>NW_023637577.1:5068829-5380120 GCF_015220235.1 Choloepus didactylus
GCGTAAGAGTGCCCTCCAGAGTGACCTCTCGGCTCGTTTTGGAATCTCTCTGCCACTGAAGCTTATTTCATTTCCTTTCACATCCCCCTTTTGGTCAAGAAGATGTTCTCCGTCCCACGATGCCAGGTCTACATTCCTCCCCGGGAGTCATATTCTACGTTGCCAGGGAGATTCACTCCCCTGGGTGTCTGATCCCACGTAGGGGGGAGGGCAGTGATTTCACCTTTCAAGTTGGCTTAGCCAGAGAGAGAGGGCCACATCTGAGCAACAAAGAGGCATTCAGGAGGAGACTCTTAGGCACAAATATAGGGAAGCCTAGCCTCTCCTTTGCAGCAACCGTCTTCCCAAGGGTAAAACTCATGGCAGAGGGCTCAACCCATCAAACCACCAGTCCCCCACGTCTGCGGCCATGCCAGCAACCATGGAGGTGGGTTAGGCGAATACCCCTGCACTCTCCACAGGCCCCCCAAGGGGGCACTACATCTTTTTTTTTTTCCTTGTTTTTCTTTCTTTTTTTTTTTTTTTAAACTTTCCCTTCTTTTTTAAATCAACTGCATGAAAAAAAAAGTTAAAAAGAAAACAAACATACAATAAAAGAACATTTCAAAGAGACCATAACAAGGGAGTAAGAAAAAGACAACTAACCTAAGATAACTGCTTAACTTCCAACATGTTCCTACTTTACCCCAAGAAAGTTACATAATATAGCAACATTTCAGTGAACTTGTTCCTA
This sequence comes from Choloepus didactylus, assembly GCF_015220235.1. Lineage (NCBI taxonomy): Eukaryota > Metazoa > Chordata > Mammalia > Pilosa > Megalonychidae > Choloepus > Choloepus didactylus. Next base: position 5,069,563 of record NW_023637577.1, read on the forward strand.
CTATATCCATCAGAATTTAACAGACCATAGTCATTTCTGGGCATCCCCAGAACGTTAAATAGCTTATCTGTTCTTCTTGGATTATTGTTCCCCCTTCCTTAATTGCTCTCTACTGCTAGTTCCCCTACATTCTACATTATAAACCATTTGTTTTACATTTTTCAAAGTTCACATTAGTGGTAGCATATAATATTTCTCTTTTTGTGCCTGGCTTATTTCGCTCAGCATTATGTCTTCAAGGTTCATCCATGTTGTCATATGTTTCACGAGATCGTTCCTTCTTACTGCCGCGTAGTATTCCATCGTGTGTATATACCACATTTTATTTATCCACTCATCTGTTGAAGGACATTTGGGTTGTTTCCATCTCTTGGCAATTGTGAATAATGCTGCTATGAACATTGGCGTGCAGATATCTGTTCGTGTCACTGCTTTCCGATCTTCCGGGTATATACCGAGAAGTGCAATCGCTGGATCGAATGGTAGCTCTATATCTAGTTTTCTAAGGAACTGCCAGACTGACTTCCAGAGTGGCTGAACCATTATACAGTCCCACCAACAATGAATAAGAGTTCCAATTTCTCCACATCCCCTCCAGCATTTGTAGTTTCCTGTTTGTTTAATGGCAGCCATTCTAACCGGTGTTAGATGGTATCTCATTGTGGTCTTAATTTGCATCTCTCTAATAGCTAGTGAAGCTGAACATTTTTTCATGTGTTTCTTGGCCATTTGTATTTCCTCTTCAGAGAACTGTCTTTTCATATCTTTTGCCCATTTTATAATTGGGCTGTCTGTACTATTGTCATTGAGTTGTAGGATTTCTTTGTATATGCAAGATATCAGTCTTTTGTCAGATACATGGCTTCCAAAAATTTTTTCCCATTGAGTTGGCTGCCTCTTTACCTTTTTGAGAAATTCCTTTGAGGTGCAGAAACTTCTAAGCTTGAGGAGTTCCCATTTATCTATTTTCTCTTTTGTTGCTTGTGCTTTGGGTGTAAAGTCTAGGAAGTGGCCGCCTAATACAAGGTCTTTTTTTTTTTTTTTTTAATCATCATTTTATTGAGATATATTCACATACCACGCAGTCATACAAAACAAATTGTACTTTCGATTGTTTACAGTACCATTACATAGTTGTACATTCATCACCTAAATCACTCCCTGACACCTCATTAGCACACACACAAAAATAACAAGAATAATAATTATAGTGAAAAAGAGCAATTGAAGTAAAAAAGAACACTGGGTACCTTTGTCTGTTTGTTTCCTTCCCCTACTTTTCTACACATCCATCCATAAACTAGACAAAGTGGAGTTTGGTCCTTATGGCTTTCCCAATCCCATTGTCACCCCTCATAAGCTACATTTTTATACAACTGTCTTCGAGATTCATGGGTTCTGGGTTGTAGTTTGATAGTTTCAGGTATGCACCACCAGCTACCCCAATTCTTCAGAACCTAAAAAGGGTTGTCTAAAGTGTGCGTAAGAGTGCCCACCAGAGTGATCTCTCGGCTCGTTTACGAATCTCTCTGCCACTGAATCTTATTTCATTTCCTTTCACATCCCCCTTTTGGTCAAGAAGATGTTCTCCGTCCCACGATGCCGGGTCTACATTCCTCCCCGGGAGTCATATTCCACGTTGCCAGGGAGATTCACTCCCCTGGGTGTCTGATCCCACGTAGGGGGGAGGGCAGTGATTTCACCTTTCAAGTTGGCTTAGCCAGAGAGAGAGGGCCACATCTGAGCAACAAAGAGGCATTCAGGAGGAGAATCTTAGGCACAAATACAGGGAAGCCTAGCCTCTCCTTTGCAGCAACCGTCTTCCCAAGGATAAAACTTATGGTAGAGGGCTCAACCCATCAAACCACCAGTCCCCTATGTCTGTGGTCATGTTAGCAACCATGGAGGTGGGGTAGGCGAATACCCCTGCATTCTCCACAGGCTCCTCAAGGGGGCACTACATCTTTTTTTTTTTTTCCTTGTTTGTCTTTTTTCTTTTTTCTTTTTTCTTTTTAACTTTCCCTTCTTTTTTAAATCAACTGTATGAAAAAAAAAGTTAAAAAGAAAACAAACATACAATAAAAGAACATTTCAAAGAGACCATAACAAGGGAGTAAGAAAAAGACAACTAACCTAAGATAACTGCTTAACTTCCAACATGTTCCTACTTTACCCCAAGAAAGTTACATAATATAGCAACATTTCAGTGAACTTGTTCCTACTATATCCATCAGAATTTAACAGACCATAGTCATTTCTGGGCATCCCCAGAACGTTAAATAGCTTATCTGTTCTTCTTGGATTATTGTTCCCCCTTCCTTAATTGCTCTCTACTGCTAGTTCCCCTACATTCTACATTATAAACCATTTGTTTTACATTTTTCAAAGTTCACATTAGTGGTAGCATATAATATTTCTCTTTTTGTGCCTGGCTTATTTCGCTCAGCATTATGTCTTCAAGGTTCATCCATGTTGTCATATGTTTCACGAGATCGTTCCTTCTTACTGCCGCGTAGTATTCCATCGTGTGTATATACCACATTTTATTTATCCACTCATCTGTTGAAGGACATTTGGGTTGTTTCCATCTCTTGGCAATTGTGAATAATGCTGCTATGAACATTGGCGTGCAGATATCTGTTCGTGTCACTGCTTTCCGATCTTCCGGGTATATACCGAGAAGTGCAATCGCTGGATCGAATGGTAGCTCTATATCTAGTTTTCTAAGGAACTGCCAGACTGACTTCCAGAGTGGCTGAACCATTATACAGTCCCACCAACAATGAATAAGAGTTCCAATTTCTCCACATCCCCTCCAGCATTTGTAGTTTCCTGTTTGTTTAATGGCAGCCATTCTAACCGGTGTTAGATGGTATCTCATTGTGGTCTTAATTTGCATCTCTCTAATAGCTAGTGAAGCTGAACATTTTTTCATGTGTTTCTTGGCCATTTGTATTTCCTCTTCAGAGAACTGTCTTTTCATATCTTTTGCCCATTTTATAATTGGGCTGTCTGTACTATTGTCATTGAGTTGTAGGATTTCTTTGTATATGCAAGATATCAGTCTTTTGTCAGATACATGGCTTCCAAAAATTTTTTCCCATTGAGTTGGCTGCCTCTTTACCTTTTTGAGAAATTCCTTTGAGGTGCAGAAACTTCTAAGCTTGAGGAGTTCCCATTTATCTATTTTCTCTTTTGTTGCTTGTGCTTTGGGTGTAAAGTCTAGGAAGTGGCCGCCTAATACAAGGTCTTTTTTTTTTTTTTTTTTTAATCATCATTTTATTGAGATATATTCACATACCACGCAGTCATACAAAACAAATTGTACTTTCGATTGTTTACAGTACCATTACATAGTTGTACATTCATCACCTAAATCACTCCCTGACACCTCATTAGCACACACACAAAAATAACAAGAATAATAATTATAGTGAAAAAGAGCAATTGAAGTAAAAAAGAACACTGGGTACCTTTGTCTGTTTGTTTCCTTCCCCTACTTTTCTACACATCCATCCATAAACTAGACAAAGTGGAGTTTGGTCCTTATGGCTTTCCCAATCCCATTGTCACCCCTCATAAGCTACATTTTTATACAACTGTCTTCGAGATTCATGGGTTCTGGGTTGTAGTTTGATAGTTTCAGGTATGCACCACCAGCTACCCCAATTCTTCAGAACCTAAAAAGGGTTGTCTAAAGTGTGCGTAAGAGTGCCCACCAGAGTGATCTCTCGGCTCGTTTACGAATCTCTCTGCCACTGAATCTTATTTCATTTCCTTTCACATCCCCCTTTTGGTCAAGAAGATGTTCTCCGTCCCACGATGCCGGGTCTACATTCCTCCCCGGGAGTCATATTCCACGTTGCCAGGGAGATTCACTCCCCTGGGTGTCTGATCCCACGTAGGGGGGAGGGCAGTGATTTCACCTTTCAAGTTGGCTTAGCCAGAGAGAGAGGGCCACATCTGAGCAACAAAGAGGCATTCAGGAGGAGAATCTTAGGCACAAATACAGGGAAGCCTAGCCTCTCCTTTGCAGCAACCGTCTTCCCAAGGATAAAACTTATGGTAGAGGGCTCAACCCATCAAACCACCAGTCCCCTATGTCTGTGGTCATGTTAGCAACCATGGAGGTGGGGTAGGCGAATACCCCTGCATTCTCCACAGGCTCCTCAAGGGGGCACTACATCTTTTTTTTTTTTTCCTTGTTTGTCTTTTTTCTTTTTTCTTTTTTCTTTTTAACTTTCCCTTCTTTTTTAAATCAACTGTATGAAAAAAAAAGTTAAAAAGAAAACAAACATACAATAAAAGAACATTTCAAAGAGACCATAACAAGGGAGTAAGAAAAAGACAACTAACCTAAGATAACTGCTTAACTTCCAACATGTTCCTACTTTACCCCAAGAAAGTTACATAATATAGCAACATTTCAGTGAACTTGTTCCTACTATATCCATCAGAATTTAACAGACCATAGTCATTTCTGGGCATCCCCAGAACGTTAAATAGCTTATCTGTTCTTCTTGGATTATTGTTCCCCCTTCCTTAATTGCTCTCTCTACTGCTAGTTCCCCTACATTCTACATTATAAACCATTTGTTTTACATTTTTCAAAGTTCACATTAGTGGTAGCATATAATATTTCTCTTTTTGTGCCTGGCTTATTTCGCTCAGCATTATGTCTTCAAGGTTCATCCATGTTGTCATATGTTTCACGAGATCGTTCCTTCTTACTGCCGCGTAGTATTCCATCGTGTGTATATACCACATTTTATTTATCCACTCATCTGTTGAAGGACATTTGGGTTGTTTCCATCTCTTGGCAATTGTGAATAATGCTGCTATGAACATTGGCGTGCAGATATCTGTTCGTGTCACTGCTTTCCGATCTTCCGGGTATATACCGAGAAGTGCAATCGCTGGATCGAATGGTAGCTCTATATCTAGTTTTCTAAGGAACTGCCAGACTGACTTCCAGAGTGGCTGAACCATTATACAGTCCCACCAACAATGAATAAGAGTTCCAATTTCTCCACATCCCCTCCAGCATTTGTAGTTTCCTGTTTGTTTAATGGCAGCCATTCTAACCGGTGTTAGATGGTATCTCATTGTGGTCTTAATTTGCATCTCTCTAATAGCTAGTGAAGCTGAACATTTTTTCATGTGTTTCTTGGCCATTTGTATTTCCTCTTCAGAGAACTGTCTTTTCATATCTTTTGCCCATTTTATAATTGGGCTGTCTGTACTATTGTCATTGAGTTGTAGGATTTCTTTGTATATGCAAGATATCAGTCTTTTGTCAGATACATGGCTTCCAAAAATTTTTTCCCATTGAGTTGGCTGCCTCTTTACCTTTTTGAGAAATTCCTTTGAGGTGCAGAAACTTCTAAGCTTGAGGAGTTCCCATTTATCTATTTTCTCTTTTGTTGCTTGTGCTTTGGGTGTAAGTCTAGGAAGTGGCCGCCTAATACAAGGTCTTTTTTTTTTTTTTTTTTAATCATCATTTTATTGAGATATATTCACATACCACGCAGTCATACAAAACAAATTGTACTTTCGATTGTTTACAGTACCATTACATAGTTGTACATTCATCACCTAAATCACTCCCTGACACCTCATTAGCACACACACAAAAATAACAAGAATAATAATTATAGTGAAAAAGAGCAATTGAAGTAAAAAAGAACACTGGGTACCTTTGTCTGTTTGTTTCCTTCCCCTACTTTTCTACACATCCATCCATAAACTAGACAAAGTGGAGTTTGGTCCTTATGGCTTTCCCAATCCCATTGTCACCCCTCATAAGCTACATTTTTATACAACTGTCTTCGAGATTCATGGGTTCTGGGTTGTAGTTTGATAGTTTCAGGTATGCACCACCAGCTACCCCAATTCTTCAGAACCTAAAAAGGGTTGTCTAAAGTGTGCGTAAGAGTGCCCACCAGAGTGATCTCTCGGCTCGTTTACGAATCTCTCTGCCACTGAATCTTATTTCATTTCCTTTCACATCCCCCTTTTGGTCAAGAAGATGTTCTCCGTCCACGATGCCGGGTCTACATTCCTCCCCGGGAGTCATATTCCACGTTGCCAGGGAGATTCACTCCCCTGGGTGTCTGATCCCACGTAGGGGGGAGGGCAGTGATTTCACCTTTCAAGTTGGCTTAGCCAGAGAGAGAGGGCCACATCTGAGCAACAAAGAGGCATTCAGGAGGAGAATCTTAGGCACAAATACAGGGAAGCCTAGCCTCTCCTTTGCAGCAACCGTCTTCCCAAGGATAAAACTTATGGTAGAGGGCTCAACCCATCAAACCACCAGTCCCCTATGTCTGTGGTCATGTTAGCAACCATGGAGGTGGGGTAGGCGAATACCCCTGCATTCTCCACAGGCTCCTCAAGGGGGCACTACATCTTTTTTTTTTTTCCTTGTTTGTCTTTTTTCTTTTTTCTTTTTTCTTTTTAACTTTCCCTTCTTTTTTAAATCAACTGTATGAAAAAAAAAGTTAAAAAGAAAACAAACATACAATAAAAGAACATTTCAAAGAGACCATAACAAGGGAGTAAGAAAAAGACAACTAACCTAAGATAACTGCTTAACTTCCAACATGTTCCTACTTTACCCCAAGAAAGTTACATAATATAGCAACATTTCAGTGAACTTGTTCCTACTATATCCATCAGAATTAACAGACCATAGTCATTTCTGGGCATCCCCAGAACGTTAAATAGCTTATCTGTTCTTCTTGGATTATTGTTCCCCCTTCCTTAATTGCTCTCTACTGCTAGTTCCCCTACATTCTACATTATAAAACCATTTGTTTTACATTTTTCAAAGTTCACATTAGTGGTAGCATATAATATTTCTCTTTTTGTGCCTGGCTTATTTCGCTCAGCATTATGTCTTCAAGGTTCATCCATGTTGTCATATGTTTCACCGGATCGTTCCTTCTTACTGCCGTGTAGTAGTTCATCGTGTGTATATACCACATTTTATTTATCCACTCATCTGTTGAAGGACATTTGGGTTGTTTCCATCTCTTGGCAATTGTGAATAATGCTGCTATGAACATTGGCGTGCAGATATCTGTTCGTGTCACTGCTTTCCGATCTTCCGGGTATATACCGAGAAGTGCAATCGCTGGATCGAATGGTAGCTCTATATCTAGTTTTCTAAGGAACTGCCAGACTGACTTCCAGAGTGGCTGAACCATTATACAGTCCCACCAACAATGAATAAGAGTTCCAATTTCTCCACATCCCCTCCAGCATTTGTAGTTTCCTGTTTGTTTAATAGCAGCCATTCTAACCGGTGTTAGATGGTATCTCATTGTGGTCTTAATTTGCATCTCTCTAATAGCTAGTGAAGCTGAACATTTTTTCATGTGTTTCTTGGCCATTTGTATTTCCTCTTCAGAGAACTGTCTTTTCATATCTTTTGCCCATTTTATAATTGGGCTGTCTGTACTATTGTCATTGCGTTGTAGGATTTCTTTGTATATGCAAGATATCAGTCTTTTGTCAGATACATGGTTTCCAAAAATTTTTTCCCATTGAGTTGGCTGCCTCTTTACCTTTTTGAGAAATTCCTTTGAGGTGCAGAAACTTCTAAGCTTGAGGAGTTCCCATTTATCTATTTTCTCTTTTGTTGCTTGTGCTTTGGGTGTAAAGTCTAGGAAGTGGCCGCCTAATACAAGGTCTTGAAGATGTTTTCCTACATTATCTTCTAGGAGTTTTATGGTACTTTCTTTTATATTGAGATCTTTGGTCCATTTTGAGTTAATTTTTGTGTAGGGGGTGAGGTAGGGGTCCTCTTTCATTCTTTTGGATATGGATATCCAACTCTCCCAGCGCCATTTGTTGAAAAGACCATTATGGCTCAGTTCATTGACTTTGGGGGCCTTATCAAAGATCAGTCGGCCATAGATCTGAGGGTCTATCTCTGAATTCTCAATTCGATTCCATTGATCTATATGTCTATCTTTGTGCCAGTACCATGCTGTTTTGGCAACTGTGGCTTTATAATAAGCTTCAAAGTCAGGGAGTGTAAGTCTTCCCACTTCGTTTTTCTTTTTTAGAGTGTCTTTAGCAATTCGAGGCATCTTCCCTTTCCAAATAAATTTGATAACTAGCTTTTCCAAGTCTGCAAAGTAGGTTGTTGGAATTTTGATTGGGATTGCATTGAATCTGTAGATGAGTTTGGGTAGAATTGACATCTTAATGACATTTAGCCTTCCTATCCATGAACATGGAATATTTTTTCCATCTTTTAAGGTCCCCTTCTATTTCTTTTAGTAGAGTTATGTAGTTTTCTTTGTATAGGTCTTTTACATCTTTGGTTAAGTTTATTCCTAGGTACTTGATTTTTTTAGTTGCTATTGAAAATGGTATCTTTTTCTTGAGTGTCTCTTCAGTTTGTTCATTTCTAGCATATAGAAACATTACTGACTTATGTGCATTAATCTTGTATCCCGCTACTTTGCTAAATTTTTTTATTAGGTCTAGTAGCTGTATTGTCGATTTCTCAGGGTTTTCTAGATATAAGATCATATCCTTTTTTACTTTTATTCTTATCCTTATTTTATTTTTTTTTGGAGTAGGGAAAATGTTCAAAAATAGATTGGGGTGATGAATGCACACATGATGCATAATGCGAACAGTTGATTGTGCACCGTGGATGATTGTATGGTATGTGCATATATCTCAATAAAACTGAATTTTTGAAAAAAAAAAAAAAAAACTGTAAGGAGCTGACAAGATAGGAAAAATCAGATTAAAACAGAAGGAAAATGAGAACACAACGAGCTATTCCAGCACTATTTTTATGGTAAGGAATTTGCTGATTCTCTCAAATTTTTTCTTCTGTTTTGATGGCCTCAAAGGGCCAAAGGGGACAGACATCAAAACCCAGAAATCACACCCCAAGTATGGAGTCTCATAGGAGACCCTCCCCTTACAAAAATAGGGCTCTGTCACCCAGGGGAGTGAATCTCCCTGGCAACGTGGAATATGACTCCCAGGGAGGAATGTAGACCTGGCATTGTGGGACGGAGAACATCTTCTTGACCAAAAGGGGGATGTGAAAGGAAATGAAATAAGCTTCAGTGGCAGAGAGATTCCAAAAGGAGCCGAGAGGTCACTCTGGTGGGCACTCTTATGCACACTTTAGACAACCCTTTTTAGGTTCTAAAGAATTGGGGTAGCTGGTGGTGGATACCTGAAACTATCAAACTACAACCCAGAACCCATGAATCTCGAAGACAGTTGTATAAAAATGTAGCTTATGAGGGGTGACAATGGGATTGGGAAAGCCATAAGGACCACACTCCACTTTGTCTAGTTTATGGATGGATGAGTAGAAAAATAGGGGAAGGAAACAAACAGACAAAGGTACCCAGTGTTCTTTTTTACTTCAATTGCTCTTTTTCACTCTAATTATTATTCTTGTTATTTTTGTGTGTGTGCTAATGAAGGTGTCAGGGATTGATTTAGGTGATGAATGTACAACTATGTAATGGTACTGTAAACAATCGAAAGTGGTATGTGAATCTATCTCAATAAAATGAAGATTTTAAAAAAAAAATAGGGCTCTGAAAGGCTATATGCTTCAGAGAAAGGGTGAACCAGAAGTAAATGAGTGTTCCTGGATTTATTGCCTGAGTTCACAGTGCAAGGAACTTCAAGCCTTGTACTTGGAATTAGGTAGTCTTGGATTGGTAGTGTCTTCAGGTGTCTGGAATAAGCAAAGAAAAATCCTCTGCAAAGGAAAGTACCTTCATCCAAGACTTCAGATTGTTTCTGCAAGTGATCTTTCAATTACAATAACCTGCACTAGTCAAATGTAATTAGGCACTTAAGGAAATAAAAGCCAACAAGTGATGAGAGAAATAACAAAAAGCAAACTGGCAAAAAGTTTTGGAATTATTAAAAGCAAATAGGTTTAAAACAATAAAAGGCAAGTTTGAAAACATCTGTAGGAACAAAAAACTACTAAAAATGACATGGAATTTTGACAAAGCTGCCAGGGCAATTCAATAGGGAAAAAATAGTCTTTCCAGCAAATGGTGCTGAGACAATTGGATATCCACATGCAAAAAATAATACTAATAAATTCAGATCCTTGCCTCACACAATATACAAAAAAATGAACTCAAAATGGGTCATAGTCCTAAACTAAGCTAAAACTCTAAAACTTTTAGAAGGAAACATAGGAAAAATTTTCATGGCCTTGGGCTAGGCAAAAGAATTCTTAGATATGATACCCAAAGCATGAGCCATTAAAAAAAACTGTTAAGTTGGATTTCATCAAAATTAAAAATTCTTGCACTTCAAAAGACACTATTAAGAAAATGAAGAGACAAGTCATGAACTAGGAAAAGAATTTGCCCCCAACAGACTCTCAGAATTTTAAATACGTCATGCCACTGCCTTCTCGCCTCCATGGTGGCCACTGAGTAGTCACAACTTAGTCTTATGTTGTTTCCTTTGTATGTGGTGAATTGCTTTTCTCCTTCTGCTTTCAGAACTTGCTCCTTCTCTTCAGTATTTGACAGTCTGATCAGAATATATCTTGGAGTGGGTTTGTTTGAATTTATTCTATTCGGAGTTCGCTGGGCATTTATGCTTTGTGTATTTATATTGTGTATAAGGTTGGGGAAGTTTTCCCCAACAATTTCCTTGAATACTCTTTCTAGACCTCTGCTCTTCTCTTTCCCTTCTGGGACACCAATGAGTCTTAAGTTTGGATGTTTTATTTTATCTATTGTATCCCTGAGATCGATTTCAATTTTTTCAATTTTTTTCTCCATTTTTTCTTTTGTTCTTTCATTTTCTGTTCTGTGGACTTCTAGGACACTGAGATGTTGTTCAGCTTCCTCTAGTCTTGTATTGTGAATATCCAGAGTCTTTTTAATTTGGCCAACAGTTTCTTTTATTTCCATAAGATCTTCTATTTTTTTATTTACTCTTGCAATGTCTACTTTATGCTCTTCTAGGGTCTTCTTTATGTCGCTTATATCCTTGGCCATGGTCTTCTTGATGTCCTTTAAATTCTTTGCCATGTTTTCGTTCCTTGATTGTAGTTCTTTGATTAATTCTGCGAGGTATTTTGTCTCTTCTGGTAACTTGATTTTTGTGTTTGGAGTTGGATTCTCCATATCGTCTGGTTTTATTATATGCATTGAGATTTTCTGTTGTCTTTGGCCTCTTGGCATTTGCTCTGCTCGACAGGGTTCTTTCAAGATGTAAAAAAAACCTATCTAATTTTTCAGAAACATGGTTTGGTGACGTACACTTTCTCTAACTAACCAGAAGATGGTGTCTGTGAGTTACCTATACCTCTCAAGTCAGTTCTCCACCTTGTCCCCGTGCTGTGTGGGGAAATGATTCTTGTGGGTTCCAGCTGGAGAACTCAGCCTGGCTGTGTTGCTGGAGCCGTCCTCCCTGAATGCAGGGCACTTGTATGGGTGGCCAGGGAGGAAGGACAGCCTCAATATTCAAATCCCCCCGGTTCCCGGAGATTCAAGGCCGCCACAAGAGTCCAAGCCTTCATTTCATTTCAGCCCCAGCTCCTCTCTCTCGCTGTCCCACAAACCACCGGACTTGATGTAGCCTCCCTGGGTTCTCCAAGCGGGTCCCCCCACCCAGCCATGATCCTCCAGGACCTCTGCCGAGGGAATGCCGTGCTACGTCACCAGTGCGCACCGTCCCTCAAGGGAAGCCCCAGGCTGCCGGGCCGTGCTGGAGCACTTTCAGCCTGATGCACAAATGGCCGTCCGAGGCATCTCCACACCCTCCTCCTCACACACTTCCTTCTTCCCAGCTCCGGGACAACTGGCGGGGCTCTGGGCTGCGGGCACGGCCCTGGACAGGCTGGTGTCTGCTCCAAAGTTCTGGTTTCAAATGGCTTTCTCCCAGGATGTTCCTCTCTAGGCTGCAGCTCCTCTTCAAAATGTCACTCTCAGTTGTTCTTGGGGCGTTTGTCCTCTCTTAGCTTCTCAGGAACAAAAGTCTGCTTTCAAAGTCTGTCTCCAAAATGTCTCTGTAAGCTGCAGCTCCTCTCTCAGCTCCTGTGCATTCTTCAACGTGTCCCTCTTGGCTATAGCAAGCTCACTCCTTCTGTCTGAGCTTATATAGTGCTCCAGTAAATGGCCATGCTGAATAGGCGGGGCCACACCTCCATGGAAATTATCCAATCAGTCATCACCCACAGTTGGGTGGGGCGCATCTCCACGGAAACACTCTAAGAATTACAATCTAATCAACACTGATATGTCTGCCCACACAAGATTGCATCAAAGATAATGGCGTTGTGGGGGACATAAAACATTCAAATTGGCACAGGGCCTTTATGCATAGGGGGACGTGCAGCCATGCATTTTAGAGATCTCAAATGTATTCCACCATAAAATATCTTACGAATAGATCTATCAACATTTATCAAGTATTGAACATGGGATATATGGTGTGCTAGAGGCACTGTCACATTTAACCTCAAAGCAACACTGCAAGGTACATGTCATTAATCTCATTTTACAGAAGAGGAAACTGAGGCTCATAGGGCAATTTTTTTAATTATGTACCTGGCTCACATTATATGTCTATGGGAACACAGTGATATAAACTCAACTTGGGCCTCCTGACTTCCTTTCTGCTATACCACAGTGTCACCTTCCAAAAAATGTCTCACAAGTAATTAACAGTGCTGAGTTATGAGTGTGATTATAGTTGAAAGGAGAAGTGTAGGGTTGTGTATGTCTGTAGAAGGAAAGCTAGAGGATAAAGCATGGGAATGTTCTTCCATGAACTAGAACAAATGTACATCACTATTATAAGGTGTTAATAATAGGGTGGTGTATGGGAAAAAATCCAACTAATGCAAACTATGAACTATAGGTAACAGTAATATTGTAATATTCTTTCATATAGTATCAGACGTACTATACCAACGCTAAGTGCTAACAATAGGGAGGTATAAGAATATGGGATTTTTCTTTTTGTAGCAATGAGAATGTTCTCAAATTGATTGTGGTGATAAAAGCACAACTCTGTGATTATTCCAAGAGCCATTGACTGTACACTTTAGATAGATTGTATGGTGTGTGAATAAAACTTTTTGTTTTTGTTTTTGTTTTTAAATGTCTCACAGGACCAAAACATGAGCAAAAATCACTTTCTGGCTACTAGGAACTTTTAGTTTTCAGCTCCCAGACTAATAATGACTTTACCAAGGGAAGGTTGAGGATTAAATAGGAGAGCAGAAGGATCCTGAAGACCACATGTCAAACTATGTTTTTTGCCCTTAGCTACACTCAGGTCACTGAATTCAAGAAGTCATCAGTGGTGGCTGCCTCCCTTGCTTCGGAACATACATTTCCTGTACCGGTTTGTATATATTATGTCCCCCAGAAAAAGCCATGTTCTTTGATGTAATCTTGTGTGGGCAGACCTATCAGTGTTAATTAGATTGTAATTCTTTGAGTGTTTCCATGTGCCCCACCCAACTGTGGGTGATAACTCTGATGAGATATTCCCATGGAGATGTGGCCCCACCCATTCAGGGTGGGCCTTGATCAGTGGAGCCATATAAATGGACTGACAAACAGAAGGAACTCAGTGCAGCTGAGAGTGACATTTTGAAGAGGAGCTACAGCCAAGAGGGACACTTTGAAGAAAGCACAGGAGCTGCAGATGAGAGACATTTTGAAGACGGCCGTTGAAAGCAGACTCTTGCTCTGGAGAAGCTAAGAGAGGACAAATATCCCAAGTGCAACTAAGAGTGACATTTTTGAGGAACTGCAGCCTAGAGAGGAACATCCTGGGAGAAAGCCATTTGAAACCAGAACTTTGGAGCAGACACCAGCCACATGCCTTCCCAGCTAACGGGTTTTCCGGACACCATTGGCCATCCTCCAGTGAAGGTACCCAATTGCTGATGTGTTACCTTGGACACTTTATGGCCTTAAGACTGTAACTGTGTAACGAAATAAACCCCCTTTTATGAAAGCCAATCCATCTCTGGTGTTTTGCATTCCGGCAGCATTAGCAAACTAGAACACTTCCCAAGAGAGGTAAGACCCTGGTGAGGAAGACAAGTGTTCCTCTGTTGAAAGAGACAGGACCTTAGCCTTACCTCAGAGGCAGCAGATCCCACACAAGAAGGGAAATGAGTCATAGCAATAAGAGCCAATATTTATCAGGAGTGACTCCAGGCCCAGCACTCTCTCGTCTTCCTCACAGCGGCCCTGCAAGGAGCAGTGTTACTATCCCCATCCTACTTTTGAGGAACTGGACACTGACTCGCTCCAGCTTACAAGGCCAGTACATGCAAGAAGTGGGGTGTGAATCCAGCAAGTCTATTTCTGGAGAATTTCAAAACTCACAAAGGAAACTGGCACAATGACTGACCCTTACATGCTCAGCAACCCCCGGCCATAATGATGATATTCAACTTTGAACAAGAACATGGGTTTTGCATCTTACTGTAGACCTGTACCATCCAATATGGTAGCCAACAGCCACAGATAGTTACTGAACATGTGAAATGTGGCTAGTGTGACCGAGGGACTGAACTTTTGATTTTATTTAATTTTAATTGAAAAACTTTTCCCCTTGAACACAACTTGAGTGTTTTGGTAAGACTATATTTCACTTTCACGTTGCATCCTGAAAGAGATTGTTGTATTGTGGTGCGTGTGTCAGGCTTGTGCATCATTTCTAGTATTGCATTGATAAAATTTTTTATGTTGACTATTCATATATATTTTTTGAATAACAAACTTTAATTTTAGAGCAATTGTACATTTACAGAAAAACTGTTCAGAGAGTTCCCCCACAGTTTCCCCAATTATTCACATCTTGCATTAGCATGGTATAATTTTTACAATTGATGAACCAATATGGATGCATTATTAGTAACTAAAGTTCATAGTTATATCATATATTAATTATCTATTGAAATGATATATTTTGGATATACCAAGTTAAAATTAATTATTAATTAGTTAATTATTAAAATTAATTTCAACCATTTCTTTTTACATTTTTAATATGGCTACTAAAATTTTTACATTACATATCTGGTTCATGTTATATTTATATGGAAGCACCCGGTTTTGTATCCTAAGAGGAATTCAATTCAGAACACTTGAGATGTTCTAAGCCATGGAAGTAATTTGTCACTTTTTTTTTAAGTAAAAATTTGCTTTTAGTAGTAGTGATCATTCCATTCATAAATGTTTCACCCAGAATGGCTGACAAACTCAGTAGAGTCTTCCACAGGAAGTAAAAACAAACTGAGAAACTGTGATGAAAAGTTTGAATGTTCTTGATTTCTTTTCTCAAATTTCTTTTTTAAAAAATATTACAGTTGCGAGATAAGCCTGGCAACAGGGCTAAGATTTATTCTACATATTTGTGTTTTTGCCAGCAATCTCTTGACCCCTTTCTCTGCACCAGCTAAGCAGGCCATCTTATAAATAGTATACATTTGAGGGGTTACCACTTACCCTTTGGAAAACTCCTTTGCATTTACCTTCTTTTACTTCTGTGAGTTGCAACCATTGCTGCCCATTTTCTTTTTTGCTTGTCACAACAGAAAAGTCTAACTGGAAATGAATCAGCACATCCCTTTAGCCCCCTTCAATCCAAGTCATTAATTAATGCATTTTACAGTATCTGACCATTCATCATTTCCTGAGCTTTTTAGGAGATCTTTGTTCTAGCTTTCTCCACTGATCCCTGTCCTGAATTTTCTTCTTTTCTTGACTAATCAGCGCCACCTGTCATTGTGGATTCGGAAACAGACACTGGAATACCAGGAATACCAGAGAATAAGAATTCCTTGGATTTCCAACCTCACCCTTGCCAAGTGATATCCCAAGATTTAAACCAACATTCAGGCAACGTCTGCCAGACGGCTCAGCTTTCAAAGTTCAAGCCAGCTTTCTCTCCTTCTCTTGCCCTGCTGACTCCCACGGAACCCCCAGACCTGGTGAGGGGAGTAGTGGTCTCATCCTCCAAAAGGACCCTAAAGTGTCCTAGGGCAAGGAAAGCCCAGGACTGGGTATTTTTTGAGATCACAGGCAGCGAGGAGGTCCAGCAGAACATGCCACCCAGCACTCCCTCCTGCCTGCTCCCTTTCTCCCCAGAGGGCCCCTTCTCCAGGTCTCCCTCCTGGAAATATGGCAAGGCACCAGAGCAACTAATTGGTAACAGGTCGTTCCCCAGTTGCTACCAGTCTTGCCTTAGCTGTTTAAGCTTTTCCCTGGGGGGTCATGATGTTCCCAACTTTAAGTGAACTTGGTCACTCACAGGCCTGGGTAAAGAAGACGGGCACTTGCATGCATGGCTAACCACTTGTCTTTTGAAATGTACCTATTTCTGTAGGGAAGAAAGCTTGTTCTTTCCCAGTCCTGCCTACTGCAGTCCTTTCTAAGTGGGGTTCCTGGGCCAAGGAAACACTGTGGGATCTTCTATAGGCAAAGGACTCTCAAGAACTGGGGCTTGCGACCCTGGCTGGACACTGGAATTGCTCTGGGAACTTTCAAAGTCCAGCCCAGACCAACTAACTCAGAACCTCTGGCAGTGGGTTTTTAATGCTTCACAGAGGATTCTAATGGGCCGCCAGGTTTGAGAACCACTGTTCTAAAGTCTCGGCTGTGTCCTTCTCAGCCTCCATTTCCCCTGTGATGATCTCTCTTGGACTCCAGTCTCATGTTTTACCTAAATCCCACTTCATGTGATTTCAACTCTGCATTTTCATACTTCCTGGAGAAATCAGGCAAGAGGCATTTCATATAAACCAACTAGGCCTTTAAGGCTCAGACTTTGACAGGTAGGAGCCAGGAAGCTGGTATGGCACAGTGTCCCTCCGGGAGCAGCGGGTCTTAACTTTTAAAACATAAAGGTGCTCGGGCTCTACCCCAGACTGATTGAATTAGTTGGTGGAGAGTGCAGGTAATCACTAGTGTTTTAAAGTTCCCCAAGAGCTTGAGCTACCACTGACTAGTATATCCATAGATCCCAGATCCTACTTATTTGTTCTCCGGGACATAGCTTATTTTCTTAATGCATTATTTAATTTAAAAAACCTACAGTTTTCCTTTATTCAAATCTTGTCATCAACTTTCTTTTGCCAGCAGAAAGACATCCCCATAAAGACCCCATATAGGGACTTCATAGGAGACAGATCCTAAAATATACAAACATTGGAAAACAGCTCCAGTTCTTTGGGGGCATCCAGTGCGGTGGCCCTGCCTGTGCTACATTCATTGAGCCCCCAAAATGCTCATTTTCTTTCTTTGCTGTTTTAGGTTTGCTGTTGTTTAATCTGTATCACTATAAATATTATAGGGAGAACAATCCAGCTAATAGCAATTACTTTTAGAAGCCAGGTAATCCAAGTCTTAGGCCAAGTCCCTCATCTGTAATTGTGAAAATAACATGAATCTCTCTGCAGGGCAGGTCTATGGGGCTCTCCAAATCCTCAGCAACCTCAGGGGAACTTTTAGGTTAGAATTGTTGACAGAATAAGGTAATGTGAATCTCTCTGTCATAAGATAAAGATGGCCTCATTCATTTGTTTTGGTGACTTCAGTGGTAATAAAACTACTATTTATTAGGTACTCCTTACATGTAAAATTCCATACATTATACCAGATATTTATATTATCTTGTTTATTCTTATGCAAAGTAGATGGGTATTATTAGTTCTACTTGAGAGATGTGGGAACTGAGGCTCAGAGAGGTTGAGGGACTTGCCTGAGGTTGCACGGTGAATTAAAGGTGGACGTGGGATCCACACCTCATCTCTAAGTCTGAAGTTCCAATTCTGTGATGCTGGCTGACCCCAGGAGTTTCTGCTGTCCCAGACAAGTCTCACTGTCTCTTCCACTCCTGTCTCTTCACCTCCTGCCTTGACTTCATTTCTGTGAAAAGCAATATGATTTAATTATGTGCTGAGTCTTCTGCAGTAGCAGAACGTGAATGAGGGACATGACAGAGTGTGAAGAAAATCCAAGGAGTCCCATCCTGGAAGGCAGATTCTAGCCATTATATAAAAAGGGCACTTCTGGTTGGGCAAAAGTATATCTCGATGTTGCCTTCTGGTTTTGCCCACTGAAAGGGTGAAAAGAAAACCTTCCTTGGGGCAGGAACAGTGTTCCTGAACTTCTTTCTCACTCCAAGCTCCAGGGAGCAGAGCAGACCACTCCCTTCCTGGGTTGTGGCTCCAGGGCTGTCTGAAGTCTGATGATCCTGGGATGAGGAAATAGGGTAGGTCACAGCTAGGAGGGAGAAAAAGTCACCACACTAGGTAGGTTAGCCCTGTTCCAAATAGGAAAAGTCAGAGATTTCACAGCATGTTCCACTGACCTCATGCTCGATAGGAGCTGAGTATCTATGAGTTGCCCCAGCCTTTGCTTGTTCTAGTCAAGGGCCTTTCTGGGTGTTCCAGTTTGCTAAAGCTGCTGAAATGCAATATACCAGAAATGGATTGGCTTTTACAATGGGGATCTATTAGGCTGCAGATTTGTAGTTTTACAGCCATAAAAATGTCCAAATTAAGGCATACCTTCTCTGAGGAGAGGCCGATGGCACTCACTTGGGAAGGCACATGGCTGGCTCTGCTGAACCTCGTCTCCCAGGTTTAGCTTCTTATTTCAGTGGTTTTCTCCAAAATGTCTCTGGGCTTCTTTCTCAGCTCCTGTGAGTCCTTACTTGCTTCTCTCAGGGGCAAACTCTGGATTACATATCTTTGCTTCTCTCTTAGCTTCTCTGCTTCCTTCTCCCAGGGCATTTCTGTCTAAGCATCTCTGAGCTCTCTTCAGAATGTCTCTGCCTTTTAACCTCTCATAGAGGATGCCAGTAAAGATGATTAAGACCTACCTTCAATGGGTGGGGTCACATCTCCATGGAAACAATCTAATCAAAAGGTCCCACCCACAATAGGTCTTCCCCCATATGATTGGATTAAAAGAACATAGGCTTTTCTGGGGTACATAACATATTCAAACCAGCACACTGGGAAATGCCTGTCACTGGGCCTGTGAACTGGGCTGTGTGCCAGCAAGTTCCCAGAGGGAAGGAAACTGTCATTTAAGGGGCACCTTCTCCATGCAATGCTGTGCTAATTAGGAAAAGGTAAACAGAGACACTCAGAGGCTTGACTGCTCTTTCTTAAATGGGGATTTGATGCTTAAATGAAGCAGAATTAAAGCTGGCAGACAGCACAGCAGCTGCTGACAGATAGGGGTAAACAGGTGGAAATGGCAAGTGAACAAAGTCAAACCTGGATGTGGGGGAAAGGAGTGGTCCCAGATCTTCAGGGAAAATAGAACATCAGCCTTTGGGGTAAAGGAGGGCTAAGCAGCAGCAGCTAAATCTGCAGGCTGGAACCTGCCAACTAGGCCAGGCAATGTTCCAGGCACTGGGTTTAGAGCAGTGAATGAGAATTATTCTGCAAGGAAGATTTGTCTTTTCTCCCCATTTATTTATTTAGTCAATCATTTTTTGATAACTCATGGATACTATTTTTTTAACTTTGGGTTATAATCTATTATTACTTTATTTTCACTCAAGTCATTCCCCCTTTGGCCATTGGGAGCTCTTTCAGTTGGCTCCTGTGTTTCTTTGACATACCCGTTTTGGTTTGCTAAAGCTGCCGGAATGCAACGTACCAGAAATGGGTTGGTTTTTACCATGGGGATTTATTAGTTTACAAATTTACAGATCTAAGACCATGAAAATGTCCCCATTAAGGCATCAACAGGATGATACCTTCTCTGAAGAAAGGCCGATGGCATCCGGGGTTCCTCTGTCAGATAGCAAGTCCCATGGCTGGTGTCTGTTGGTCCTTCACTCCATGGTCTCATTGCTTTCAGCTTCTGGTTCCAATGGCCTCCTCTCTGAGCTTCTGTGTGTCCCCTCTTAGCACCTCCAGGGTTTTTCTCTCTCAGCTTTCTCTGAGTGTTTCTCTCTGAGCTCTCTGGGCTTTTTCTGTGTCCTTTATCCTCCCATAAAGACTCAATAAAGGATTAAGACCCACCTTGAATTGGGTTGTCACATCTCAATTGAAATAAAATAATCAAAAGGTCCCACTCACAACAGGTCTGCACCCATAGGAGTGGATTAAAAGAACATGGCGGGGGAGAACCTAAGATGGCAGCTAGGAGAGACAGGGCGAAAAAACACCTCCATGAAAAATACTAGATAAAAACCAGAAAGTGACCCAGAACACCAGTTCCAGCGATGCACCAGCTGGATAACTTCTGCTAAATCCACAGGGACCGTGCACTTGGTGAAACCGGGAGTCTGCATTCTGAAATGAGTAAGCTGCTGAATATCTGGCAGCCATGCTGTGGTGTGGGGAAACCAAGGGTTGGTGTTTGGAGGCAGACTAGTTCTTTTTGAAAAAAAACTCAAAAGCAGCTGCAGATACAGCAGCAAGAACCCCACAATGAAGCGCGGCAGGAAGGGGCTGTGCGAATGCCTCAATATCTGGCATGGAAGATAGCCTTTCGCACACCTGCTGCTAATTGTCTCAGAGTGAGGAAGGCAGAGGTTAGCCAAAAGGGGAAAAAAACATGCAGGCTGGGAATGCTCCTGCCTGGTGCCAGATCCACAGCCCAGAGCCATGCCAAAAACCCCAGTGTGACAGGAAGTGTTTCCAGCATCATGCACACATGCCACAATATCAGGCATGGACAATAGCCTTTCATGCACCCACAGCTAATTGTCCCAGAGCTGGGAAGATGGAGCTGTGCAAAAAGGGGAAATTAACAGGCCCCATACAGCCATCCTTACAGCAGGCTGGGAACACACCTACGCGGCCCGGAGGCCCAGAACTTCCCTTGAGGGACAGCACACACTTGTGACGTAGCACAACCTTCCCTCAGCAGAGCCCTAGAAGGACACGGCTTGGAAGAGGGACCCACTCGGAAATCCCAGGGGCCATACACCAATACCAAAGACGTGTGGATCAGTGGCAGAGACAATCTGTGGTGAGACTGAAATGAAGGTTTAGACTCTTGCAACAGCCTTAAATCTCCAGGAACACCTGGGAGGTTTGATTATTAAAGCTGCCCTCCCTCCCTAACTGCCCAGACACATGCCCCACATTCAGGGTGGACAGCACCAACAACACACCCAAACTTGGTGCACCAATTGGACCCTACAAGAATCAGACCCCCACACACCACAAAGACAAAGTTGGGGAGAACTGACTTGAGGGGAATAGGTGACTTGTGGATGCCATCTACTGGTTAGTTAGAGAAAGTATACACCACCAAGCTGAAGATCTGACAAATTAGAGATTCATCTCTGAATAATCTTAGATATCCTAAAAGAACCCTATCAAGTAAAGAAAATGCCAAGAGGCCAAAAACAACAGAAGATTTTAAAGCATATGAAAAAACCAGACAATATGGATAACCCAAACCCAAACATCCAAATCAAAGGATCAGAGGAGACACAGTACTTGGAGCAATTAATCAAAGAACTAAAGACAAACAATGAGAGCATGGCACAGGATATAAAGGACATGAGGAAGACCCTAGAAGAGCATAAAGAAGAAATTGCAAGAGTAAATAAAAAAATAGATCTCATGGAAATAAAAGAAACTGTTGACCAAATTAAAAATTCTGGATACTCATAGTACAAGACTAGTGGAAGCTGAATAATGAATCAGTGATCTCGAGGACCATAGAATGGAAAATGAAAGAACAAAAGAAAGAATGGGGAAAAAAATTTTAAAAATTCAACTGGACCTCAGGGATTTGATAGGTAAAATAAAACATCCAAATATAAGACTCAATGGGGTCCCAGAAGGGGAAGAAAAGGGTAAAGGTCTAGAAAGAGTATTCAAAGAAATTGCTGGGGAAAACTTCCCAAACTTTCTACACAATATAAATACACAAAGCATAAATGCCCAGTGAACTCCAAATAGAATAAATCCAAATAAACCCACTCCAAGACATATTCTGATCAGACTGTCAAATACTGAAGAGAAGGAGCAAGTTCTGAAAGCAGCAAGAGAAAAGCAATTCACCACATACAAAGGAAACGACATAAGACTAAGTAGTGACTACTCAGTGGCCACTATGGAAGCAAGAAGGCAGCGGCATGACATATTTAAAATTCTGAGTGAGAAAAATTTCCAACCAAGAATACTTTATCCAGGAAAGCTCTCCTTCAAATCTGAGGGAGAGCTTAAGTTTTTCACAAACAAATGCTGAGAGATTTTGCTAATGAAAGTCCTGTCCTACTTCAGATACTAAAGGAAGCCCTACTGACAGAGAAACAAAGAAAGGAGAGAGAGAGATGGAGAAAGGGTCAGTACTAAAGAGATTCAATATTGGTTCATTAAAGGACATTAAGAAAGAGAGGGAAAAAATATATCTGACAAACATAAACCAAAGGATAGGATGGCTGATTCAAGAAATGTCTTCACAGTAATAACATTGAATGTAAATGGATTAAACTCCCCAATTAAAAGATATAGCTTGGCAGAATGGATCAAAAAATATGAATCATCAATATGTTGCATACAAGAGACTCATCTTAGACACAGGGACACAAAGAAATTGAAAGTGAAAGGATGGAAAAAATATTTCATGCAAGCTACAGCCAAAAGAAAGCAGGAGTAGCAATATTAATCTCAGATAAAATAGACTTTAAATGCAAGGATGTTAGGAGAGACAAAGAAGGCCACTACATACTAATAAAAGGGGCAATTCAACAAGAAGAAATAATAATCATAAATGTTTATGCACTCAATCATGGTGCCACAAAATACATGAGACAAACACTGGCAAAACTAAAGGAGGCAATGGATGTTTCCACAATAATTGTGGGAGACTTCAATACATCACTCTCTCCTATAGATAGATCAACCAGACAGAAGACCAATAAGGAAACTGAAAACCTAAACAATCTGATAAATGAATTGGATTTAACAGACATATATAGAACATCACATCCCAAATCACCAGGATACACATTCTTCTCTAGTGATCACGGAACTTTCTCCAGAATAGACCATATGCTGGGACATAAAACAAGCCTCAATAAATTTTAAAAAATTGAAATTATTCAAAGCACATTCTCTGACCACAATGGAATACAATTAGAAGTCAATAACCATCAGAGACTTAGAAAATTCACAAACACCCAGAGGCTAAACAACACACTCCTAAAATAAATGGTTTACAATGTAGAATGTACAGAAACTAGCAATAGAGAGCAACTAATGAAGGGAGAATGACAACCCAATAAGAACAGACAAGCTATCGTGGGTAAATTTAACATTCTGGGAATGCCCAGGAATGACTATGGGTTATTAATTTCTGATGTATATGGTAGGAACAAGTTCACAGAAATGTTGCTTTTTAGGTTTTTTTCTTGGGGTAGAGTGGGAACATATTGGAAGTAAAGTAGTTATTTTAGGTTAGTAGTCTTTTTCTTAATCTCTTGTTATGGTTTGTTTGAAATGTTTTTTTTTTATTGTATATCTTTTTAAAAAAAATTTTTTTGTTATAGTTAATTTAAAAAAAAGAATTAAGAATTAATGACAATCAATACAATATATGATACTGGAGTGGATATAAGAATGGAAGAGAAAAGCTCAAAGGGGGCATAAGGAAAAATTGGAACATAGTATTTAAGCTTTACATCCATATTAATTTTCTTGAATTAACTGCAGTTAAGTTAATGACATAAGTGAATATCCTTGTTCATAGGAAACATACATGGAAGTGTTATGAGTTCAAGGAGTACGATATATGCAACCTGCTCTCAAATGTTCAGAAGATGATAAATGGGTAGATAGATAATTGATAGATAATAGATATAGTTAAAGAAAGAGAGAGGGGGTGGAGGGAGGGAGGGAAGGAGGAAGGAAGGGAGGGAGGGAGGGAGGGAGGAAGGAAGGAAGGAAGAAAGGAAAGAGAAAGAAAGGTACTGCAAAGGTAACATAATGTAAAATTGGTAGATACAGATATCTGGAGGTGGGGTGGTGTTGGAGTTCTCTGTATGGGGTTTGTATTGTATTTGCAACTGTCCTATATGTTTGAAATTATTTCAAAATAAGTTTAAAAATTAAAAAAAACATATATCAGAAAAGATATGGAAAGATCTACAACCAAACTATTCCCAGTGGTTATTTATGAATAAAGAAATAAGATTCTCCGTTGGGAGAAACAAATTTTGAATAGTGAATACTAAAATTCTGTAATAACAAAAAAAAAAAAGAACATGGCATTTTCTGGGGTACATGACAGCTTCAAACCAGCACACCCCAAACAATTTTTAATGTGATTTTATCGACATATATTTACATACCATACAATCCATCCAAAGTACACAATCAATGGCTCAGTGTCATAATTTTTGAAAACATTTCCTTTCTTTCTGGCACTATAAGGTGCTCCAGGCTCAACTTGTATATTTGCCATATTTCCTGCCCCAGTCCTAAAATTGGCCATTTCTCTAAGGATCCCTGGTTCCTTTCATTGGAGAATGGAATTAGAAACTAAGATCTGAGTGTAGGTATGCCTGTTGGTCCTGGATTGTAGTTGCATCTAGAACAAGGAAATGTGTGCTTCCTAATCTGTGTATATACATATATCTGTAAATATTTTCATATGTAACCATCTGTATATTAAGCTAAACATGCATTCATACTGATGTCTTCAACTCTACTCCATTAACACATGGATCATTCTGGCCTCCTCCCCTTACTTACCTGTAAAGTCCCACTCCAACAGTGAGAAACTTGGCTCCCACCATTTGCCAACCATTTATTTAATTGTTCGGTTCTAGTGCACAGGCATAGTAGTACCAGAATTGTTATCCTGTATCCCCGTATCTCTGTGAGAAATGATTTTATCAACTACAGTACATTGTTTATATGCAGTTCCTTTTGCTTTTAGTCTTACAGACTCCAATAATTCCCATAGTTACTTAGTTCAGCACCTTCCCCTCTCCTCCTCCAGTGAGGATGTTTCATACATTTGCAATACAGTTAAATTATCTTCTCACACTTTGCTTTCCTTCCTGGGATCCCCTGACCTGCAAAATGGTATTTTGAAAATTTGCATACATTATGTTTCACCCTTTGTTCTATAAGGTTCTGTGGGTTTTGACAAATGCATAATCTTGTGGGTCTGCCATTAGAGTATCATACAGAAAGATTTCACCCCCTAAAAATCCCAGTGCTTCTATTCAACTTTCCTCCTTGCCCCCAACCTCTGGCAACCACTGACCTTTTTACTCTCTCTATAGTTTTGCCTTTTCCAGAATGTCATATAATTGAAATCATACATATGTAACCTTTTCAGGCTGGCTTCTTTCACTCAGCAATATGCATTCAACTCTCCTCTACGTCTTTGTGTGGCTTGATAGCATTTCTTTTTTTTTTTTCAAAAACAGTTTCATTCACACACCATACAATCCATCCAAAGTGTACAATCGATGGTTCTCAGTATAGTCACAGAGTTGTGCTTTCACTGCCACAATCAATTTGAGAACATTCTCATTGCTCCAAAAAGAAAAATCCCATACCTTTATACCCTCCTGTGCCAGTTTGAAACTGTTATGGACCCCAAAAGAGCCATGATCTTTTTTCTTTTTCCACTTTTTAAAAAATTCAGTTTAATTGAGATATATTCACTTACCATTCAATTATCCATGGTGTACAGTCAACTGTTCACAGTACCATCATATTGTCATGCAGTCATCACCCCAATCTGTTTTGAACATTTTCCTTACACCAGAAAGAATAAAAATAGGAATAAAAAAAAAGTAAAAAAGAACACCCAAATCATCCCCCTCATCCCACCCTATTTTTCATTTAGTCTTTGTCCCCATTTTTCTACTCATCCATCCATACACTGGATAAAGGGAGTGCGATCCACAAGGTTTTCACAATCACACTGTCACCCCAGGTAAGCTATATAGTTATACAATTGTTGCAGTTTGATAGTTTCAGGTATTTACTTCTAGCTATTCTAATACACTAAAACCTAAAAAGGGATATATATGTATATATAATGCATAAGAATGCCCAAAGAGTGACCTCTCGACTCCATTTGAAATCTCCAAGCCACTGAAATTTTATTTTGTTTCATTTTGCTTCCAGCTTTTGGTCAAGATCTTCTCAATCCCAGGATGCCAGGTCCAGGCTCATCCCCAGGAATCATATCCTGCCTTGCCAAGGAGATTTACACCCCTGGGAGTCAGATCCCATGTAGAGGAGAGGGCAGTGAGTTCACCTGCCGAGTTGGCTTAGCTAGAGAGAGAGGGCCACATCTGAGCAACAAAGAGGCACTCAGGGGGAGACTCTTATGCACAATCACAAGCAGGCTTAGCCTCTCCTCTGTAGTAACAAGATTCATAAGGGCAAGTCCTGTGACAGAGGACTCGGCATACCAAACCATCAGTCTTCAATGTTTGTGAGAACATCAGCAACAACCCAGGTGGGGAAGTCCAACATTTCTGCAATTACTCCAGCAACTCAGGGGGGGCATGCGTATATATTTTTATTCTCTGACCAAATTACTTTGGGATGTATTGCTGTTTCACACTAATCTGTACAAAACTACCAGTTCTCACTTCCTATTCAAAGTTCCATGTAATTACGGTGTTTGAATAAACTGTACAGCTTAAATTATTTAGTGTTCCACAGAAAATATAGATCCTGCACCAAATAAACATCTCTTCCCTTGGTCTCAAATGGAAGTTTAAGTTGTAAAACACAGTTGGTATTGTCCTTTACCCTTTGGCCTGATTTGCCTTAGTCCTAGCCAGATCTGCTTCATTCATAACTCTGATCTTTTAATCCAATCTTGTTGGGTGGAAACTTTTGATTGAATGTCTCTGTGGAAATGTGACCTACCCAACTGTGGGTGAGACCTTTTGATTAGATAATTTCCATGGAGATGTAGAACCACCCATCCAGTGATTAGTTCACTGAAATACTTTAAGAGAATCACAGAGAGAAGGAGCTCAGAGAAGCTGAGAGAGAGAAGTGGGGAAGACAAAATGCCTAAGAGAAGCTGAAAGAGACATTGTGGACAGAAGCTAAAATACATAATCCAGAGTTTTCCCTCCAGAGATACTAAGAGCTGACACAGATGCAAATGCTTGGAGATGCAGACAGAAGTTTGGAGATGCTAAGCTAAGAGATGAAGCCCAGAGATATTTTGGAGAAAGCCATTTTTGGAGAAAACCAGAACCCAGAAGCAAAGGACCAGCAGACACCAGCCATGTGCTTTCCCAGCTGACAGTGTTCCAGATGCCATCAGCCATTCTACAGTGAAGACACCCTCTTGTTAATGCCCTAGCTGGACACTTTTACGGCCTTACAACTTTAAATATGTATCCTAATAAAGCCCCTTTATAAAGCCAATCCATTTCTGGTATCTTGCATAATGGCAGCATTAGCAAACTGGAACACACCCTATTATTGACACTTAGCTTTTGTATGGTACCTTTGTTACAATTGATGGGAGAACATTAAGATATTACTGTTAATTGTAATCCATAGTTCACATTAGGTGTATTTTTTCCCACACACCACCCTATTATTAACACCTTGTAGTTGTGACATACATTTGTTCTTCATGGAAGAACATTCTTATATTTTACTATTAACCACCTTCAACACCCACAACAGGGTTCACTGTGTTATACAGTCCCTTGTTTCATCTTCTAGCTTTCCTTCTAGTGATATACACTACCCAAAACCTCCCCTTTTAACCACAATCACACTCCCAATTCAGCACTATTATTTATACACATGATAATATGCTATCCCATCACCTCTACCCATTTCTAAACATTTACAATCAACCTTATTTTAAAATTCTGCACAAACTAAGCATCAGTTCCCCATTCTCTATCCTTATCCGATCTTCTGGTAAACTAAATTCTAAATATTAACTCCATGAGTTTGCTTATTAGTAGTAGTACATATCAGTGAGATCATACCATAATTGTCCTTTTGTGTCTGGCTTATTTCACTCAACATAATGTCCTCAAGTTTCATCCATGTTGTTGCATGCATCAGGATGTCATTCCTTCTTATAGCTGAATAATATTCCATCATATGTATATAGCATGTTTTGTTTATCCATTCATCAGTTGATGGACACTTGGGTTGCTTCTATATTTTGGCAATTGTGAATAATGTCACATGTACATTGGTGTGCAAGTGTCTGTTCATGTCTCTGCTTTCAGTTCTTCTGAGTATATACCTAGTAGTGGGATTGCCACATCATATGGCAGTTCTAAGCTTCCGGAGGAATTACCAAATTGTCTTCTGCAGTGACTGTACCATTTTACATTCCCACCAGCAGTGAATAAGTGTTCTTATTTCTCCACATCCTCTCCAACATTTGTAGCTTTCTGTTTAATAGTGGCCAATCAAGTCAATGTGAAATGATATCTCATTGGGGTTTTGATTTGCATTTCCTTAATAACTAGTGAAGCTGAGCATCTTTTCTATGGGTGTTTTAGCCATTTGTATTTCCTCTTTGGAAAAAAAAATCTATGCAAGTCTTTTGTCCATTTTTAAATTGGGTTGTTTGTCTTTTTTATTGTTGAGTTGTAGGATTTCTTTATATATTCTGTATATTAAACCCTCATCAGATATATGATTTCCAAATATTTTCTCCCATTTAGTAGGCTGCCTTTTCACCTTCTTGACAAAATCCTTGGAAGCACAAAAGTATTCAGTTTTGAGGAGGTCTCATTTAACTATTTTTCTCTTTTATTGCTTTGCTTTGGGTATAAGCATCTTAGAGATGCTTCCCTACATTTTCTCTAGAAATTTTATAGTCCTGGATCTTATATTTAGGTCTTTGATCCATTTTGAGTTAATTTTCACTTAAGGTGTGAGATAGGGGTCCTCTTTCATTCCTTTGGATATGGATATCCTGTTCTCCAAGCACCATTTGTGGAAGAGGCTGCTCTGTGCCAGCTGGTGGACTTGGCAGCCTTGTCAAAAATCAATTGACCCAATCGATTGTACACTGCGGATGATGCTAGATCACGTGAATATATCTCAATAAAACTGTATTAAAAAATCAATTGACCATAAATGCACAGGTCTATTCTTGAACTTTCATTTCAATTCCATTGATCAATATGTCTATCTTTATGACAGTATGATGCTGTTTTGACCACCACAGCTTTGTAATATGCTTTAAAGTCAGGAAGTGTGAGTCCTCCAAATTCATTCTTCTTTTTCAAGATGATTTTGGCTATTCAGGGCCCCTTACCCTTCCAAATAAATTTGATAACTGGCTTTTCCATTTCTTTAAATCAGGCTTTTGGAATTTTGATTGGGATTGCACTGAATCTAAATCATTTTGGGTAGAATTGATATCTTAACATGTTTGGCCTGCCAATCCACAAACACGGAATGTCCTTCCATTTATTTAAGTCTTCTTTGATTTATTTTAGCAATGTTTTGTAGTTTTCTGAATACAGGTCTTTCACTTCCTTGGTTAAGTTTATTCCTTGATATATGATTCTTTTGCTTGCTATTGTAAATGGAATTTTTTCTTGATTTCTTCCTCAGATTGCTCATTACTAGTGTATAGAAACACTACTGAATGTTGTGTGTTGATCTTGTATCCCACCACTTTGCTGAACTTGTTTATTAGTTCTAGTAGCTTTGTTGTAGGTTTTTCATGGCTTTCTAAATATAGGATCATGTCGTTGGCAAGCAGGGAAAGTTTTACTTCTTTCTTTCCAATTTGGATGCCTTTTATTTCTTTCTTACCTAATTGCTCTAGCTAGAACTTCTAGCACAGTGTTGAATAATGGTGGTACATAGTGGGCATCCTTGTCTTGTTCCTGATCTTAGAGGGAAAGCTTTCAGTCTCTCACCACTGAGTATGATGTTAGCTGTGGGTTTTCATATATGTCCTTTAATATGTTGAGGAAGTTTCTTTTGACTCTTACTTTTTGAAGTGTTTTTATCTAGAAAGGATGCTGGATTTTGTCAAGTGCCTTTTCTGCATTTATTGAGATGATCATGTGTTTTCCGCCTTTTGATTTGTTAATGTAGTGTATTACATTAATTGATTTTCTTGTGTGGAACCACACTTGCACACCAGAGATAATTCCCACTTGATCATGGTGCATAATTCTGTCCTGCTGGATTCCATTTGCAAGTATTTTGTTGAGGATTTTTGCATCTATATTCATTAGATACATTGGTCTTTAATTTTCTTTTCTTGGAGTATCTTTACCTGGCTTTTGTATTAGTATGATGTTGGCCTCATAGAATGAGTTAGGGAATGTTCCCTCCTCTTCAATTTTTTGGGAAGAGTTAAAGCAGATTTGGTATGAATTCTTCTTGGAATGACGTAGAATTCACCTGTGAGGCCATATGGTCCTAGGCTTTTCTTTGTTAGAAGGTTTTTGATGACTGATTCAATCACCTCTTTACTTGTGATTGGTATGCTGAGGTCTTCTATTTCTCCTTGAGTTAGTTTAACTTGTCAGTGTGTTTCTAGGAAATTGTCCATTTCATCTAAGTTGTCTAATTTGTTGGCAAGCAGTTGTTCACAGTATCCTCTTAAAATTTTTTTTATTTCTATGGGGTCAGTGGTAATTTCTAATTACCCCCTCCATTTCTAATTTTATTTATTTGCATCTTCTCTTTCTTTGTCAGTCTAGTTAAGGGCTTATCAATTTTATTGATCTCAACTTTTGGTTCTGTTGATTCTATTGTTTTTGTTTTTTTGGTCTCAATTTCATTTATTTCTGCTCTTTGTTGTTTGTTTCCTTCTGCTTGCTTTGGGAGTAGTGTGCTGTTCTTTCTCTAATTCTTTTAGGTGTTTAGTTTAGTGTTTGATTTTGGCTCTTTCTTCCTTTTTTTAATGTAGGCATGTAAGACTATAAATTTCCCTTTCAGCACTATTTTTGCCACATCCCGTGTTTTTCTATGTTGTGTTCTTGTTTTCATTTGTTTCAAGATATTTACTGATTTCCCTTCCAATTTCTTTTTCGAAATTGTGTGTTGTTTAATCACCATGTATTTGTGAATTTTGCAGTTCACCATCTGTTACTGATTTCCAGCTTCATTCCATTATGATGAGAGAAAGTGCTCTGCATACTTTCAATCTTCTTTTAATTTATTAAGACCTGTTTTGTGACCCAATGTGTGGTCTATTCTGCAATATGATCCACAAGTACTTGAGAAGAATGTATGTACTGCTGTTTTGGGGTACAATGTTCTATATATGTCTGTTAGATCTAGTTCATTTATCATATTATTTAGGTTCTCTGTTTACTTATTGATCTTCTGGTTAGATGTTCTATCTATTGATGACATTAGTGTATTGAGGTCTCCAACTATTATTGTAGAGACATCTATCTCTCCCTTCAGTTTAGCCACTGTTTTCCTCTTGCACTTTGGGGCACCTTAGTTAGGTGCACAGATATTTATGATTGTTATTTTCTTTTTGGTATAATGCCCTGTTTATTAACATATAATGTCCTTGTTTCTTATAACTTTTTTTCATTTAAAGTCTATTTTGTCTAATATTATTATAGCCACCCCAGCTCTTTTTTCGGTTGCTGCTTGTGTGGAATATCTTTTTCTAGCCTCTCACTTTCAACCTATTTGTATCTTTGGGTCCAAAATGGGTCTACTATAGACAGCATATAGATGGATCATATTTTTTATCCATTCTGCCAATCTGTGTCTTTTGATTGGGGAGTTTAATGCATTAACATTCAATGTTATTACTGTAAAGGCAATACTTCACCCATTGTGTCCTTTGACTTCTATTTGTCATATTTAATTTTTCCCTCTTTTTATCCTTTTAGTTACCCTTACTGATAAACTTCATTTCTACACTCCTACAAACATCTCTTTCCTCTCTTTTCTTTTCAGCCTGCAGAACTCCTTTTAGTATTTCTTGTAGGGCAGGTCTCTTGTTAGCAAACTCTCTCAGCTTCTGTTTATCTGTGAATATTTCAAACTCTCCCTCAGTTTTGAAGGACAGTTTCTCCAGATAAAGAATGCATGGCTGGCAGTTTCTCTCTTTCTGTATCTTAAATATATCATACCACTGCCTTCTTGCCTCCATGGTTTCTGATGAGAAATTAGCACTCAGTCTTGTTGGGTGCCCCTTGTAATGGTGAATCACTTTTCTATTGCTGCTTTCAGAATTCTCTCTTTATCTTTGGCATTTGACAGTCTGATTAGTATGTGTCTTGGAATGGGCCTGTTCACATTTATTCTGTTTGGAGTGCACTGCACTTCTTGGATATGCATATTTACATCTTTCATAAGAGTTGAGAATTTGGGGGCCATCATTTCCTTAAATATTCTTTCTGCCCCTTTCCCCTTCTCTCCTCTTTCTGGAACACCCATGATGTGTATATTTGTGGGCTTCATGCTGTCATTCGGTTCCCTGAAACTCTGCTCAGCTTTTTTCCATTCTTTTCTTTATCTGTTCTTTTGTCTGTTTGATTTCAGATTACCTGTCTTCTATCTTGCTGATCCTTTCTTCTGCCTCTTCAAACCTGCTATTGTATACCTCTAGTGTATTTTTTATTTCATTTATGTCTTTCATTCCCATAAGATGCTATTTTTCTTTGCACGCTTTCAAATTCTTTACGCTCACCCAATGTCTTAATATCCTTTACCTCTTTAGCCATATTTTCCTTCATCTCCTTGAAATGACTTAGATTTGTTTGAACATCTTTGATTAATTGTTCCAAATTCTGTACCTCCTCTGACTTTTTTATTTTTTCCTTTGGGCCATATCTTCCTGTTTCTTGGTATGGTTTGAATTTTTTTTTTTTTTTTTTTTTTTTTTCCTGATATCTGGGCACCCGAGTATCTTGACAGGCTTATTCTGGCCAGTTTCTTTCTCTTGCCTAGGATTTTGCTATTGATGGGGTTTGTGTTAAGGCTTTTCTTTAACAGTTAGTTCATCAGTCAGGAAACCATGCAGGGCACAAAGACCAGATCCAAGGGGCCCTGCAGAGAGGGTCCCAGAAAGACTCCCAAAAGCCTTTTTTTTAAAACTCAGCTTCCCAAGGCTGTGCTTTCCTGGATTGCCCAGCAGATGGTGCTCTTCAGCAACCTATTTCCCTCAGCCTTAGAAGGCAGGATAGTTTTAGACTTTTGCCATCTCTGCCTCTGATGTGGTCAAAACAATGGTGCAGCAGCTCCTGACTGAGCCGGGCTACAACAGTGGGCTCCTGTGGTCTAAATTCACTGGCCAATAGCTGCATCAGTACTGGGCAGTGCCCTCCTCTATACTTGGGGTGGAAGACTCCCATGGGTGACCAAGTCCACAGCAGCCTGCCAGGCAGGAATCAGGCCACCCAAAGCTGCTTGCCTCAAGGGTGGGGGAGGTTGGGCATCAGGAGCTGAGGCCGGAATTAAGGTGTCTCAATGCAGTCTCTCAATCTCTTCATCACACACTTCCCCGAGGACTGCACAGAATTCCTCTGGTCTCCAGAGCCACAGAACAGTTGATCCGAACAGTTTCTACCTGTCCATTTCCTGTTTCTGGGAAAGAAGTGAGCCCTGCAGTTCCCTCCCTATTCCACCATTTTCCCCGAGGCCGATCATTTCTTTTTATTGCTGAATAATAAACCATTGTATGGATGTAGCAGTTTGTCCATTAACTTACTGAAGGACACTCTGGTTGCTGCCAATATTTGGTGATTATGAATAAAGTTGCTGTAAATATTCACATGCAGATTTCTGTGTGGACATTAAGTTTCAAATCTGTTGAGTATGTACCTAGGAGCACAAATGCTGAACTGTATGGTAAGATGATGTTTAGCTTTGTGTGAAACTGCCAAACTGTCTTCCAAAGTGGCTGTATCATTTGGAATTCCCACCAGCAATGAATGAGAACTCCTGTTGCTCTGAATTCTCACCAGCATTTAGTATTGTCAGGTTTTGGCTTTTTTTTAATTTTAATCATTCCAATGGGTGTGCAGTGGTATCTCATTCTTTTAATTTGTAGTTCTCTAATGGCAAAAGATTTTGACCATCTTTTCATGTGCTTATTTGCCACCTGTATATCTTCTCTGGTGAGGTGTCTGTTCTTTTGCCCATCTTTAAATTGTTTTTTGTTGTTGTTATTGTTGAGTTTTACAAGTTCTTTGTATATTTCAGGTACAAGTCCTTTATCAGGAGTGTTTTGCAAAAATTTTTCCCAGTCTGTGGCTTGTCTTTTCATTCTCTTAATGGTGTCTTTCACAGAGCAGAAGTTTTAAATTTTTAAAAAGTCCAACTTATTTTTTTCTTTCATAGATCGTGCTTTCAGTGTCGTCTAAATCCAAGCTCACCTAAATTTTCTCCCATATTTTCTTCTAGAAGTTTTGTCATTTTGTGTTTTGTGTTCAGGTCTATAATCTGTTCTGAGTTAATTTTTGTGAAACATGGAAGATCTGTGTCTAGATTCAGTATTTTGCAAATGGATGTCTGTGTACTAGAGAATTTAACCTTGTTCAAAAAGTCTTGCCTCTGTTCTCAGCTTCTGGGAGGTAACCTTTAGCCTGTGGAATGTCATGCCTAATAGGAACCTCTTTGTTTACTGGGATCCTTGGGCTAACCAAACAGTTTAGGGTAGGGGCTTTGGGTCACACAGTATCAGCTCAACCTCCCAAGGATCTGGAGACTGAGATCAGTCATGTGGACAGTCAACTATGCCTACATGATGGAGTCCCAATAAATATTTTGGATGCTGTGGCTCAGGTGAGCTTCCCTGGTTGGCAATATTCCATATACTGTATCACACATAAATACCAGAAAAGTAACATTGTCCTGACTCCACGAGGACAACTGGAAGTTTGGCAGTTGGTACTCCCCAGACTGTGCCCTCTGTGCTTTTTCCCTTGGTTCATTTAAAACTGTATCCTTTAGCTGGAATAAACCATAACCATGAGTATAATCGCTTTCAGTGAGTTCTCATGGCTTGCCCTAATCTTCCTCTCTACCCATCTCCCCCTACTCCTCCACAATACTGGGGTGACAGACATCATGAAATACTCCCATGTCCCTGAAGACGACATGCTCTCTCCGTCTCTCTGCCTTTGCACAAGCTGATACCCCTGGCAGTTCTTCCCACTCCTGACTAGCAAACTCTCCCTCCACTCACAAGACTTCACCTCCTTGGGGAAGCCTTCCCCAGACACTCGGCACACTCCAGTTACACCAGGCTCTGGGTACTGCTGATGCCCCATCAGGGTTCCTCAGCCCCAGGGACATCCCCAGTAGCCAAATCCTGTCTCAACAAGGAACAGGAGTCATGGGGCAGATAACGTTGTACCTTCCTTGTGACCCTGCTTTCTTCCCAGAGGTGAGAGGGACAGCAGGCCACCTTAGCTAGTCCTCCCCATCAGCCCTCTCCAGTTAGGGAGAGGAGAGGAAGGAACATCTGTACACAAGTACCTGCCTTACAGGGCCGGAGTGAAGGAATCTGGCTCTGAAGGCAGATTCCAAGGGTTCAAATCTCAAGCTCCACACCACTCATCAGCTCTGTAACCTCAAATGAGCTAACTTATCCTCTCTGTGCTTCACCTTCCTGAGCTAGTAAGTAGTTACTGGCTCTTAGGTAGGGAGGCCTGCAGGAGATAATCCAGGGTAAGGAATTTGGGATGTGGTTAATGCTCAACAAATGCTAGTTATTAGTCTTACATCAGCTATGTTGGTCAAGGCCATGCCAGGTGCTCCTACATCCAGGGCTCATTTCATCCAGGCCCTGGCCAGGGAGGCAGGGATGCTAGTGCCTCTCCATGGAGGGGGGGCAGCTAAGGCACTGAGGAAACAGTGAAGCCATCCACTTCTTCCCCATGTTGACCACCACTCAGTTCTCTTCCTTTACCAGGGGTGGGGAGTGATGGGGGGCTGCAGATTGGGCCAGTCAGGTTTAGCCAGAGTACCCACTGGAGCCTGGATGACTGAGGCGACAGCAGCAGCTGTGCAGGTAGGTGGGAGTGGGGGTTGGCAGCTTCACCCCTAGCCCAGGCCAAGTCATCTGTCCCCACAAGGTGAAGGGGTTCTCACTTTCTTCAAGGCTCTGCTCATTCTACTCCCCACCCCAGGCAAGTAGAAAGGAAGAGCCACCACCACTCCTCCCTATTTTGAGGTGATGAGAGCGCTGGGGGCTTTGATGTCACATCCTTTCCCACCAACTCCAAGTGGCTGGCACTAAGTCCAAGACAACACAGCCAGGGTTGCCCAAGATGAAAGGCACATAGAAAGCACCCCCTTTCCCTCTCCTGGGCCTGCAATTGAGGAATTCCCTCCCAGCAGCCTTGCACTGTCATCCTGGACTGTTTGCCCATCACTGGAAGCTGAATAGGTGGACAAGGTCAATTTAGGATCACAAAGGCCCTTGGTTACAGGTCTTTACAATCATGTGGAGCCTGAAGCTTCACCCCAACCATCTCTGCTTAAATCTCTCAGCTCATGCAGACTGTACAGTGCACAACCCACATAACCAGACCCAGCAGCTCTGAGATCCCCCTCAGAGGAGTCTTTCTGGATAAGAGCTGTTGATTTCACCCTCCGGAGTTCTGGGGGCTCCATACCTTCCTTCTCCAGCATTTCAGATGTTCCACTGTTATGCAAACCAAACTTAACTGGTCCCAAGGGTTTCCTCTCACCTCTGCCCCAAATCTTTGGTAGGCAAATGCCTTGAAGGAGTGCTCTACCTCGTAGGACCCTTTGCCTCTCTCACTGGCCTCAGGCTTCCCTCAAAATACTTCCAAGCTCTAAGACCATTCTCCAAACCCTTGCTCTCATTTGGCTCCTACTCCTCGGTTTCCTTGACACTTGGTGACCACTGCTAATCTCCCCCTGGGCTTTGGGAGCCCTCCAGTTATTTTCTTCCTTCTCCCCATCTTCCTCCTCCAGCCTCAGAAATGTGCTCCTCCCCCTCAGGCCACAACCTGAGTCATCACCAATGCATCCTGTCTGCCCCAAGTCCAGCCCTGTTCTTGTTCTTCAGTAGCCTTCCTTCCGGTCTCTGCTCAGTGAAGCAGGATGAAGCCACCCTCAGAGACTCAGAGCCCAGGCCAGACAGGGCCTGAGGTGGCCGGACTGCCCAGAGGGGCTCCAAGGGAGCTGAAAGGGAGGGAGCTGAAAGGGAAGGGAGTGGAAGGAGAAAGGAAGTGGTACAGGAACCTTGGGCTTCTCATCCACCCTGAGCTTCCCTGGACTTGTCGCCCACAGCCCTGCCCCAATTTCTTGCCAGCTTATAACTTGGAAGTGTCTTATTTTGCCCCATTCCTTGACCAAAAGGTGATGAACTGGTGGCCCACAACACATTTTGTTTGGCCTGCCAAACTTTTTGAAAAGTTTCAATTAGCTGCGATCGTTCACAAATCAGATTTCACTTAAGAATCCAGAATTCTAGTTTCTTTTGAAAAATCAGAAGACCTGGCCACACCAGGCCCACATGCCCGCATGATGGGCTAGAGCTGAGTGTCAGCTGTTCCTGTTATATAGGGCTTGCACTCTGGTTCAGGAATACTAACCCTCCCTGTTGTCCAGACCCACCTACATCAGCTGCTTGGCTTCTATGCTGCACAGATGGGCCAGCAGGGAAGGAACAAAAGCTAGGTTGACTAGAGGCTGTCCTGTTCCACCACTCTGGCCCCAAGGACCCCTCCCCATCGCCCTCAGGTCTCAGTGTGTGAAGGAGAGGGCAGAACTGGGCAAGCAGGCAGGCAAGGCAGGCAATCCTACTTGGGAGGCACCCTAGCTTCTCTCCAGTCGCTGGCAGCATCCCAGACACCGTGTGTGTCCTGTCCTGGCTCAAGCTTTCCTCAGGCAGGGCTGCTGCAAACTTGTGGCTCGCCATCTGTTGCTTCAGGCCACTCCACCTCCTATGGGAGCTGGGCCCGGGCTGAGGTTTTGTCCTGGGCCCAATGACACAGGCTTTCTTCCCATCTAGACAACTCAGCCAAATGTGCACCAGGGTGTGGCAGCCTTGTCACAGTCCAACATGATGTTGAGAACAGTGCAGGGGGCACCACCCACAGTCAGGGCTGTGCGGGAATCCACACGGTACTTGACGGTGCTCAGGCCTCCCTCCCGGTCCACCTTGAACTGCTCCTGGGGAAGGAAGGAACAAAGAGCATGCACTCAGGGCTTCCTGGGGGCAGCTGTCCACTGAGCCCACAAGACCTCATCACCAGAGGTTCTATGATCCCCTGAAAAGAGGAGAAACCCAGAGCTCAGAGAAGCAAAGTCTCCTGCCCACAGCTGCACCCCACTAATAAGCAGGGGAGCAGGGGTCTTCCTGTTGGACTAATACGCCTCTAGAGAGGAGGATGTTTGAGGGCTGGGGAGGTCCCATGTCACAGGTGACTGAAATTCTGGTGCCTTCAGCTGAACCCCCCCTCCCACCCCCCCAGCCTACATGGACCCTGAGGTTCTGCTGACCCACGGTCACCCACAGTGGCCACCAGAGCACAGCATGATACCCAAGCAGAATGCCCACCAACTGACATGGGGACAAGCAGGGGAGGACAGTGCCACTGGGCCCAAGGAGAACTTGGTGAAACGCTTGGGCCTGCTGGTTCCCCCACATCACCATCTATCCATCCCTGATGAGGGGACTTGCCAGCACCTGTTTTTGAGCCGCAATGCGCTTCTGGTCCCTCTTCCTCCAGGCTGGGTCATGCAGGTGGTGGAAAGTCTTGTACCCAGTTGTGATTCCCGAAGGGCGGAAGAGCTGAGGGGGCCCAAGAGAGTTGGTGTCAGGTAGCTCCTCCCTGGAGGCCCTCTGGGCCCCCAGCCTCCAGGCCACAGGCAAAGGTCTGCATTCCCAGTTCACAGAAGAGGCGACTTGGCCCAGAGGACAAAGGATGGTTAGACGGCTACCGCAAGCCAGGGCCTGGGTCGGTACCAGAACCAGGGATGCCAGGGAAGGGAGAAGCATTACCTGGAGCCCAGCTCCTTTTACGCGTCGGTAGAACTCGTCGTCCTCACGGCCCCAGCCCCAGAAGCGGTTTGACATCCCGTTGCACTGGCACAGAGAGACACAGCATCGCCTGTTCATTCTCCCAGGGCACAGCCTCTGGCCCCAAATCTCAGAAGCACCCGGGCTGAGCTTGGCAAGGCCGGGGCTCCCCTTTCCTCCTCCTCCCCCTGCTGCTCCGAGTAAACATCCAGGTGCTCAGTCCCCTCAGCCTCTGTGGGAGGCACAAGGGTGGGAGGGCAGCACTGACCAGGCCTCTCCTATTCTAATGGGGCCTTGAGCTTGTGTGGAAGGATGGGCTTCTCAAAAATTTCTGACTGGCCCAAGGGACCCCTCTGGGAGCTGGTGAGGAGCAGAAGTGCCTGCTACTGCTCGACTCCTGCCCATCCCCCACACTCCCATTCCTCCTGGGGTGGGTCTGCCCTGGTCTCTCCTCTGTGTAGGAGAGGGACAGTGGGCTCTTGGAAGGCACCTATTTTTGCCACCTGGTCAGGAGCTCCATTTGCATGAAGCTGGCTTCAGCCACAGCTTGAAGAGGGACAGGAGACTTGTGCCCGAGCCGCTCAGTTCCTCCCAGCCACCCCTCCCACCTCCGCCCCTGCCACCACCCCCAGCACAGGGACTGATTCAGGGATGGGCCCAGGACTGCTAAGGCTGGTCAGGAGCCAGTGCAATCCAGTTTGGGGCCTCCCATTTGGCCTCTCAGGGAAGGGAGCTCCATCTTCTTTCAGACATGAACCTAGCTGGATGCCGGGTGCAGCTACGACAACCCCCTTTGCTCTGCAGGTCTGAAAAGGAACCCCACAAAGGGAAGGCAGAACCAAGCAAAGTGGGGAGAGAAATAGTGTCGTGGTAACACTACTGGAGAAACTGGGCAAGTGTACCTGAAGCCAGAACCCCCAACCTGCTCAAGCTTTTTCCATTTTGAGAGCCAACAAATTCCTCATTTTCTTAAGCTAGTCTGGATGGGGGGATTCTGTTCCTGCAGCCATGTCCTCCCTGACTGGAAGGCTCGTTCCTGCTCCCCTCATCCCACTGGCTGCTCCTGGGCCACCCTGGCCAGCACTCCACCTGCTGGGCCCCAGGACGGCTGCCTCCACCCCAGCACTCAGAACAGAGTAGGCTGGACTGGGTCTCACCAGCTGGTAGTGCTGCTTGGAGAGCAGCAGGATACCGCCGACATAAGTCTTGTAGTGGTAGAGCGGGTGGAGCTCTGGGGAGGCCACGTGGAAGGGTCCGGCCTCAGGGAAGCCATAGTCCAGCTCCTCATTGAGCGGGAGCAGGTCCACATCGTGCATGGCAATGTAGTCTGTGCTGTTGCCGCTCTCCAGGAAGCCCACGTTGATGAGCGCCGCCCGGTTAAACCTGTGCAGGGCAGCCGAGGCTGGGCAAGAGGGTGGCGAGCTGGCTTGCACCACAACTTGCCTCCAAACTCTGGGTGAGAGATGCTTCTTCCCAGCACCTGCCTGGGACTCCCGAAGCACCCAGTGCTGCCTACCCACTGCCCTTCCATCTACATCACAAAGATGTACTGAGCATCCACCATCTGCCAGAAACTATTCAAAGCACTGGAGATATAGCAGCAAAAAAACAAATTCCCTGCCCTCAAGCAAGCTTACATTCTAAAAGGAGGGGACAAAAATAAACAAATCAGCAAATATGTAATAAGCCAGATGGTGAGAAGTGCTGTGGAAAAGAGTAAAGGGTGAGGGAGACAAAGCACGCTTAGGGGGCGGGGGCAGTTGTTCTTTTAGAC
The DNA here is from genome assembly GCF_015220235.1 of Choloepus didactylus. NCBI lineage: Eukaryota > Metazoa > Chordata > Mammalia > Pilosa > Megalonychidae > Choloepus > Choloepus didactylus. The sequence goes on from NW_023637577.1 coordinate 5,110,285, forward strand.
AGGGTTGTCAGGGAGGGCCGTGGTAATATGATGACATTTCAGCAGAAACCTGGGGGCTGAGGTAATGAGCCCTATGCAAATCAGGGGGAACAGAGCTCCAAGTGGAAGGAACAGCCACTGCCAAGGCCTAAGAGCAGACCCCAGCATGGCTGGGCAGAGTGAGTGAAGGGGGACGTAGGAAATGGCGTCACAGGTGATGGGGTGGGGCAGTGCAGGGCCTGGGGGACCCCTGAAGGACTCTGGCCTGTAGTCTGAGGGAAATGAAAGTTGCTGGAGGGTATTAAGCAGAGGTGTGGAGTGATTTGATTTATGTTTCAACAAGATCACCCTAGTTGGTATGCTGAGAAGGGTGGAAGCAGAAAGGCCAGCTGGGAGGCTAGTACAATGATTTAGGCAAGTGATGATGGTTGCTTAGCTCAGGGAGGCAGCAGTAGAGAGGGTGAGAAGTGGGCAAATTCTGGATGTCCTTTAAAGTTCGAGCCTAGAGGATTTGCTGATGGATTAGATGTGGGGTATGAGAGAAATAGAGGAGCTAAGGATGACTCCAAGATTTTCTGAGCAACTACTGGAGGCATGGAGATTTCCTTTCCTGAAATGGGGAAGCGGGGGGGCAGGTTTGGGGTGGGTGAGAAATCAGTAACTCAGTTTTGATGACGTTAAGTCTGAGATGCCTGTGCCCACCAAATGAAGGGGAGAAGTCAGGGCTGGGGATAGAGGTCTGGGAGCCATTAGGGTATAGATGGGATTTAAGACCACAAGAATGGACCTAGACACCCCAGCAAGTGACTGTGGCTAGAAAAGGGGGATACCCGAGCAGTGAGCCCCAGAGGGCACTGATGTTGAGAGACTACAGAGATGAGGAAGAGCCACCAAAGGTGATAAGAATGGGTGGTCAGTGAGGAAGGAGAAGACCAGAGAGTTAGTTCCCAGAAATCAAATGGAGGTATTTTAAGAAGCTGATAAACATTGCTGACAGGTCAACAGGATGAGGCTGAGAGCCGGCCACTGGATTAACAAAGTGGAGGTCACTGGTTGACAATGAGCGCTGTTTCGGCATCCTCATGAGAATGAACAACTCAGTGGAACAGGTTCAAGAGAGAATGAGGGGAGAGAAGGAGGAGGAGACAAGTAAAGACAACTCTTTCTAGGAGTTTTGCTATAAAGAGCAGAGAAATGGAGTAATAGCTGTGGGGGTGGGGTGTGGAATCAAAAGAGAGTTGTGTTTGTCTTTTTTTTTTCCTTTTTAGATGGGAGCTATTTCAGTATGTTTGTGTGCTGATACAAATCCTACAAGAAAGAGGGAAAAACTGATGAGGCAGGACAGGAAGGGCTGACTGTTGGTGTGACGTCCTTGGGCAGGAGGGAGGGAGGGCCCAGGGAACCCAGTGCCCAAGTGGACAAGCTGGCCTTGGACAGGAGCTGGGGCACTTAGTGCAGGTCACGGGCAGGAAGCCAGATGTATGTGGACAGTAGCTGGGAGTGAGGAGATGTGGCTGGGGGCTTGTGAAAGTTCTCTTTCATTGGTTCTGTTTTCTCAGTGCGAGAGGAAGCAAAGTCATCAGCGAGAGTGAGCAGTGCAGAGGCAGGCTTCCAGCTATGAGGAGAGAAGGCTGGGAGAGGGAGGGCAACACAGACCAAAGGAACACGAGGTCTCCAGGCAGCACTGGGGGCCCTCCTCTAGTTAGATTAGGGCTAGGATTCACTGGTGGGGAGGCCACAGCATGGACCATGCATGCTGCCGTTTCTCTCCAGCTACATTCAGCTGCCCAGGTACAGGTGTGGAGTAGACAGAGCTGGTGCCAGTCAGGCTGGGGTTTTACCAGACAGAAAGGGGCAAGGAGGTTAAGAGTGTGTGCCAGGATTGATTTTTTTTTTTAAACATATATAAAGAAAGGTGATAACTTTCAAAGTACGATTTAACCAGTACCTATAGAGCAAATTTCAAAGCATGTTATATGTTACAGTTCTATCATGTCAGTTAATTCTTCTAGCTATTCTAGTACCCTAAAAACTTATATATATATATACATACACACACACACACATATATATATAATTTCCTTCTAGCTATTCTAGTACCCTAAAAACTAAAAAAAAAAAAAAAATTATATAAAGATTCAGTATTCATAATCCTTTGTTAAATCCTATCTTGTCTGTTGCTACCCCTTCCTCTTGTTTAATCACTTTCTCAATCTTCAGGGATGTCTGGGCAGTGACCACCCTAACTTGTTCATGATGAAAAGGAGTGTCAACATTATGGGAAAGGGGGCGCATCTGCCTGGTGTTCTTGAAGAGGCTGTTGCCTCTGGGCTTTGGGACTTAGCTGGCATAGGAACACCCTGGAGGGTTTAAGTTTCTGAAAAGTAAATGAGTGAGTGAAACTTTTATAGAGCCTCAGACAGAGACCAAGGTATTCTTTAGGGTTTTCGGGACTACGCTGATTTAGGCTTGTCATATTGTGACCATTCAGCATATCTAGCTGAAGCTAACATAGGAGTAACTCCCAGAGCAGCCTCAGGGAATAATTTTCATGATGGCCAAGGAATTCAAGTTAGATAAGAAGAAAGTGAGGACCATGAAGGTGGGGGTGGTGAGAAAGGGGGAGGATCATGGACCCCTGATAGGGCCTAAGAAATGTTGGAAACTCTCTTCTAGCAGGAGTGAGCAAGAGAAAAAAAGGGGACGGGAGCTGGAGCATGAGATGCTTGCACTGTGACCATGGAAGTGTGCAGTTTTTTGGTAACTGAAAGAATTTGGGGATAATGCCAGATTGCATCAGGTTGAATAGTGCCCCCCTCCCCAAATTCATGTCCCCCCAGAACCTCAGAATGTAACCTTATTTGGAAACAGGCTCTTAGCAGGTAGAATTATTTAAGATGAGGTCGTACAGGATTAGGGTGGGCCCTAAATCCAGTGACTGGTGTCCTTGTAAGAAGCTGAGGACACGCAGAGACTCAGAGAGAAGGCCACATGAAAACAGAGCACAGACTGGACTGGTTCAGCCACAGGCCAAGTATGCCAGTTTGGATATATTACGTCCTCCAAAAAGCCATGTTCTTTAATGGAATCTAGTGGGGGCATATTTATTAATCTCTTGATTAGGGTGGAACCTTTTGATTGAGTGTTTCCATGGAGATGTGACTCACCCAACTGTGGGTGATACTTCTGATTAGATTACTTCAATGGAGGTGTGGCCCTGCCCATCCAGGGTGGGTCTTGACTAGTTCACTGGAGTATTTAAAAGAGAAGCTAAGAACCGACACAGATCTAGATGCTGGCTGACGCTTGGATGCTTGGAGATGTGGACAGAAGGAAGTCTGGAGATGTTAAGCTAAGAGATGAAGCCCAGAGTTTGCCCCGGAGAAGCCAAGAGAAGATCTCCAGATGCTCAGAGATAATTGTCCTGGGAGAAAGAAACAAGGACACACAGGAGCTGAGAGAGAGGAGCTAAGAGAGACCCAGAGACAGTTTGGAAAAAGCCATTTTGAAACAACCCGGGACTAGCAGACACCAGCCACATGCCTTCCCAGCTGATAGAGGTGTTTCAGATGCCATCAGCCTTCCTTCAGTGACAGTGTCCCCTTGTTGATGTCTTAGTTTGGCCATTTTATGGCCTTGAACTATAAATTAATAACCTAATAAATCCCCTTTATAAAAGCCAATCCATTTCTGGTATTTTGCATAAGGGCAGCATTAGCAAATCAGAACACCAAGGAACACCTGAGGCCACCGGAAGCTGGACCAGGCCAGGAAGGATCCTCCCCGAGAGCCCTCAGAGGCCATCAGCAAGCCCTGTGTGTGCCTCCTCCACTGCCCTGCTCTCTCCTCCCTTTCCAGTACTCTGGCCAAGCCACCGTCATCTTCAATGACTCCCATGACCATTTAATTGGTCTCCCTGTTTCTTGTCTCATCCTGGCACAATCTATTCCACATTCAGCAGCAACCATGGTGATCTTGGAAAAACGGAAATCAGATCAGGGCCCTCTCAGCCCCAAATCCTCCCCAAAGATTCCTAGTGCACCCAGTGGGCCAAGGTCCGCCACCCCCCACCCTCCTGCCACCACCCCAGGTGGCCTCTCACATGACTGTTGCCAGGAAAGGGAGCCAGCCCCGAAAGGGCAAGGTGAGGACCTGGGAGGTGGGCCCTACCTGAAATGGTCCACCTGGTTGAGCACATAGATGTGGTGCTGGATCTTCTTCCTGCTCAGGAAGCGGTGCATGTGGGGCACGAAGACCAGGAGCTCCTCGAAGCGTTCACGGAAGGGCACCAGCACTGCCAGACGGTGTGGCCCCCAGGACACGTCTTCTTCCCAGTGCTCTGGAGGCGGCTCTGGGGGGCAGGCCCGGGGTGGGCCCGGGGTCTCCTGCCCTTGTCCCCGGGCTGCCTGGGCCACATCACCAGAGCAGCTGAGCTGCAGCCAGAGCAAGGAGAGGAAGCCCAGTAAGAGGCAGGCCACAAAGAGGTGGAAGACAGAGCATTTCCGGGGGAGGCCGCTGGGAAGCAACCTGGACCTGGGACAAGAGCGGGGATAGAGTCAGAAGGACCCACCCATTCTCCGGCCTCCCTGTGAGTCACACACACACAGCTGGCCCAACCCAAGCGCCTGGCAGTTAGTACAGAAGCAACATCAGTGCTTTTGCTCAGGCCTCTACTCGTGCATCAGAATTCTGTCGACCTCTCCAGGCCCGGCCCATGCCACCCCACCTCCAGGAAGTCCTCCCACCATTCCCAGGTTACGGAGCTGCCCTGTTCCTCACTGCTCTTTTACGTCAGGCCATGAACTGCTCAAGAACAGGGATGATGCTCCTCTTCTCTTGCACTCACCTCTCCCCAGGACAGTGGCTTGGTGTCGTGAGCCAATGGTAGGGGACCCGCCTTTGAGAGGACTATCCCACTCCCAAACCAGTGCTCGACAGATTCACCCCCAACAGCAACCTTGGCTTCACCCTGCTTCCCAGGCTGGGCAGGTCTGAGGGGTGACATCAGTCCCCGATGAAATGACCAGTGTTTACTCTGGGAAGATCGAATCTGCTTCCCATCCAACACGAGGCCCAAACCGACAGTGGCAGTTCACTGAATGAGTTTCAAAGTCTCAATCCAAGAGACAGCCCAAGGAAAGAGATGTGAGACAAAAGAGGGAAAGAAAAACGAGAGCTGGGAACAGCACCCAGGCTCATTTCAGAAACTGAAAAGACAGCTGAATATCATAGACACAAGGTTGGTGCTGGGAGAGACTGCCTGCTAGGTTTAAAAGTACAAAGCAACATGGGAATCATCTCATTTCTTTGACCCATTTTTTGGAAGTTCCTGAGGAAGCTGACAAAGGGGCTTAGGCATCCAAGAGGAGGACAGTTTCCTCCATATTTCCCCCTCGAAATAATCTACAAAAGACTCTACTTTGTAACCTCTAAGAGTCACCAATTAGCTACCAGGTGTTGTAGTGTCTACCTCCTAAATCTCTCTTTGATCCACCCTCATTCACTGCCCCTTTTTAATTCATGCCTCACTGATCCTTGCCCTGCTCAGTCCCTTCAATCTCATGGATAATACTCCTGGGCTTACAAAATAAAGGCCACATGCCTTGGCCTGACAGGCAAAGCCCTCTGGGACCTGGCCCCATCTCCAGTTACTCTCCACCACTCACTCAGAGCATCACCCCATGAACTCAGAGCTTCGCCCCTCACCATAGTTCTTCCTACTCCAGCCTTCACACAGGCTGCTGCTTCTGCCTGAAATGCCCCTCCTTATTTTACCTGCCTGGAAGCCCCCCACTGATCCTTCAGGGTCAGCAGTGTCTCCACCCAAACACCTCTGCAGGCTGAGGTACGAGCTCCCTTCTTTGTGCTCCTATGGCATCTGGTACTCCATCTTTAAAGCACTTACTGTTTTATAACTACCTGTGGCCCTGCTTGCCTTTCCCGTTAGGTATGCAGGGGCTCAGACCCTATGAGACTTCTTTCTGGGGCTCTTGCACAGGTCAGACAGCAGAAGGCTTGCTAAGTGAGTTAAAGAAAGGGTTAAAGCAGGCAGGGCAGACTTTTGGTCACATACAAGAGCCAGACAAACCTTTCTCTAGAGATGCAACTGCTAATGTGGAAGCCAGCAGCCCTGCAGCCAGGCCCACATCCCACCCACAGCTGAGGACACCCTCACAGGGCTGGACTTACCCCCCATTGTTCTGTGGTTGTAGTTTTCTCTGGGGAGGAGCAGAGCTCAGTCCTGAGAGTAGCCTGGGAAGGCTGGAACCTCGATAGATTCTCCTGTACCATCTGGACTCTTTCTGGGGGCGGGGTGGAGACCCAGGAGATGGGCAGGGGATAATATCCCACCTTTGGTAGAAGCAGCAGTGACGATTATCCAGGGGTAGGGCATGGGTTGGGCCTTCCATGCATTCACACATGCTGTTCCCTCGGCCCAGTTTCCCTGTCCTATCAGGCTCATGTCCCCGTGGACACTGTCATCCTGTGCTCTAAGGGCCCAAACAGCTCTGAGCAACTGAACAAGGAGTCCAGAATCCCAATTCCCTAGAACAGTGAGAAAGAGAACAGCTGCTTCTGGTGTCACCTAGTGGCAAACTCTAGATTTGCAGTCCCAGCTGCACCCTGGCTTTGACAGTCCAGATGAAACCTTGTCTCCTTCATCTATCTGATCCCATGGCTAGCAGGAGGGAGATTCAAACCCAGATAGGCTGGCTCCAGAGCCAGCCCTCATAATTACTATACTCGCCTGCATTTGTTGCATGGATCTTTGTAAGCCTGTGTCAAAAGCAGAGAGTTGACATCGGTAAAGTTTTCTGTAAACACTATTATGTTTCAAACGCTCATGAAAAGGGATCAGGAAATGGAAATGCTCCTCCTTTACATTTCCTTTCTTCCCTCGTAAAAACTTTAGTGATATATAGTTTAAATTGTAATTTGAAAGCTATACCTTTTTGTATATATATTTCACAAGGAAATAACTGAAACTATGGTACTATAACTCATAACTTTCGAAATTTCCTATATATCTGCTTGTTAAATCATACTTTGAAAGATATTACCATTTTGTATATAGGTTATATTTCATAATAAGGAAATAACTGAAACTGTGGAATTGTAACCTATAATATTCTTTGAAATTTGTTTCTCTAATATTTGTTAAATTGCACTTGGAAAGCTATCACTTTTATGTATATATATATATTACATTCTACAATAAAAAAATATAAAAAAATACTCAACTACTGTGATTACAGCAACTCAAAATTGCAAGGTGACTGGAAGACAACTGGCACCTCCTCTGTGCAGGCAGGGTACCAAGGACCTTACATAAATCATCTCCTTTAATCCTCACACAGCCCTGCAGAGTAGATATTACAGTCCCCATTCCAGAGACGGAAAAGCTGAGGTCAGAGGATTAAGTGGTCTGTTTCCGGTCAAATGGCTACTAAAGAGGATTCCTGCCCAGTCCTGACTCCACAGTCCATGCTTTCTATTATATTCCAGTTTTCTCATTTCAACACCAAGTCTGCAAAATTCCCAAAAGTAAAGAGTTGTGCCCACTAAATTCTAGAATCTTTTGGCACCTGACAAACCTAAGAGACCCACAGGGAATGAGAATGGGAACAACATTAGCCAAGGTCCAGGTTAAGCTCACACCTAAGATTTGGTGCAGGCCCCATTTAAGTACAGCTGCACCGGAAATGAATTAATGTCTGTGTGTGGAGTGCCTAGAATATGCCAAAGCTCCTTTCTGGTCTGTTCTTCTGGGCGGTCAGCAAAGGTTGGGGAAGACTGAGGGAAGGTGGGGAGGATCTGAGGCCACCTGGATGAGATGGGGAAGTGAAAGATCAGAAAAACGGGACAAAGACCCTCCAGGAGTCAGGGTCTGACAGAAAGGGACAGACAGAACGACAGAGATCCACTGAGAGAAGCCAACGGAGTCAGACCCGCAAGAGAAATAGAGGCCAGTGGGAAAACACAGACACAGAAACCCAAAAGAGATCAACGGAGAAAGACAGACCCGCAAACAGCCAGAGACCCGAGGAATGACTGAGTCAGGGACCCACACAGAGAGAGTCTGGGACCCACAAGCAGAGGGACCCGCCGAGACCAAGACGCGGCGGCCTCGGGTTCGCAGCCTCCGCCGGGGGAGGCCCGGAAACGAGTGGCGCCCAGCAGGCCGGGCCCCGAGGCCGGCCACCGCCGCTCACCTGCCGTCCTCCCAGGGCAGCTGCGCCGCTTTCCTCCGAGAGGGGAACATCGTCCGGGAAGGTGGCGGCGCATGGAGCTCGCAGTCGCAGCCCGCCCGGCCTCCACCGGCCTACGCGGCGTTTCTGCGGCGCCTCCGCCTCCCGCCCCGCCCAGGGGCCTCCGCCCCGCCCCTCGGTCTGCCGGGTCCGTCGCTCCCCCCGCGTCGGCGGCTCCCGGAAGCCGCGGCGCCAAAGGTTCCGCCGTCGGAGGCAGCGCCTGTGAGCACCGGGCCGCAGGGTGAGTCCTTGCTGCCCTCGGGGACACTCCGTCGGTGTCCCGAGAAACTGAGGCCCCAGTCACTGGGCTTGGACTGGGACTTAAGACTCGAGACTTCCAAACCTGCGCTCTGGGAAAATCTGCATCTTCCTCTCCCTCCTCTTCCTCCTCCCGAGGGGAAGGTAGGGAGCAGCTGGGCATCCCGGCTGTCAGTCCGGGCGGTCCATTCTTCTGCAAAAAGTTTGGAGGGGCAAGGCCGGCCAAGCTCAGGGCTCAGTCTTGGGTGCAGCTGTCATCCCAAGCAGTAGTTAGGGGCGGGGATCTGGAGACAGATTGGATTCGAAACCTGGTTCTGCCACTTCAGCTGGGTTTGGGGACAAGAAACAATCCCTGTGTCACTTTCCTCATCTAGGGATATAAATGGTTCCTATTTTATATGGTTGCTGTAAGGATTAAAGGAGAAAATGCAAACAGATTTGGTACAGCGCTGGGCACATAATCAAAAGCTATATCACTTAAGAACTGTCATCTAGAAGAATACTGTTCTAGTTTGCAAATGCTGCTGGAATGCAAAACACCAGAAATGGATTGGGTTTTATAAAAGGGGGTTTATTTGGTTACACAGTTACAGTCTTAAGGCCATAAAGTGTCCAAGGTAACACATCAGCAATCAGGTACCTTCACTGGAGGATGGCCAATGGTGTCCAGAAAACCTCTGTTAGCTGGGAAGGCCCGTGGCTGGTGTATGCTCCAAAGTTCTGGTTTCAAAATGGCTTTCTCCTTCATAAGGCTCCACTGATCAAGACCCACCCTGAATGGGTGGGGCCACACCTCCATGGAAATATCTCATCAGAGTTATCACCTACAGTTGGGTGGGATACATCTCCATGCAAATCTAATCAGCACTAAAACGTCTGCCCCACAAGACTGAATCAAAGAATATGGCTTTTTCTGGGGGACATAATACATTCCAACCAGCACAAATACTTTGGTGGAGCTGAGGTGAGAACTACAGAAGGGAATAATATTTGTCACAGTGGGAACTTAACCCCTTCTGGGACAGGCTCTGACCTGGGAAAGGAAAGGGGCAGAGTTGTTAGACTTGATCTCTTCTGCTCTTCCAGGCAGTCTTTGAGTTTCAAAATAAATCTAACATCTATTGAGCTCTTACTGTATGTGAAGTCATTGTTGTAAATTCTTTACCACAGTTAATCTTGTTGAGTCCATATGAGTAGGTACTCATTATCTTTGCTTTAAAGATGAGGGGGCTGAGGCAGAGGCAATACCCAGGATGTGAACCCAGTTTGGTTCCACCATTTGTGATCTCAACCACTGTGCTTCAGAGAGAACTTCACCATGGGAGGAAAAGCAATCATTCCCAGCAGTTCTCCTTCTCCCTTAAACCCAGCAGCATATGCAGAGAGGCTGGGCCTGCCTATAATTGTGCCTAAGAGCCTCCTCCTGAATGCCTCTTTGTTGCTCAGACGTGGACCTCTTGCTCTAGCTAAGCCAAATTGGCAGGTGAAATCACTGCCCTCCCCACTACATGGGATCTGACACCCAGGGGAGTAAATCTCCCTGGTAATGTGGAATATGACTCCTGGGGAGGAATCTGGACCCAGCATTGTAGGATGAAGAACATCTTCTTGATCAAAAGGGGGATGTGAAAGGAAATGAAATAAGCTTCAGTGGCAGAGAGATTCCAAAAGGAGCCGAGAGGTCACTCTGGTGGGCACTCCTAGGCACAATACAGACAACCCTTTTTAGGTTATAATGAACTGGAATAGCTGAAACTACCCAACTACAACCCAGAACACATGAATCTTGAAGACGATTGTAGAAAAATGTAGCATATAAGAGGTGACAATGTGACAGGATGGATGAGTAGAAAAATGGGGGAAAAAAAGAAAAAAAGGCACCCAGTGTTCTTTTTCACTTTAATTTTTATTCTTATTATTTTTGTGTGTGGTAATGAAAATGTTCAAAAATTAATTTTAGTGATGAACGCACAACTATAAATGGTACTGTGAACAACTGAATGTACGCTTTGTATGACTGCATGGTATGTGAATATATCTCAAAAATGAATTTAAAAAAAAACAAAAAACCCAGCAGCATACAACCCTCCCATCCCCCTTCCTACTGTAGGACACTGCACCCTCCACCAGAAGCCTAGCTAATCAAGCCTAGGTTTGGCTAGTGACAAAGGGGAGACCTGCAGAGACCAGCCAGGTAAGGCCAATGATGGAAGCAGGAGGTGGGGCTGGGTGGCCTGGAGAGCACAAGCCCACCTACAGGGGATAGCCACTCAGACCAGCTAATTGCTGCTGGGTCAGGATGAAGCCTCACTAGTGTGAATCTGATTTATATGAGGAAATCAGATTTCACATGAAAATCCAAATTCTTAACTAATTAAAAAAAAATGATACCCACATTATTTCATTTTGATAATAAGTACCCTTAATATGATGTGACAAGAATGGCACTTGACCTCTGTGGTCTTCCTTTCAAAAAAACCCATAACCCCAGTCTGATCTTGAAAAAAAACATCAAACCCCAATTGAGGGACATTCTACAAAATACCTGACAGTACTCAAAACTGTCACAGCCAAAAGGAACCTAAGAAGACATGATGACTAAATATAAGGTAGGATCCTGAATGGGTTCCTAGAACCAAAAAATAAAAGACATTAAGAAAAAAACTAAGGAAATCTGTATAAACTACGGACTTCAGTTAAAAATAACACATCAGTATTGGTTCATTAATTGTAACAAGGGTTCTGTGTTAATGTATGCTAATAATGGAGGAAACCATCTTTGTAATTTTGTCATTGTAAAGCTGATCTAAAAAAATTTTGTTTTAATGTGGAGGCCAAGGTGGCACCAAAGGTTCAATTACATCCCTCCATTAAGCTACTGCAGTCAAGTAGCCCCCAAACCTGTTTGCCCACCCCCCCCCCCCGTCTTTCTTCCACACTTACAGATTAATCTTCCTCAACTTTATCTTTGAAGAAAGATATGTGGGTGGGTGGGTAGGTGGGGGGAGATTAGGTGGTTTCTACCCAAATTTTCGAATGACAGGTGGATGATGTCCAAATTTCTTACCTAGGGGCAAGGCTTTTCCAATATTCCCTCCAGCTGAATCAGAACATCAATCCACCTCCATACCAGCTGTTTGTCTCTGCTACCCCCGGCCACCACTACCCTATCTTCTCCCTTCATCAGAACCCTTCCTCTCCTTCAAGATCAGTGCTGAAATCCCTTGCTATTGGTTAAGCCCCATCAATATCCTCATCCCCACCAGCCCAAGGATTTTCCTGTCCTTCCCACAACTATAGCACTCCTTTGCTCAATGCCCACTGCCTTCCTGAAGCACCCATGACAGTTGTCCACTTACTCTGGGAAGGCAGGGAGGGCACTGCACAAGGGAGCTGGTGCAGGGGGGATGGTGTGGATTTGAACCCAAATCCCACAATTTACTTGTTGGGTGGTCTTGGGCAAGCCTGCTACCCCCTACCCCAGGAAAGTATGGAGAAGATGGAAAGAATGCAGTTCACCAATGAGATTCTTCCTGGAATGTGAAGTGCCTTGACCACTGGAAAAGCTGACATTCTCTGAAGCACCGCAGTGTTATGCCCACTGAATATAGAGCAACTTTACACTGGATAAGAAGTCAATTTCTTTTTTAATTGGGAAACCAATGTAACAAACTTAGACTTATTGAAAATGAAATCAATAACTAAGACTGCAGGCCCCAATCCCAACCAGCACCAAGGCCTCTGCTTGACAAGACCCTGGTTCCTCTAGCCCTAGAAAAGAACAAACCAAATGAAGAAGCTGGACTCATTTTCCCCTCTACCCCACTCTCAAGTGACACACACACCCTGGATCAGCAGGCTGGGCCTAGGCTGAAGTGAGGTTCCCAGGGTAGCAAGAAGTCACAGCCACACTCTAATCTGCTTAAAATCCCAAGTTAGCAAAGGAAGACTGGCTTGCCCACCCCCTCCCCTACCTCCATCCCACCCCAGAGAGCAGCCCCACATCCCTGATCAGTAACACTGTGATTTTAAGGTGCCAATGGGGCTCCCAGTGGCTTTACCAGCCCCTGAGAGATTACTGCAAAGGGCCCTGAGCCCAGGGGAGGACGCAAGCATTTGTCCCACCACCAGCTAAGTAATACAGCCAAACTGCTGCCCTCAGCTTGTGCCTGGGAGTGTCTCCAATCCCCTCCCCTCCAGAGCATCCATGGCTGGGAAAGAGTCCTCTCACCAGAGAGAAATCAGTTCCAGGAGGTCCTTTCTTCCCCAGCCTGGGAGGAAGGATGGCCTGTGAGGCATAGGATGGCTACACCAGCTTCTTGGCTTCAAAGAAACTCTTGAGGTGCCGCATCTGCCAGACACCAATGGCCACGAGGATGAGAGTCTGCAGAATGGACCACCACAGCACCCGCTGGTTGGTGCTCTCGCTGGTCTGCCGGAAGCGCTCTTCTCGCCACTGTGGGAGAATGAAGGAGAGCCTGAGTTGGCTGGGCCCCACATGAGGCTGCTTGAACTTCTGGGTTCCCAGGCCCCAAGGATGCTCTAACACCAGCCAAGTGCCTACAAAAAGCCACCCCACCTGAGTAGAGTCAGAGATCATCTGGGGATGTCTTCACCCTCACCAACCAGATGACTAAGGCAACCTATTAGTTTCTCCTAAGTCTTGTTTTCTCATCTGTCAGGGACAGTCCCTACCTGGTCCTGCCCTGGTGCCTGAGGAGGGGCAAAGTCATGAGATGGAGCTGCCCTGTATTCTCAGGAGTAGACTTGCTCTGAGCCCTTGCCCAGGTCTCCCAAACAGATCCTTGAACACTGTGGGCACAGACTGCAAATTGATGGCCTGGGGACTGGATCGAGCCCATACACGTTTTGTTTGGCTCAGATGGTGTTTTAAAATTTTAGTTGGTTGCCAACATTCAAAACTGAGGAAGATGTTACATAAAAAACCTGGATGTCTATCTCCTCAAGAAAAACTGGAAGCTCTGATAACCCAGGGCCCACATTTCTGTAAGGCAGCCCAGCCTCAGCAGGCGTTGAACGGCAGCTGCTCCTATTTAGAAGGGTCACTCCCCTTTGAGCCCCTCTGGCCACAGGCTCGTTCACGGTCCCTGCCTGATTCCTGGGCACAGGTGAGTCTGAGATGCCTGATCATGGAAACAGCACCCAAGGGTGTTCGTATCAATCCCCGCTGTCACTGTGTGATTTAGGGCAATGACAGCCTTTTAGGAGTTGGGGTCCTCAATGACAAAGCAAAGATAATGCCCAGCCCACCTTCTAGACTTGCAGTAAATGGTAAAGGTACACAGCTAAGTATCTTGTCAGGGGTGATGGTCATAAAGAATCTGACATGCAGCTCCTGACTGAGCCAGAGGGTAACTCTGGGAAAAGCCCACCACCCCTGGCCCTCCACTCACCCGCTGGTAGTTCTGCTCCTTCTGGATCTGCTCCACTTGTTCCACCAGCTGTCGCACTCGTAGCTGCAACTCACTCAACTTGTCTTTGGCAGCAATTTCTGCATAGTCATTGGCGTGTTCACCCACCTGGATGTCCAGGTGAACTCTCTGGGGAAAGGCAAGGGAGATCAAGGGAATCAGGCTGCCCTGCTCTGTCCTCCTACCAGGGACTGACAGCTAATCCCCCACCTTCCTTCATTTGTTCATTTAGCCAACACTGACTGCCAAGTCCTCCTGAGAGTCTAGCCCTAAGGGATGCTGGACACACAAGCAAGAACCGTAAGTCTTGGCTGATGCTCTGACTGAAGGACATACCAAGACTCAGCTCCTGATGCTTACTGGAAACCCAGTCTCCTCAGGAGACACAAAGACCCGCACATTCATCCCATACCCACAGGACTACCAGTCCCTAGTCCTGGTCAGAGCCTAGATGCTGAAAGCTGCTAGTACCACATGGATCCACTTACCAGCATGCCCCCAGCAAAGAGGGAGAACTTGGTAGAATTGGAGTGAAGACAGATCTGGTGCTCACCAGGAGTATGCGATGTGAAAGTGAACCTACCCTCAGAGCCATACTGCCGGGCCAGGATGACCTGTAGGAAGGGGAGGGGCTTCAGTGAGTCTGGGGCAGTAGGAATGGGATGGAAGGACACTGCTTAAGGCCCAAAGTGCCATAAAAGTTGCCATGCTGAGCCCTAGACACCTCACAATACTAAAAGGCCCAGAGCTGTTTGGCAGTAGCTGTCAAATGCTTATGTGAGAAATACTGGGGACCTGGGTAAAGAGGCTGGCCTCAGGTTAGCAAGTATGCCAGTATGAAACTGTTATGTATCCTAGAAAGCCATGCTCTTTTAATCCAATCTTGTGGGCACACTTATTGTGGATGGGATCTTTTGATTAGACTATTTCCATGAAGATGGGACCCCACCCATTCAAGGTAGGTCTTAATTAGTTTACTGGAGTCCTTACAGGAACTCAGGGAGAGAGACCTCAGAGCCAACACAGACCCAGACACTTGGAGATGCAGAGAGAAAGACATTTGGAGATGCTGAGCTAAGAGATGAAGCCCAGTGTTTGCCCCAGAGAAGCTAAGTGAGAACCCAAAGACACTTAAAGAGAAACCCACTGGAATCAGAAGCTGAAAGTAATGCAACCCGGGAGCAAAGGACCAGCAGACGCCAGCCACATGCCTTCCCAGCTGACAGAGGTGTTCTGGATGCCATCGGCCTTTCTTTACTGAAGGTATCCTCTTGTTGATGCCTTAGTTTGGCCACTTTTATGGCCTTAGAACTATAACTTTGTAACCTAATAAATCCCCTTTATAAAGGCCAATACATTTCTGGTATTTTGCATTCCGGTAGCTTTAGCAAACCAGAACGGCAAGTGACAGCTCATTGGTAACTCATGCCCTTCAATTCTTCTGTTGTGAAATTGTTTTTATTTTTCTTATGAAAGGTGACAAAAAGTGACAATAAAAAGGGATTTTTTAAAGTATTGTTTTGTTTTAATGTCTTCATTCATCAAAATTAAAAGCTGCTCACTCTTTTTGGAAAGTACCCCTGTTCTGCGAAATCCCAAAATCTAGATGTCACCGCTTTAGAGTTGACAAAACCCTTTGATTTCCCTCACCACAGTTAATCCACCCATCACACCCAGGAGATGGGTGCATTTACGTTTCACAGACCAGGAAAATGGCTCAGGGAAGGTAAATGAACCTGGTAGCGTCATGCAGAAGTCAGCAGTAATAACTTGAGAAGAGAAGCTAGCACTGCAGCAGCCCAAATTTGACGTGGAGTGAAAACCCGGTATCTTCCCACAACACCAACTGTCTTTCCCAGTTTAGCAGATGCTGAAACTAGGAGGGGCAGTACCAGTGCCTGCTTGGCCCGGCGCTGGAGTGCAGGGCGGAGGGCTTGGTGTGGGTCAGGGGCTGGCTCACCTTGTCTTCTGGGTCCTTCACCTCCACAAACATGCCAAGCCCGGGGGTGGCCGGCTGGTACTCCTCCCGCTGCTTGTCATAGAGCTGCGTGCGGTAGTTTCCTGGAGGGAAGTGGGGAGAGCCCGGGTCAGAGAAACGCGAAGTGGCGCTCGGCACGCGGCCGGCAGGGCGAGGCCAGCTCCTCCCGGCACTGGAGACCGGCCTCTCCCGCACCCCCGCCCTAAGACCTACGCGCGTCTAGCTCCCAATTCTCTCCCTCACCCCGCACCTATGACCATGGTCTCGTCCGGAATCTCCTCAATAAAGCACTTCTTCTCCGTCTCCCCGATGTGGAAGTAGAGAGCGCTGCCGCGGGCCGCAAACCATAGCAGCAGCAGCAGCAGGAAAGCCCGCGCCACCCTGCCCCGTCCGGCTCCGAACCCGGGCCCAAAGACCCAAAACCCCCAATCCGCAGCCATCTTGCCCCACCTGCCCGCGCAGCCGCGGCGGACCGCGCCACGTAGCCTAGCCGCCGCCGCCGCCGCCGCGGGGCCTGCCGGGACCACGAATTCCTCCAGGCGAACTACAAATCCCGAGATGCCCCGCGGCCTCTGCGCGGCACTTCCTGATTGGGTCGCAGTTTCCACCTGGGACCAAGGAAGGGTTGCCCCAGAATTGAAAAATTCTTTCCATTAGCACTTCTCGCTGCCGGGCGACTGGTGATGATTATTAGCTTTTTACAGAAGACGAAATTGAGGCGGCTTGTTGGAGGTCGCGGGCGAATTATGGACAGAGCAGGATTCGAACCTTCAACCCCTGACTGCTCCGCACAGCGTCGGCCACTCTATTTGCTTTGAATTTGCTTCTTTTCATTAAAGTGGAACTTAAAAAAACGACAAATAACGCACGAATTTGTCCTCGAAAAAAATATTCAAATAGTGAAGTTTAAGCTAAAATTTTCTTTTAGCATTTCTCCTTTGCCCGCACGCCCCATTCACTCGTTAGAAGTAACTACGGTTAGAAATCTGGTCTGTATCCTGGGCATCCCCTGCCGCCTGCACACACGGCCACACACACTCACACGTTCACACACACGCGCGCCCACGGGCGTACTACCCGATCCCCGCCGCGGTGGCTCGTCTCCGGACCTGGGTTTGGGTGCCCTGGTGACCGGCCCAAGCGTGGCTCCACCCGTCCTTATTCTAGTAAGGGGCAATTAATGGGAGTCTTCTGGGCACTCTGCACTCGAGGTGCGATCCGCGGTCTAGGTCTGCCCTTCGTGTGTTTCCTAGATTTTCACCAAATTTCACTCTATTTGGCAGCTCTTCTTCGGAGTGAGAGGTTTGGAGTTGTGATTGCCTGGCATAGAAGACGGAGGTTTCCTCTTTATTTTGGTTTCCCTTTGTTTTTTTCGTTTGACCCTAGGGAGGGACGTTTAGTGGAAATGCATTCACGTTTCTCTTTCAACGGAAAGTCTTTACCTCATTTTTCTAACAGTAATAGCAACGATGGTCCATAGTCTGGATGTACCTTTAAAAACAAAACAAAAAAAAATCCTCTGATGAAAGAAAGTTAGAATTTCTTTCCCCCTAATTGTTTGCTCTCACAAAATGCTGCAGTAAAAATTCTGGTAACATTTTCTATAAAGCCTAACTGTAGGACATAGTTTGCTGATAAGCGATCACAAATTGCTCTCTCAAAACTTTGTACCAATCTGCAGTCCCACCAGCAGTGTTTGAGAGTGCTTGCTTCCCTCCATCCGGGGTCAAATGTTCTCAAACTTGAAAAGTTTTGCAAAATCAATGGATGAAAAATTGTTTCATTGTTCTTTCAGTTTTCATTTCCTTAAAAACTGAATATCTTTTGTTGGCAGTTTATTTTTCTGTTGTGGATTTCTGGTTTATGTTTTTCTTACTGAATTTCTTTTTTTAAGCTATTTTTTATTGTGGTAATATTTATGTGTATACTGTATATAACATAACATCCCCCCTTTTTTATTAGAAAAGTTTTAGGTTTACAGAAAAATCATTCATAAATACAGGATTCCCATACACCACCCTATTACTAAGACCTTGTAATGATGTGATAATTCCATGGCTAAAAGGACTACTGTAAATTTTTTAGTGAATTATAAAAGGATTTTAATAATTTATTGGCTCACATACAGACACAATCTTTGTATGATTGTTCAAATTTTGTTGGACATTTTATTAAAATAGGTGATTCCAAATATTCCAGTGTTTCAAAACTTATACTTGATGAACTATTTTTTACCTTTCATATCAATTGTTTTTCACTTACTTTGATCTTTATCTTCTTTAATCAGCACTTTGTACTGTTTACCATACAACTCCTGTATGTTTTTATTAGATTTATGCCTAAGTATTTGACTTTCCAGAATGATTATAAATGGTATTTGTGATGGTTAAGTTCATGTGTCAATTTGACTGGATTATGGTATACCGTTGTTTGGTCAAGCAAGCACTGACCTGATTGTTACTGTGATGGTGATTCTTAGATGGATTGCATATATAGTTCAGTTGATCACATCATTCAGTTTGAGCTCTTCTTAGTTCTTGGTATACTGAGTGATTTTCATTGCAAACCTGGACATTTTGGGTTTTATTTAACCTTTCTTTTTTAACTAGTTTCTTTTAATACTACTCCGGCCTGGTTATGGAGGCACCAAATCTTTACCGCAAGATGGAGGTTGTTCCCCTCAGTTGCTGTTGACACACAAGGAGGTCTCTCCATTATTTCTGGGTAGGGTTGGGAGTTCCAGGTCCCCTCTAGGCCTCCACTGATACCTCCCTGGGAGGGGCAGGAATGTCTTGTCACTGCTTCCCATGTAGCTCCAATGGCACCACAGGGGGAAGAGGAGAGTGGAAGGGTGGTAGCCTTGTTATAACTATCAATTTTTTTTTGGTACTTTGGCATCCATCTTACTTTGGCTAAGCCACTTGCCTCAATATTGACCTTTGGCCTAGTTAATAAGCTGCTCTCCAGCCCCAGGGCATAAACTCCCCCAGAGCCCAAACCAGATTAGACAGAAGACAGTAGCCCTTCCTATCCTCAATCTCAGACATGAAGGGAAAAAATCAAGTGGCTTCTGGAATTCAGCTACAAGGCTGACTATCCTGACTTTCCCTACTATACAACAGTTTGATGTTCTCTCAGTAGTAAAATTTTACTGTGAATCTTTGAGCTCAGTGATGAGATTGAAACTGTTGGGAACGAGAAGACTTTCCTTCAACCACTGCTGTTGAACACTGAATGGCTTTGGAAATTAGCTTTTGCTGGAAACTTGATAATGTTTCTTCATTAATTCAATGAAAAATTACAAGGCAAAACAGTCCCCAAGACCACCTTCAGGTTCAATGATTCACTAGTAGGACTCACGGAATTCAGGAAAACTGTTGTACTAATGGTTATGGTTTATTACAGTGAAAGGATACAGATTAAAATCAGCAAAGGAAAAAGGCACATAAGGCAGAATCCAGGAGAGACCAGTTGTCTTCTCCCAGTGTTTGTAAGGACAGCACTTAATTCTCCCAGCAATGATATGTGACAACACGTATGAAATATTGTCAACCAGAGAAGCTCATGAGCCTTGGTGTCCAGGATTTTTATTGGGTGTTGGTCACATAGGCATGGAGCATCCATGTGGCTGAACCTAGTTACTCAGTGTCCAGCCCCTCCAGAGGTCAAAACTGATACAGGGTGGCCCAGGTCACAGGTATACAAAGACATTATTATTAGGCAGGTTATTCCACAGGCTTAGAGGTTATCTCCCAGGCGCCAGTCAAGGACCAGTTTCTTTGGAAGTGGTTGAACACCCCAAACCTGCTAAGTTAATCTTCCACGGCACAGAAACATATACTGCCATAATGTTATTTGAATAGCAAACATTATTTGAATCACAAATAATGTCAAGCTCTTTTACACATGTACCATGAGTCAAAAGTTAATGAAGTGATAATTGGTTCAGTTTCTGTTTGGGGTGATGGAAAAGTTTGGTGATGGATAGCGGTGATGGTAGCACAACGTTGTGAATGTAATTAACACCATTGAATTGTATCATTGAAAGAGGATAAAAAGGGAAATTTTAGGCTGTGTCCATGCTACCAGAATAAAAAAACAACAGTAACATCGAATTGTACAGTGCAAAGAGTGATCCCAATGTAAGTTATGGACTACAGTTAACAGTACAATTATATTAATTTTGTTCATCAATTATAACAAAGTTACCACACTAATGCAAAATGATAAGGAAATTATATGTGGGAGGGTATATAGGAACTGTGTACTTTCTGCATGATTTTTCTGTAAACCTACAACTATTCCAGTAAAAACTGTCTTTTAAAATTAATGAAGTGAGATCTCTATTCCCACACAAACTTGCAGTGGATATATTTTCCTAGTTCAAACTATAGTGCCAGCAGCATTTTTCAGGCCTCAATGTAAGTGCAAAGGAAATTTCCATATTTTGAAACCCATTTAACTGTGCAGTTGAGGAGCTTCCACTTAACCTTCAATTGGGAGTGATTAATCTGCAGTGTACTCACATGCTAAAAGGCAAAATATATAAGAAGAAAGCTTAAAGAATTCTGTAAATGCCTTGCAAGCGATGAATGTGC
The DNA here is from genome assembly GCF_015220235.1 of Choloepus didactylus. NCBI lineage: Eukaryota > Metazoa > Chordata > Mammalia > Pilosa > Megalonychidae > Choloepus > Choloepus didactylus. The sequence continues at coordinate 5,130,779 of NW_023637577.1, forward strand.
TTAATTAAAATTATGGATTGATTTAGTATTTGGCAGTACCTATCCGTGTTAAAGGACATTCTCAAAGATGAAGTTTGTAAAATCTCTTTACAAATCAGCATTAATGGATGAACATTTGTAATCAATTTTTATGATAGAAAACCCTAATCAATTAAGCAAAATGTTAAAATCCCCCCACCCCGCCCCCAAATCCTTTATTCTCATTAGTAGGTCTGTGTTGCAAAAGCATTGTACTCAATACAATTATTATTGTATTTTGAATAATTAAATTAAAAATTTGTTAAATTTGTCTTCTCTCTTATTATATAAGTACCTAGATACTATCCTCAATTTTATCTCTTGGCCCACAATGCCCCAAATATTTACTTTTTTGGCCTTTTTTCAGAAAAAGTTTGCTGATTCCTGGCCTATCCAGAGACTAAGGTCTTAGACTTTGACCCACCCACTCGTCATTCCGCAGAAGATCCCCATGACACCCCAACCTCAGAATTAAACACCAGATCCGCTCCTACCCATAACCCAGGGAGTTCCTTTCTCCTCTGCGATAGTGGTGCCCATTCAACAGACCAGTACTCACCACAGTTGGGATCTGTGGGCTGGGGTGATTTACAGCCACCCAAGAGGCACAGAGCTCGGCCAGGGGGGTGCCAGCCCAGGGGGCTGCGCCTGAGGGGAGGGGTCGAGTCTCTGGCCTTCGAGCAGCCATAGAGGGCAGGGATTCTGACGTTCTTGGGATACACGGAAAATCTGAGGACCCAAGAAGGGAAGCACGAGCCTGTGATCACGCGATTGAATCACGGTAGAACCAGGTTGGAATCCTGGATCCTGGTTTCCGGGATAGGGATGGGGAAGGATGGGAACTGGGACCCCGTGAGCCATTGGAAGCAGTTGTTCAAGGCCTGAAACGCGGCTGGGGCGTTGTGGGACTGTGCACAGCGGTGGAAGCTCAATCGTTTTACTTTGCCCTTAACCTGTACTACCTTATCCATCCTGAGAGGGGTCCTGTTCCTCCCCAGTAGGAGGGAAGGCGGGGCTGCATCGCACCCCACTCTCCCCCTGGCCTGAAGTTGGAAGACACCAGCGTCCCGCCCCCTCCCACTCGCTGCGGGGCTGGTAAAGGCCTCCTTGTAAGTGGAGAGAGCGTCCTGATTTGGTCCTTTTGAGATCCAGTGGTGCAGACTCTGGTTGCCGGTAGGGGAAGGAAAAGATGAGGAGGGTGGGGGTGGGGGAAAAAAGGAGAAAAAGTAGAGGGCATCGGTGTCGCTCTGTGCGCTTATCATCTTCCTCCTCTCCTTCCTCCACCTCGGTCTTCTCCTCATATTCCCTCCCGTCTCTTTCCCTCGGGTTTATCTCATCACCGGCAATAAATGGACTTTGAACCTGAAGAATGAGACTGGAAAGAAAGTCTCCCTTTGAGGACAGGAGTTACCGCTTAGGGAACTTGACAGGAAGGACATGACTCACAGAAGATGGCCTGAGAATCTGCAACCAGTGTCCAGGTTCCTCTATAAAATCTCAGGAGTGAGCAAAGAGGATTTGTCATGGGGGTGGGGTGGGGTGCTAAACCCAGAGAGGTGTCCTGCTGTCTCAGCAGAGTCTGCACATTTCTTTACCCTTCCAGAAGACTTTATTTATTTATTTATTTATTTATTTATTTATTTATTTATTTTATTTTTATTTTTTTGCAAGAGGGTGGAGACATTGGAAGATACTGCAACATTGTTCATGGCAGGAATGTGTAATGTCATATTGCCTGGATGAGAGCTAAAACATGGATGGGCTGGTGTGCCGGTTTGAATGTATTATGTCCCCCCAAAACAGCATTATCTTTGATGTAATCTTGTGTGGGCAGACTTATTGGTGTTGATTAGATTGTAATTCTTTGAGTGTTTCTATGGAGATGTGCCACCCAACTGTGGGTGATGACTCTGATTGGACAATTTCCATGGAGGTGTTACCCCACCCATTCAGGGTGGGTCTAAATTAAATCACTGGAGCCATATAAATGAGCTGACAAACAGAAGGAACTCAGTGCAGCTGTGAGTGACATTTTGAAGAACAACCGAGAGTGACATTTTGGAGAGAAGCTGAAGCCTAGAGAGGAATGTCCTGGGAAAAGGCCGTTTTGAAACCAGAACTTGGAGCAGACGTCAGCCACGTGCCTTCCCAGCTAACAGAGGTTTTTTGGACGTCATTGACCATTCTCCAGTGAAGGTACCCTTTGTTAATGGACACTTTATTTATGGCCTTAAGACTGTAACTGTGTAACCAAATAAACCCCCTTTTATAAAAGCCAATCCATTTCTGGCGTTTCGCATTCCAGCAGCATTAGCAAAGTAGAACAGCTGGTATGTGGCATTTGGCCCCACAGCCCCTAGATGTCATCTGAGTGCTTGCAATCACTGACTTCCTGACTCTCAGGGACACTGCAGAAGGGCCCAGCCCACCCTCCTTGATTTGTCCTCCCCGTGGGAACCCAACAGTATAGCAGGGAGAGAAGACCAAGCCTTTGATTTAGGTTCCATCAGGCCTGCACCTGTGTGACAGACCTCCTGCAAGCCCTGAGGAGGGGTGCATTGAAGGGAGAGCAAGTGGGGCCTCTATGGAAGCTCACCAGGAGTGGAAGGAATCTGTTCAGGTGGTTCCAGGTCCAGTGTGACCCTTCTTGATGTACCTGGATTCAGCACCTCCCTCCACACACATAATACTATCCCTTCCACTGCCTGGGTGTTCTGAGACAGAGAGCAAAATCCCTTTGAAGAGATGGTCACAAGGAATAGAGGGTGTTTGCCCATGGGCCAGGGAGGAAGAAGAGCATAGAACTTGGTGGTTCAGAGGAAGGGGCAGTGGTGTGGTGGTGTCCTGGGGGTGGTGTGGAGGCCACTGGCAATGGACAAGATCTGCTCCAACACCAGAGCAGCAGCTCTGATTTTATGTGCAAAATATTCTATCCCTGATGTATCCTCACTATTCTAGTTTGCTAATGCTGCCAGAGTGCAAAACACCAGAAATGGACTGGCTTTTATAAAGGGGGTTTGTTTGGTTACACAGTTACAGTCTTTAGGCCATAAAGTGTCCAAGGTAACACATCAACAATTGGGTACCTTCACTGGAGAAAGGCCAATGGCATCCGGAAAACCTCTGTTAACTGGGAAGGCACGTGGCTGGCGCTGCTCTGGAGTTCTGGTTTCAAAATGGCTTTCTCCCGGGATGTTCCTCTCTAGGCCACAGCTCTTGAAAATTTCACTCTCAGTTGCTCTTGGGGCATTTGTCCTCTCTTAGCTTCTCCAGAGCAAGAGTCTGCTTTCAACGGCTGTCTTCAAACTGTCTCATCTGCAGCTCCTCTCTCAGCTCCTGTGCATTCTTCTAAGTGTCCCTCTTGGCTGTAGCAAGCTTACTCCTTCTGTCTGAGCTTATATAGTGCTCCAGTAAACTCATCAAGGCCCAGGCTGAATGGGCGGGTCCACACCTCCATGGAAATTATGCAGAGTTATCACCTACAGTTGGGTGGGGCGCATCTCCATGGAAATGCTCAAAGAATTACAATCTAATCAACACTCATGTGTCTGCCCACACAAGACTGCATCAAAGATAATGGCATTTTGGGGGACATGATACATTCAAATTGACCCACTCACCCCCACTCCCTCCAAGTCAAGATGCCTAAGGAGGGAGAATCCAAGAAGATCCAGGCTTATAGTATGGCATTTGGCTTTTCCTGTTACTCACTATTACTCTTCCTCCTTCTTTCTCTCCTCCCTCCTTTGTGCTTGATTTCTTCCTCTCTCCTTTCTCCCTTTATTCTTCCCCCTACAAACTATCTTCTCTTTCTTTTTCCTCCTTCCCTCCCCCTTTTCTCTCTTTCTTCCCTTCTGCCTTTCTCTCTTTCTTTCCTCTCTCTTCCTTTTCTCTAACCAAACTTCCATTGTACACTCATGCTGTTCTCAGGTTTGGGCTAGGATTTGGGGATCACAGAGATAAATACATGGCACAAGTCCCTGTATTTATCTCCTCCAGCTCTAAGACCCTATGGAACTTCCTTGTAAATGGAAAATTACAATTCAATATGATTAATTGAATTAAAGGGATTTACACAGCTCAGTGGAGCCCAGAGGGGGAAACACCTAAGAGAGTGTTGCTTGACTTGGGTCTTAAAAGGATGAATAGGAATTAGACAGGTGAAAGAAAATGGGGATGAGGGAATCCTCTCAAAATGGCACAGCATGGAGTTGAGGACTGCCAGAGTCTGTCTTCTTGAGGGGATCACAGACAGGGCAGGTAGATATGACTCCCTAGTGTCTTCCCTTGAATCTTACAAATGGTGTCCAGGTTCAGTGGTCTTGGCAGCCAAGGTGGAATGAACTAGCTACCAGGTGGCAGGATTCTAGAATGGTGGGCTGAACATTATATTCAGTATAGTTTGTTCTATCATCAGTACTATACTTTTACTTGTGGAGCCGTATGCACGCTACCTAACGCCTGGGTTCTGGGCCTTGAAATCTTGCCGTGAAGCCCCGACAGCATTATTTCCTTACATTCATGTCACAGCAGGCCTTAAGAATTGCCCAGTTTTGTCCTTCCGCGGGCTTTCTGTGGGCATTCCTGACCACTGGTCCCCTGCCAGGGAACAGTGCTACTCAAAGCCGGTCTGTGGGCAGGTGCTCGTCCATGAAGTGTTACAGGTCTGCAACAAGATAAGTACCAAAATCAAGAGAAAGCAGTTCGGAACTTTAATACAACTTTGACCTTGCTGTGAAATCCAAGTACATGGTCAGTTTCATTTTTGTTGTACTTTACGAAAGGTTCAGTTTGCGAGGGATTGAAAACAAAATGAAACAAAACAAAACAAAACAAACACCAATATTTTATTACAGATGGTTGCACCGGTCTAGAGCGCAACCGCTGTTCAGTACCATGGACAGCAACACACCGGCCTTCCAAGCGTTCTGGTCTCCCTTCTCTGCCTCCCCTGGCAGCTCTGGCCAATGCCCCTGGGGAACTACTAACTTCCAAATCTAATGCATGCTTTTCAGGCTTTGTCTTATTTGATGTCTCTAAAGTATTTAGCCTTCGTTAAAGTCTGCATCTGTTGTTTTTGTTTAAAAATAATTCCCATGCAGCAATAAAAAACGTTCCCGTAGAATTATTAATGGACTGCACCACTAAAATGGAGACAACTCCAGGTTGCTAAAATTTATTATTAAATCTTAAAACACTGTATTGACATTGTTCTTTTCCTTTTTACTAAGTTCTTAGAGACCAGAAAACAGGTCTGATTCATTTTCTTGTCCAACTTGTATCATAAGGCCTGGCACAGAGCTTGCATAGGCAAATGTCTGCTACTTCTCAGATATATGATCTTGGGCAACCTATTATTCAACTCTTGGCATCTGTTTCCCTGACTGTAAGATGGGAATAACATTAAAATCTACCTTGTAGCATTATTAAGATTAAATCATTAATATACTTGAAATTGCTTAGAACAGTGCCTGGCACAAAAAAAAAAATAAATAAAGTATTACCATTATTATCATCCTTATTAAATGTTGCTGAATACACAAATGAGCATCCATTATTGTCAGGCACCAGGAAGTGAAGGACTCTTTATCCTGCACATTGGGGAAGGGCTCCAACTCTACAGATTTATATTGATATATTTGAGTCTAAATTTCTCTACTGCAAGCAATGCACTTTGGGAAGTTTTGAGGTTTGCTCTTCTTGGATGGTCGTCTTGTCTTGTCTGCCCCACTCTCCCACCTTCTTAAGTTGTAGACCCTCCTTTCTTGTCTAACTGCATACCCGTCACCTTCCCGCACCCTCCAGGGTCATCCACGACCTCCTCTTTTTGTTCCCTACTGCAGAGGGAAGGACACTATATGAAGGACCTCAACTGTGCAAGGGGGGGTCTGGACCGTTTGGCCCCCTCAATGATTCAGCTCAACTTACCTCCTCCCTTGCTGCTCTCGTAACCTTTCACCCCCACCCACTTAACTGGCCTACTGGCTGCTCCCTGGACATACTAGGTCCCTTTGCCTAAAATGTTCTTGCCCTCCCTCCCCTTCCTGAACCTCAGTACTACTTCAACCTCTAAACCCCACAGGGCTGTGCTGCAGGCCTCATTCCGTCTCACCGTACCACCCTCAGACCATCCCCCATCAGTTTTAAGCTCCTCGAGGATCGGGTCCAGATCATGAACTTCCTTCCAGCCCCACCCTCCCAGCACCCATCGCTGGCAGCTGGGTCAGGCAAGCTCCTTCCCGTCTCTGAGACTGTCACCCCATCGGCAAAACGGCGCTCACAGCAACCAACACTTCACTGGGTTTCTGCGCGGATTTAGCGAGGCCAAGGAGGGGAAAGCCCTTCTGCGTGCACACTAGCGGGGCGCAGGTATGGGGCTGTGCGCGGACTGCGGTGGCCCCAATGCACGTGGGTCCGCCGGGACGGTGCCGGGAGCGGAGCCGCGCGGGGGCTCCTGGGAGTCGTAGTCCGCGCGAGGCCGGTCGGACTGGCCTAGGAAGGTGGCGGGAACCGCCAGGTGCCTCGCGTGAGGCTGGTGGGGGGTGGGGATGGGGCGGAGCGTGCGGGCCGGGACTGCCGCTGCCGCTGCTTTTAGGGCGGTTCGGGTGCTGACGCGCAGCGGGGGCGCGCTCCACCTCCAGGTCCGCAAGATGGAGAAGTGCTTCATCTAGAAAGTCCCGATGGCAGCGTGGTCGGAGTTGTGCGGGCGCGTGCAGGGAGTCCCAACCTTGCCCTCCCAGAACCCCGAGTCCTGAGAGGGGGTGGGGGCATCGGGCGCTGCGGGAATAGCTCAGGCCTGCGCCTCCCTCTCCCTGCAGAGGGTTGGGGTGGGGGGCAAATGGACGGACTATAATGCCTCACCAATACGTAAACTCAGAATTGACTCAGAACAGTCTAGGAGGGGAACGATTATTGTAATGGTCCCTAGATTGTAAGCTCTTACAGCAGTCATATCTATTCCTGAATTGTTATGGCTATCTCCAAACTCTGAGATGTATAACCTGACGTAACCAGATGTATAACCTTTAGTGTATAACCTGATTGGTCTCTGGAACATTGGATGTCTGTGTGATACCTGAAACTCAGAGCTAGAGCTCGGCGGATATGAATGTCAGTATTAATGCGTACAGCAACTGTTGAAAAAAAAAAAAAAAAGCTGAAAAAGAGCCCAGACTTCAATTAGAGATATGAATAAAACAGATCTGGTTAAGACTAGGGCAAATTGGGCCAAAGGGTAAAGGTTGAAACTGACTGAGTGTTAAAACTTCAACTTCCTTGTGAGACCAAGGGAAGAAATGTTTATTTGGTGTGGAATCTATATTTTCTAAACAATATAACTTCTACCATCAGTTTGTTCAAACACTACAATTACATGAAACTTTGAATAGGAAGTGAGCTATGGTATGTCTATATAGGTTAGAGTGAAATAGCAACACATCTCAAAGTAATTTGGGCAGAGAATAAAAATACATATTCGGGCCCCCCTGAGGAGCTGGGGAGAATGTGGAGGTGTTGAACTTCCTCACCTGGATTGTTGCTGATGTTCTCACAAACACTGGGGACTGACGGCTTGACATGCTGAGCCCTCCGTCTTGGGGCTTGCCCCTATGAAGCTTGTTACTGCAAAGAAGAGGCTAAACCTGCTTATAATTGTGCCTAAGAGTCCCCCTGAGTGCCTCTTTGTTGCTCAGATGTGGCCTTCTCTCTCTAACTAAGCCACCTTGGCAGGTGATCTCACTGCCCTCCCCACTAAGTGGGACCTGACTCCTGGGGGTGAAAATCTCCCTGGCAATGCAGGATATGACTCCCTGTGATGAATCTGGACCCGGCATCGTGGGATTGAGAACATCTTCTTGACCAAAAGGGGGATGCAAAATGAAATGAAATAAAGCTTCAGTGGCTGAGAGATTTCAAATGGAGTTGAGAGATCACTCTGGTGGACATTCTTACACACTACATAAATAACACTTTTTAGGTTTTAACATATTGGAATATCTAGAGTTAAATACCTGAAACTACCAAACTCCAACCCAGTAGCCTTGACTCTTGAAGATGATTGTATAACAATGTAGATTACAAGGGGTGACAGTGTGATTATGAAAACCTTGTGGATCGCACTCCCTTTAACCAGTGTATGGATGGATGAGTAGAAAAATGGGGACAAAAACTAAATGAAAAATAGGGTGGGATGGGGGGGATGCTTTGAGTGTTCTTATCTGTTTTTACTTTTTATTCTTATTTTGATTCTTTCTGATGTAATCAAAATGTTCAAAAATAGATTGGGGTGATGAATGCACAACTATATGATGGTACTGTAAGCAGTTGATTGTACACCATGGATGATTGTATGGTATGTGATTATATCTCAATAAAACTGAATTTAAAAAGAAACAGTATGCTCAGTGAAAGTAACCAGACAAAAAGGTCACAGACTGTATAATTCTATTTATATAAAATATCCAAAATAGGCAAATCCATAGAGCCAGAAAGTAGTTTACTGGTTTCCGGGGACTGGGGGAGAGGGGTAATGAGGAATGACTGCTTAATGGAACCTGGGGTTTCTTTGGGAGATGATAAAAAGTTCTGAAATTATGATGGTTGCATGCCCTTGTGAATAAAATCATTAAAAATGGTGAATTTTTATGTGAATTATATCTCAATAGAAATCTATGAATTTATTACAATAATGAAAATAATCAAATAACAACAGCAATAGTAATTAGGATAATAAGACACCATTGGAAATAAAAGGTGTCAACTCCTTACTCTGAATATTGGCAATTAATAGAAAAGAACTGACCTTTCCTAAATGAACTGTATTCCAGGGCAACCAAATAGCTTTAAATGATTAAGGAAAATTCTTCTCTATGAAAATATTCCAGCTAATATATATGGAAGAAATGATGTGAGAAAAAATGAGTTAGAAAAATCACCATTTTGCAGCCCCTCATAAAACAGGCAAAAACCAATGGTTGAAGTCATTAGAAGAGAGGTTGATGGGTGTCTTAATTTTCCAGAGCTGCTACAATAAATACCACACACTGTTTGGCTTAAATAATAGGGATTTATTAGCTCACAGTTTTGGAGACTAGATATTCAAAATCATGGTCTTGACAGGCCATGCTTTGTGGTACTGGCTTGCTGCGGTCCTTGAGGTGACTTGGCTTGCATCTCTGCCTCCATCATCATATGGCAATCTGTCTCCTTGGTTTCCTCTTATGGCTTTTTCTGACTGCATCTGGATTTCCTCTGCCTTACAAGGATTCCAGGCATAAGCATTAAGGCCTGTGCCAGTTTGGATGTATTATGTCCCCCAAAATGCCATGTTCTTTAATGAAATCTTGTGGGGACAGATGCATTAGTGTTGATTAGGTTGGAACCTATTGATTGGGTGTTTCCACGGAGATGTGACTCAATCAACTGTGGGCAAGACCTTTGATTGGATAATTTCCATGGAGGTGGTACCCCACCCATTTGGGGTAGGACTTAATTAAATCACTAGAGCCATATAAAAGAGCTCATAAACAGAAGGAACTCAGAGCAGCTTAGAGAGACATTTTGAAGATGGCCGTTGAAAGCTGACGCTGACATTTTGGAGAAAGCCTTTTTTTTTTTTTTTTTGAGATACAAATATTTCATCTTTATTAATTCTTTTTTTTAAAAGCAAGTTAGTGAGAAGCTTTATTTTCTAAAAAGATGCCTGACTTTAACAACAATTTAATCTGTCAGTTCTAAAATAGCTTGAGACAGAAAGATGTTAAACACTTGAAAATGAGATTTAAATTTGCATTGGGTAGGACTAATTACTCATTTAAGTAGTCAACAATTTTACCTCTGAAACTCTGAGTGCACAACAGAGTGGCAGGAATCTGTAGAAGTGGTTTTCTTTTTTTTTTTTTTTCCTAGTAAAGAACCTTCTAGGATGTATTGCAGGCATTCCTATAGTCATATTTACAAGGTACAAAATATTTGGATACAAAGCAAATCTTATCACATCCTATACAGATAAGGTTTATAAAGTAAATTGATTGGTTTTTAGCACCATACATTACAAGCCAACACTATAACTAATTTAACATTTCAAACACAAAAGATATTTTTCAGGATGAATTGTATGGTGTGTGACTATATCGCGACTAAACTGCACCTAAAAAAAAGTTATTTTTCACTAATCACAATGGCATGTCCTCTTTCAAGAAATACAAATGCTGTTTTTTTGTTTTTTTGTTTTGTTTTGTTTTTAAATTAAATTCAGTTTTATTGAAATATATTCACACACCATACAACCATCCATGGTATACAATCAACTGTTCACAGTACGATCATGTAGTTATGCATTCATCACCACAATCTATTTCTGAACATTTTCCTTACCTCAGAAAGAATCAGAATAAGAATAAAAAATAAAAGTAAAAAAGAACACCCAAACCATCCCCCCTCATTCCACCCTATTTTTCATTTAGTTTTTGTCCCCATTTTTCTACTCATCCATCCATACACTGGTTAAAGGGAGTGCGATCCACAAGGTTTTCACAATCACACTGTCACCCCTTGTAATCTACATTATTATGCAATCGTCTTCAGGAGTCCAGACTACTGGTTTGGAGTTTGATAGTTTCAGGTATTTACTTCTAGCTATTCCAATACATTAAAACCTAAGAGGTGTTATCTATATAGTGCATAAGAATGTTCACCAGAGTGACCTCTCAACTCCATTTGAAGTCTCGCAGCCACTGAAACTATTTTGTCTCATTTTGCATCCCCCTTTTGGTCAAGAAGATATTCTCAGTCCCACAATGCTGGGTCCAGATTCATCCCCGGGAGTCATATCCTGCGTTGCCAGGGAGATTTACACCCCTGGGAGTCAGGTCCCATGTAGGGGGGAGGGCAGTGAGCTCACCTGCTGAGGTGGCTCAGTTAGAGAGAGAGAGAGAGAGAGAGAGAGAGAGAGAGAAGGCCACATCTGAGCAACAAAGAGGTACTCAGGGGGAGACTCTTGGACACAAGTATATGCAAGTTTAGCCTGGAGAAAGCCATTTTGAAATGCAACCTGGGAGCAAGCAGATGCCAGCCACGTGCCTTCCTAGCTAACAGAGGTTTTCTGGACACCATTGGCCATCCTCCAGTGAAGGTACCTGATTGTCGATGCCTTACCATGGACACTTTATGGCCTTAAGATTGTAACTTTGTAACTAAATAAATACCCTTTATAAAAGCCAATCCATTTCTGGTATTTTGCAAAAAGGTAGCATTAGCAAACCAGAACACTTCCCAAAGACTGTTTGCCAGCGATCCTTGGCTCCTCTGCCACATGGCAAGGCACATGGCAGCATTTACAGGTCTCTTTCTTCTCCTCTAGGTTTCATTGCTTTCAGCTTCTTGCTTCCATGTGTTTCTCTCTCTCTCCCTCCCACCCCCTCTGTAATGATTCCATTTAGAAAGAACTCCGGTAATAGAATTAAGACCCATCCTGAGTGTGGTGGGTAACTCAACTCAAATGACCTTTAATGCTCAACCCAAATGTCCTTTAATGTTTAACCTAAATGTCACCTCTTCTTTAAAGCCTTCCTTGGCCACCTCAGGCACTTGTCCATCCTGAATCCCTGCCATGTCACATGGCACTATGGTTCATTTACATTCAGGCTCTCACCTGGCCTGGGATACCCCCTGCCCAGGAACTGGATCTCCTTCTTCTACAGACTGGCAAGGAGGACAGTGTCAAGGAAGACTTGTTGCCTGTCCCAAGGGCCAGATCCTCTGCATTGTCCTCCTCATCTATGTCCAATTTTTCCAAATTCACCCTCTAAGATGTTTTTAAAACCATACTCTAAACTATGTAGCTTACAATGAGTGACAGTGTGATTGTGAAAACCTTGTGGATCACACTCCCTTTATCCAGTGTATGGATGGATGAGTAGAAAAATGGGGACAAATACTAAATGAAAAATAGAGTGGGATGGGGGGCAGATGATTTGGGTGTTCTTTTTTATTTTTACTTTTTATTCTTATTCTGATTCTTTCTGGTGTAAGAAAAATGTTCAAAAATAGATTGGGGTGATGAATGCACATCTATATGATGGTACTGTGAGCAGTTAATTGTACACCATGGATGATTTTATGGTATGGGAATATATCTCAATAAAACAGAATTTTTTTTAAAAAAAAAGCAAACACAGACTATGTATGCTCAGCCCATCCTGCTTGCTACACAGACCCAGTGGGTCTCCAGTGCTCAGCAGAAAACCAAGCACCTCAGAGACTCCAAAAAACGTTTGCTGGGGGAAAAAAAAAAACATACTCTTGTCTCTATCCCCAAGCCATGATATTGATTCTAGCATTCCTAATTCATCTTCTAGGCTATTGTAATAGTATCCATCATTGGAGAGGGAGGAAAAAGAAAATCTTACTGGCAAACTCAAGAAGTGAGAGAACCTCCAGTTTCTCAAACTGCAGGTAGTTTGGTAGAGCAGGAAGGCAATGTAAAAGGAGAAAGTCAGCAGGAGTCGAGGCTGGGGAACAAGCAGGGATCAGACCACACAAGGCTCTCTGGCCAAGGAGCCAGTGGAGTTGTTGCTCAGAGAAATGTACATATATGTACATCTTAGAGCTACATTCTCACTAAAAGATGGATTGGAAGAGGAAAGGTACAGTGATTCCAGAAAAAGTCACGATTTTTGAGCAGGCCAATAAGGAAAGAACTGGAAAGTGTCCATTGGATTTGACACCCAAGATATCCCTGTTGATTTTGACCAGAGCAATTTTTTTCAAATGGGGAACAGGAGACCAATTTGCCAAGGGCTGAGGAGAGATGGTGAGGTGGGGGATGAAGAATACAAAGTCAGAGAGGAGAGAGGCCAGCATTATGAACATGGTGCAGAGGACCCGATGAATTTTCTTTTAAGAATGGACAGAGGTGGATTGCATATTTTTATGAGAGATTGGTGATTCAGGAGATAGCAGTGAGGAGTAAAAGAGCCACATCCCTGAAAACACAGAAGGGAGTAAGAGCCAATGCACAAGTGAGTGGGTCAGGCTTAGAGGAAGGAGGGAAGCCTTTCCTGTAGTCCTAAAAGGAATGAAGACAGAGCAGAGGATGGGAAGGGAGGGGAAGCCTGGTGCTTCCATCAGCCCACATCCACACCCAGGAATAAGCTCAGGGACCAAGAGTCTCCCATCATGGAGAATTGGGTGGGAAAGAAGGGACATCCTCTGAGATGATCACAAGCTGGGATGCCTGAGCTAAGCCAGCACCTTCTCATCCACAACTCATAGAATCTTCTGAACAGCTCTGGCCAGTGGGCAGTATGCATCCTGAATTACAGATGTGGAACCAATGCTTAGAGAGAAAAGGGCTCACCCAGACTGGATTCCCAACACTGCTTCCCAACCCTCTCTCTACTACTCTTCCCACACCCTTGATTGGCATCCCTCCCCCTTTGCCCCACCCCCCCATAATCTCCCATCAGTGAAGGGTCAAGACACCCCACAACCTCGAAGAGCTTCATCCCATCCCCAGCCCCACCTGAGAATTCCTTGGCATGGCAGTTGCCCACCTTGAATTAGTGGACAAATACTTCTCCTGGAGGCTGCTGAGCAGGTGGGCTGGCTGCAGACACCAGGGAATAACAAGGAACAAGCAATGGGGCACCCTCGCTTAACCTCACCTGCCCCTCCGTGACCCACCCACTCAGGGCACTAGGAGAGGTGGAACAACCCCCTGCAAGGCAGGGAGGAGGTCTGCTCTCCACTGGCCACAGGCCATTAAGGCCTCCAACCCTCCTCCCCTAAACAGAAAGAAAAAGGCCAACAGGAAGTGGGACAGCCTTGACGTCTCCTTCTGTGAAGAGAAAGGAAGTACTCAGGGGCAGCGTTCCATAGCACTGGTGGATAGAGAAAGGCTTCCCAGGCTGGGGAAGGGAGCTATGATGGACAGCAATGGGGAGTAGAAAACTGTGTTTCTCTACTTTCCTTTCTTCAGACTGAGGACTCTTCAAGTGCCTGGACCTAACTTTAATAGTGGGTGTGATAGTTTGAAGCTATATGTACCCTAGAAAACACCATGTTCTTTTAATCCATTCCTATGGGTGCAGACCTATGGTGGGTGGGACTATTTTGGGTAGGTTATTTCAATAGAGATGTGACCCACATCATTCAAGGTGGGTCTTAATCCTCTTACTGGAGTCCTTTGTAAGGAGTTAAAACAAAGGGAAAATCCCCAGAGAAGCTGAGAGAGAAGCAGCGAGAAACTCTAAGCAATGAAACCCAGGACTGAGACCAGCAGATACCGCCATGTGCCTGGCAATGTGCAGAGAAGTCCCAGACTGCCAGCAGCCTTTCTTCATGGAGAAGGTTAGTCCTGTTGTTGCCTTAATCTGGACATGTTCATGGCCTTAGAACTGTAAACTTGTAAACTAATAAATCCCCATTGTAAAAGCCAGTCCATTTCTGGTGTATTGTGTGTCATCAGCTTTAGCAAATTGAAACAGTGGGGATGTATCTAAATAAGACTGTCTCTTTGCCCAAGAGGAGTTCCGAGTTGGCTAGGAGAGACACTCCCATAAACAGAATTCTGTGCTGGTTTGGATCTGTTATATACCCCAAAAAATACCATGTTCTTTTAATCCAATCTTGTGAGGCCAGACTTATTGTGGGTGGGACACTTTGATTAGATTGTTTGTGTGAAGATGTGACCCTGCCCAGTCAAGATGGGTCTTAATCCTTTACTGGAGTCCTTTAAGAGAGCTCACAGAGAAAGAGAGCTCAGAGAAGCTGCGAGAGACATTTGGAGAGAAGCTAAGATATGTAATCCAGAGTTTGCCCCCAGGAGAAGAAAGGAGGACCCACAGGAGCTGAGAGAAGCTAAGACAGAAGCCCAGAGACATATTGGAGAAAGCCTCAGAAACCAGAAGCTAAACTCAGGAGAGAAGGTTCAGCAGAGCCAGCCATGTGCCTTCCCATATGACAGGAACCCCAGATACCGTCAGCCTTTCCTCAGAGAAGGTATCTTACTCTTGATGCCTTAATTGGGACATTTTCATGGCCTTAGAACTGAATTTGTGAACTAATAAACCCCCATCATAAAAGTCAATCCATTTCTGGTATATTGCATTTTGGCAGCCTTAGCCAAATGGAACAGGGGGACAGGGCCATATTGGGAGAATGAATGAATGATGTCCTATGGGTGTCCAGGGGATGCATGGAGAGTGCACAATGAGGGCAGGGGGCACCAAGCAGCTGGCTTTAGAGGCTGTTCTGGGAACACATCAAGGCTGCAAGTCCTGGGTTGTTATGACCTCAAGGTATTGCCAGCCTTTAGCAGTGTCCCAATCCCAGAGAGCTCTGCAGTCCCTCCAGGTCATAATGTTGAGAAGAGAGGGCCCCAAGCCACCATGGCATTTAGTGCAGACTCTGCTGGAGCTTCACATACCACCGGGTAAGAAATGTCCCAGGTGGTAGACCAAGTTATGCACACCCCCGCCCCCCCTCAAAAAAAAACCATGTTCTTAATCTTAATCCATGCCCCTGTGGGTGTGAATATATTATAAATAAGATCTCTTGGAGATGTTATTTTTGGTTAAGGTCTAGCCCACCTGAATTAGAGTAGATCTTAATCTATATTACTGGAGGCCTTATAAAGAAGACCGAGAAGTCACAGAAGCCTGAAAAGGAGACGACATGGCCATGTGACGATGGAGACAGAGATGCAAACTAAGGAACCCCAAGGATTGCCAACATCCAACACTGACTTCTTCTAGCCTCAAAACCATGAGCCAATAAGTTCCTGTTGTTTAAGTCAACCACGGTGTGGTATTTATCATAGCAGCTTGGGCAAACGAGGACACCCAGTGACCATTCAAAGGGCCCAGCCCACGAGATACCTGCCCAAGACCTGTTCTAGCCTGGCCTGGCCTTCTTTGTGATGCAAGAAGGAGATGGGGTGGAGAAAATTACCTGATATTGATTTCAAATGGGAACAAACACTATGCCAACAATTTTACACCCATCGCTCCTTTGTACAAAGCAATTTTTTTGCCTTTGTTTAAAATAACCTCCCACTACCACGTTATGAAAAATGGCTGGATTTTGTCCAAATTTGAAAGCAATGTTTGACATGGTTTGACTTAAAATATAAGCCACATAATAAACCTGAAGTTTGATTTTAGGGACTGTGGTGGTTTGAAACTGTATGTGCCCCAGAAAAGCTTGTTCTTAAAGTTAATCCATTCCTTTGGGTGTGAACCCACTGTAAGGAGGATCTTTTGATGAGGCGACTTCAGTTAAAATGTGGCCCACCTCAATCAGGATGGGTCTTAACCCTCTTAGTGGAGTCCTTTATGAGCAGGATGAAGGGGGCAGGGAGGGAGGGAGAGAGAGGGAGAGAGAGAGACGGAGAGGGAGGGAGGGAGAGGGAGGGAGGGAGACGGAGACAGAGAGGCGCACCAGAAGCTGAAATCAATAAAACCTGGAAGGAGAAGGAGAGACCGGCAGAGGTCACCATGTGCCTTGCCGTGTGTCAGAAGAGTCCAGGATCTCTGGCAGTGGGTCTTCAGGAAGAAAGCATTGTCTTAATGATGCCTTGATTTGGACATTTTCACGATCTCAGAACTGTATGTTTGTAAGCTAATAAATTCCCATTGTTAAAAGTCAACCCATTTCATGGTCTCTGCTTTAAGCAGCCTAGGAAACTAAAATAGGGAACTTGAGGGCATTTTATTTTTTGTTTTTTACTTTCATATACAAATCAGAGTGTTTTGGGGGGGGGGAATATCACTGTAAAAATTCTGAGGGATCGAATTCAGAAATCTACACTTCTTTCATTTTTGCCTTAATTTTATAGTCAGGGAGGAAGCATTCATTCCATATCATCATTACTTTATGTCAAGCATTTGTTCTTGGTTTTTCTTTTATCTGTGACTACATATGAGAAATTATTCCTTATGGCTTCCTGTCTGCCTCTCCCCCTGCCAGCCAACCAAAAGCAGCAAAGAAAATGAAAAACAGCACCTCTCCATCTTTGGTTAAATTAGGGACCGTCTATAACTCTGAACCATAAAATAAATGAGGAAGAGCTGCTACAGGCAGGGAACACTGGGTTGTCAAAGGAGGCCAGCAAGGGGTCAGGAGGGGACAGACTGGTGCAAGTGGAGACCCACCTGGGTAGGGGGGCAGGTGCAGGCAAACCAACCACATTTGATACAGTTGGTGTTCAGGGATATAAGACGCTGGGTGGAAGAACCAGCAGACCACTACCTTGGCTAACATGGAGGACCCAGAAAGGGACTCCAGGGGAGGTCACAGCCCTGCAGGTGCATTTTTGATCATCTCAGCAAAGGGAAGGTTAGCACCCTAAGCACATGCAGTAAAAAAAATTGCCAGCCTGGCCCAACTGGCCAGAGATGAGACAGCGGTCAAGAGAAGCCTCTGAGTTTCCGGGGAAGGTGGAGGTACTGATCACTGTAGATGCTGCAAGAGGGAGACAGAATCATAGTGGATCCCATTCTGGGAGCAGAACTGAAGGATGGGAGAGGACTCTCAAGTCCTGAGCTCAGGGCATGGAGGCTCTCCATTCCCAGAATGGAGGACCCAATGATGGCAAACTGCAAGAGGAGCTGATGTTTTGGGATCTGGAAGGTCACCTGAGATCTAACCAGGTTCAGGAACACTTCCATCCTTGAGGTACACATAGCTGTGACATCTTTCCATTCCAGTGAGCCCCAAACAGTGGACTGATAGAAAAGCACTCCCGGGAACCGAACATGTGCATGGTGCACCAGGCTGACAGTAGGATAGTGTGCCGGTTTGGATGTATTATGTGCCCCAAAATGCTGTGTTCTTTGATGCAATTTTGTGGGGGCAGATGTGTCACTGTTGATTAGGTTGGAATCTTTGGATTAGACTGTTTCCATGGAGATGTAACCCACCCAACTGTGAGTGACACCTTTGATTAGGGTGTAACCTCTTGATTGAATGTTTCCATGGAAATATGGCCCCACCCATTCAGTGTGTGTCTTTGATTTGATCACTGGAGTCCTATAAAAGAGAGTCACACAGGCCCAGATGCTTGCTGACGCTGATGCTTAGACATGCTTGGAGTTGTGGACCCCTGATGTTAGCTGCATCTTAGAGAAATATTTTGAAGATGGTCATTGAAAGTAGACTTTTGCTACTCCAGAGTTTGCCTGTCAGAAACTAAGAAAACACCCACAGATGCCTAGAAAGAAACATCCTGGGAGAAGGCCATTTGGAAACGCAACCTAGGAGAAAGCAGATGCCAGCCATGTGCCTTCTCAGCTAACAGAGATTTTCCAGATGCCATCGGTGTTCTTCAGTGAAGGTACCCTATTGTTAACACCTTAGTTTGGACACTTTATGGCCTTCAGACTGTAACTTTGTAACCAAATAACCTCCCTTTATAAAAGCCAATCCATCTCTGGTGTTTTGGAAAATGGCAGCATTAGCAAACCATTACAGATAGGAAAAAATCAAGGCAATCCATCAAGGAGGAGAACTGATAGGAAAAGTGGCCTCTGGCATATGCCAGGCAGACAAAGAAGACAGTTCCTCAAAAGAATAAGACTATTCAAAAATCAGAGACAGGCTGTTGAGGGTCAAGTAAGAATGGAATAATGGAGCAGATACACCACTCCTGGCAGGGCAGCCTGCCAGGCCATATCCCCAGAACGTAACCACTCAGAGAGATTCATTCATTCATTCTTTTAACAAATATTTATTGGTCATCGATCATGTGCCAGGAACTGTTCCAGGCACTTGGGAAGCTTCATGGAACAAAATAAACATCCTTCCAACAGAACAAACAGACAATGAACATAATAAATAAGTGCATTCCATGAGGGCTTAAAGGTGGCAAAAGATGTTGAAAAATGAAAAATAGACCAGAGTTGAGGGATATTAAGTATGCCAGAGGGGTAACGGGTGTGAGAAAGCAATTTTTAAATAGAATGGTCAAGGTGAGGCTCATTGAGAAAATAACTTTTGAATAAATACTTGAAGGAGGTTGAGGAGATTTTCGTTTCCATAGCGGGGAACCTAGTGTATTTGATACACTGAATAAATCATATTTTAACAACCCCCTCCTCCACATGAAATGAAATGGATAATAATGGTCAGAAAACAAATGCAGACAGTAAAAATTTTCTTTTATTGAACTTTGTATATATAATCATGTCAATAAACAAAAGATTACAGCACAAAAAAGGGGGAAAACATCTCTCTCTCTAGCTAGGCCAACTCGGCAGGTGAATTCACTGCCCTCCCCACTACATGGGGCATGACTCCCAGGGGTGTAAATCTCCCTGGCAACACAGGATATGACTCCTGAGGATGAACCTGGACCCAGCATCATGGGATTGAGAACATCTTCTTGACCAAAAGGGGGAAGCAAAATGAAATGAAATAAAGTTTCAAAGGCTGAGACATTTCAAATGGAGTTGAGAGGACACTCTGGTGGGCATTCTTATGCGCTATATAGATATCTCTTTCTAGGTTTTAGTGAATTGGAATAGCTGGAAGTAAATACCTGAAACTACCAAACTCCAACCCAGTGGCTTTGACTCTTGAAGACGATTGTACAACTATGTAGCTTACAAGGGGTAACAGTGTGATTGTGAAAACCCTGTGGATCACACTGTCTTTACACAGTGTGTGAATGGATGGGTAGAAAAATGGGGACAGGGACTAAAGGAAGATTGGGGTGGGATGGAGGGGATGATTCAGGTGTTCTTTCTTACTTTTGTTTTTTATTCCTATTTTTATTCTTTATGGTTTAAAGAAAATGTTCAAAAATAGATTGGGGTGATGAAGGCACAGCTATATGATGGTACTGTGAACAGCTGATTGTACACCATGGATGACTGTATGGAATGTGAATATATCTCAATAAAACTGAATTTAGGAGGTGACGTCACCAACATGACGATGTAAACAACTACTGAGAACTTCTCTCCAGAGATTCAATGGAAAAAAGGACAATTCTGAATTGTTTAAAACTCTGGAGGAGGCTATAGACTGGAGAAAGACCCTGCAAATGCTGAATTGAAGAAAAAAAGAAATATCAACTAGGAATTTTCTGTCCCAGACCAGCCGGTCCTCTCCCCTCCCCCTCACTCAGTCTCTGCACAGGAAAGGCACAAAAACAGCAGATAGGACCCCTCCCACCAGGGACACAGGTTTTAAAATCTCAGCAGTGAAAAATACCCTCATTGTTTGAAGACCCGGGGGACAGGGGAGGACAATTCAAGGCCCAGATCAGTGAGGGACAAAGAGACTGAGAAAACATGGCCAGAGATGCCTTCCAGCCCTGTGTCTGAAAGTCCTTCCCCCAGTCTTTGAGGGAAGAAACACCATGTCTGTGCTCCCAGGCAGATCAGCCTCTGAGGACAATTAAGTTACCAAACAGCGCTATCTGCTGGTCAGTCCTGAAAGTGCAAGGACCCTTTCTCAGGAACACAGCAGTTGGTCTACAAGCCCTGCATGGAATCCTAGCTCTGTGTGGGCTGAGAAATAGGGACAGCCCAATTGTTAGAGTGGGGCCTCAAAACAAACCCAGGTCTTGCAAGCCAGTGGAAAACAGTACCACTGGAAGCCAGTAGATTTGTATCACCACATACATTGAACTTGCTGGGGTGCCCAGTGCTTACCTCCCATCCTGTGGCAGGCCACAGTGGGTGCCTGATTTTGGAGAGAAGACTTGGGGGGTGGGGGTGGGCGGTGCAGAGCCAATCTGAAAACTGTCCAAGGAGAGAAAAGAGAAAAGATAGAGACCAAAGTCAACCAACAAAAAAACCTTAGGCAAAGAGAGGAAACAACCTCCAGAATAAACTAACCAAGAAAGTCGGATGCCAAGACATCAGCAAAAAATCCCAAGCCACATCAGGAAACAGGAAGATATGGCCCAAAGAAAGAAACTAACATTTCAACTGAGATTCAGGAGTTGAAACAACTAATTATAGATGTTCAAAAAAATCTTTTTAAATCAAATCAAAAAGTTGAAAGAGAATGTGACAAAAGAGATGAAGGATATAAAGAAGACACTGGGTGATCATAAGGAAGAATTCATAAGCTTTTAAAAACAAATGACAGAAGTTATGGGAATGAAAGGCACAATAGAAAAGATGAAGAACACAATGGAGACATTCAACAGCAGACTTGGAGAGGCAGAAGAAAGGCTCAGTGAGATGGAGGACAGGATGTCTGAAATCCTGCACACAAACAGATAGGGAAAAGAATGGGGAAATATGAGCAGGATCACAGGGAACTGAATGACAACATGAATCACATGAATATACATGTTATAGGTGTTCCAGAAGGAGAAGAGAAGGGAAAAGGGGCAGAAGGAATAATAGAGGAAATAATCAATGAAAATTTCCCAACTCTTATGAATGATATAAAATTACAGGTCCAAGAAACACAGCGTACCCCAGACAGAACTGATCCAAATGGACCTACTCCCAAGACACTAATCAGATTTTCAAATATCAAAGACAGAAAATTCTGAAAGCAGCAAGAGAACAGCTGTACATCACATACAAGGGAAGCTCGATAAGACTATGTGCAGATTTCTCAGCAGAAACTATGGAGGCAAGAAGGCAGTGGTATGACATATTCAAGATACTGAAAGAGAAAAACTGCCAACCAAGAATCCTATATCCAGCAGAACTGTCCTTCAAAAATCAGGGAGAGTTTAAAATATTTACGGATAAACAGACACTAAGAGAGTTCGTGAAGAGGAGACCTCGTCTACAAGAAATACTAAAAGGAGTGCTACAGACAGACAGGAAAAGACAGGATAGAGAGATTTGGAGAAGAGTGTAGAAATGAAGATATCAGGAGATAGAAAGAGGAGAGAGATCAGGCATTTGCTGTTGAAGGAGTATAGAATGTTCTAGAGGATTGTGTAGATCTAGAAATGGATAGCACAATACTGTTTGATGGTAGCACAATATTGTAAGTACACTGAGAAAAAATGACTGTAAGTACGGTTGAAAGAGGAAGGTTAGGGGTCTGTATGACACCAGAAGGAAAGATAGAAGATAAAGACTGGAACTGTATAACTTAGTGAAACCTAGAGTGGTCAATGAGTGTAATTATAAATGTACAAATATAAGAACGTTTTGCATGAGGGAACAGCAAGAAGGAATGAAGTTATGAGGTATGCAGTGAAGTGAATGGACTGTGAGGACAATAGGCTGAGTTAAATAAACCAGAAATGAAATGACAAACACTATAATGCCTTACTAATATGGACTAATAAAATGTGTAAACTCTGAGAATTGAATCTGGGGGCATGGATTATAGGGGAAGGCTTACATAAAGATTCCTAAATTGTAAGCTCTTACAGCAGTCATGTTTATTCATGAGTTGTAACAGTTATTTCTAAATGTTGAGATTCTGAGCTGTTTGTGTGTGACGTGGTTGGTCCCTGGAGCCTCCAGTGTCTGTGTGGCACCTGGGCTCAGAATCAGAGTTCATCAGCTAGGAGTGTTGGCATTGCCCTACGCAGCAACTGTTAAAGAGGGTGAAAAAGGAGACCAAACCTTGATTGCAGATATGAATAAAATGGACTTGGTTGAGATTAGGGTAGATCAGACTAAAGGGTAGAGGATGATATTAACTGTGTTTTAGAACTTTGGCTTCTGTGTGGGACCAAAGGAAAAGATGGTTATATGGTGCAAAATCTATATTTTCTGTAGCATGCTATATAATTTAACTTGTGTGGTCAGTTTACTCAAATGCCATAATTACATGGAAACTTGACTAGAGAGTGAGACCTTGTTTGTACAGGTTAGCATGAAACCCTGATATAACCCAGAGTAATGTGGGCAAAGAATAAAAAGTATTTACAAAAGCCCCTTGAGGGACCGTGGGAAAATGCGGAAATATTAAACTTCTCCAGCTAGGGAATTCCTGATTTTCTCACAAGCATTGGGGACCACCAGCTTAGTAGGCCAAGCCCTCAATCTTGGGGCTTGCCCTTATAAAGCTTGTTACTGCAAAGGAGAGGCTAAATCTACTCATAATTGTGGCTAAGAGTCACCCTCAGGGGCCCTCTTCTGTTACTAAGATGTGGCCTCTCTCTCTCTAAGCCAACTTGGCAGGTAAACTCACTGCCCTTCCCCCTACATGGGACATGACTCCCAGATGTAAATCTCCCTGTCAGTGTGGAATGTGACCACTGAGGATGAACCTGGACCCTGCATCGTGTGACTGAGAAAGTCTTCTGGACCAGAAGGGGTAAGAGAAATGAAACAAAATAAAGTTTCGGTGGCTGAGAGATTTCAAATGGAGTTGAGAGGTCATTCTGGAGGTAACTGTTATGAATTACATAGATATCCCTCTTTAGTCTTTCGTTTATTAGAATAATTGGTAGGAAATATCTGAAACTGTTGAACTGCAATCCAGTATCCTTGATTCTTGAAGGCAAGCGTATTACTGTATAGCTTATATGATGTGACTGTGTGATTGTGAAAACCTTATGACTCACACTCCCTTTACCCAGTGTATGGACAAATGAATAGAAAAATGGGGACTTAAAGTAAATGAATAAGAAGGAGAAAAGGGGTATGGAATGTTTTGGGTGTTCTTTTTAGTTCTATTTTTATTCTTATTTTTATTTTTTGGAGTAATGAAAATGTTCAAAAATTGATTGTGGTGATGAATGCACAACTATATGAAGATACTGTGAACAATTGTTTTACACTTTGGATGATTTTATGATATGTGAATATATTTCAATTAAAATTTTTTTTAAAGAGCAAATGGGGGAGGAGGGATATGGGATGCTTTGAGTGTTCTCTTTTACTTTTACTTTAATTCTTATTTTCATTTTTATTTTTTGGAGTAATGAAAATGTTCAAAAATTGATTCTGGTGTTGAATGTACAACTATTTGATGAAACTATGAACAACTGTTGTTCACTTTGGATGACTGTATGGTATGTGAATATATTTTAATAAAACTACATTAAATTGTCAAAAAAAAAAACTGAATTTAAAAAAAGGGGGGGGACATAGTAAACCATAGTTTTATATCTACCTAAAAAAGGAGTTAAATACTTCCTGCAAAGCAAGCTGGAGTGTCTCTGAATGGAAAAAAACTGATTATTTTAACAGTAATAAAAGCAATATTAGTTCCCATTCCTGGTAATCTGGTTTGGCTGATAGGGTTGTAATGACTTTAGCAGAAACACCTGTTGACACAGGGACATGGTTTTATTTTTATAAGACTTAAGATTAGAATTCACAATCTGTGGTAATGTAAGTATAAGAGAATCTACCTTTCTTGGTGTTTAAAGGCACCGGTGTTGAATTTTGTCAGGAATCAGTTAAATTCAGAACTGTCACTATAAGTCTGAGAAAAACACACAAGAGTTTTCTTTTTAACAGAAGAACCTAGGGGGTCAAAATTAACAGGATGTAAACGAGGGAGATCATATTGAGAAATCTTTTAGTTAGTTAATATAGAGTGTAAAAATGCAATCATAGACAAGATTAGTGGTAGAGAAAAAGGAAAGGAAAAGGGTGCTAAAGAATTGGAAAATTAATCTTGTTCTGTCATCTTGGGCAGAAGCTGTCCTCTCCATTGTTAGCAGCTTCTTCTGTCCTCTTCTACAGCCTTCCACTTCTGCAGTCAGTGGCTCCTGGAGTATGTCAGTTTGAATGTATTATGTCCCCCTAAATGCCATTATCTTTGATGCAATCTTGTTGGGCTGACGTATTAGTGTTAATTAGATTGTAAGTCTTTGAGTGTTCCATGGAAGTGCAACCTGCCCAACTGTAGGTGATAACTCTGGATGATTTCCATGGTGGTGTGGCCCTGCCCAATCAGCATGGGCCTTGATTAGTTTATTGGAGCACTACATAAGCTCAGACAGAAGGAGGGAGCTTGCTACAACAAGAGGGACACTCTGAAGAATGGCCAGGAGCTGAGAGAGGAGTTGCAGTTTGAAGATGGCCGTTAAAAACAGACTCTTGCTCCGGAGAAGCTAAGGGAGGACAAACGCCCCAAGAGCAACTCAGAGCGACATTTTGAAGAGGAGCTGCAGCCTAGAGAGGAATGTCCTAGGAGAAAGCCATTTTGAAACCAGAACTTGGAGCAGACACAAGCCACGTGCCTTCCCAGCTAACAGAGGTTTTCCAGAAGCCATAGGCCATCCTCCAGTGAAGGTACCAATTGTTGATGTGTTACCTTGGACATTTTATGGCCTTAAGACTGTAACTGTGTAGCCAAATAAACCCCCTTTATAACAGCCAGTCCATTTCTGGTGTTTTGCATTCAGGCAGCATTAGCAAACTCGAACATGGAGAATTTCCAAGAATCCTCAGTTTAAGGTATCCCACTGGAATATCCAATAATCAGGAGGAAATGCTACATGGATACATGTACCCAAGGATAAACACCTTGGAGTTTTACTGCTATGTTAGTTGTTAACAGTACCTAAAAATGTCCTTTCTATTGAGAAGCCCATGGACAGATTTTTTCTGACGTCTTCTCCATGAAACCAAATCTCCGGTGTCAGATCAAGCAGAGGTTGCTTGGGTGGGTGTTTTGGAAACGTATCTTGTACCTGTTGGTGACAAATCTGGAGGCATTGTAGGAATCCCTTGGGGTATTCAGCCACATTAGCCTGTTATGGGGTAGAATCAAGGACTGGAAGTGAAATTTCCAAATGCATGAAGCAGTCTGTTACTTACTCATGAGGAGATAGCTTGAGATAACATGAGGCTATTAAGGCCTTGGAATTCCAAAGGTTTTTGAAAGCTTTTATAACTATACTTCTAGAATTACATTAGTTCACTTCATTTTGCCTAAGGTTTATGGATGATAAGGACAGTGGAGTTTCTAAGTAAAGGATAAAGTTTCGCAGAGTTTTAATATAACAATAACAGTGAAAGGTATGTCTCTGCTACTGCAGAAGTAAGATTCTGTCTCTCTCCTTAGTTAACAGCAAAGCATCTCAAGATTTAATTCTCCATGCATTGTATATAGGTTCTTGTTGAGGCCACATATTCTCTTTGTTTCTAAAGCATTTTGAAGGACTAGACTAATCCCAAATCATATACCTCCTGTCAGTGTAAATATGTGTTCTTTTGTCAGCTGGCAGATCTGGGTAAGGAGAATTAACTTTGTCATCTAAAATGATTTAATGTCTGTGATAGGTTTAAATTTCAAGAGTAAATTTAAGTCTGTGACAGTATGACTTGCCTGGAAGATTTTTGTTTTTCTTTGTAAGTATGAAACATCAACAAGCAAAATTAAATCAGAGCTATCCATGGGTGTCTCTAGAAGGTCTTTAAAGGGCACAGAGAGTTCCCTAACAGAGATTAAGCTACCACAGAGTTCTTTTTCAGGTAAAAGAAGAAGGGTGGCTGGGTTTAGAGAGCTTGAGTGATGGACAGTGATGTATGCAAGGAAAAGCAACAATATGTCATAGGAGGATAACAGACTAGTTGAAAAGTGTTGAGGGCCACTAAGTTTACTGGAGACCCTAGACTACATCAACTGACATTTTCATGCAATTTGCTAATGCTTCTATAACTCTTAGATAAGTGAATATGTCTTGGATACTGAATCTAATGAAAGACCAAAATAAACAACAGGCCTCTGACAATTCTTAAGTATTTAAGTCAATGTCCCAAGGTTTTTTTGTGTTTTTTTTAGGGTTTTTTTTTTTAGAGTTTTCATGAAGAAAAAGGGAAAATAATTTGTCAATCCAGAATCCTAGAAGAGATCTTCTTCTAAACAGTTTTTATACCAGTCTCCATGTTTAAACATGAGTATGCAATTTTTTAACTGGAAAATCACAAAATTATTGAAAAATATTTAGCATTTTTTACTTGTATATAATTAACCTATGAAAATAAATTCTCTTTCTTGTCAGACTTTTAAAAGTATTAATTTTGGTGAACAAAATAGCTCAATACAGATCTGAATTAATTAAAATTTGCATAATTTTAGATAAACCCAATTATTCCTATTGTCCATCCTTTTATAGCATGAAGGAGCAAATATTATTGTTACCTAAAGGCCATTTTAGGGAACCCAAAGATAGTTGAGACGTATGGGACAGCTTAACAGACTTATTCTAAATTTGGGATCTAAATTTCCAAAAGGCAAAAACCAAAAATAGTTTTTGGAAAAGACAAGATATAAGTCTTAAGCGTCCAAGGACAAAACTAGTCAGAGGCAACATTGTAAAAACACAAAGCAATAAAGAAAAATCATTATTAAGAACTTCACTTCTTTTAAGCAAGAAATCTTTTCAAAAATGACTTAAGAGGACAACTGTGGGAAGGTGGTAGAACAGGAAGTTTTTTAGTCCCTCCACCAAGGCAATTAATGAACTGGCAGGAACTGTCTGAATCAACTGTTTGGAACTCTGGAGGCTAATGGAGCACTTGCGCTACCCAGGGAGGAGGGGACTGGATATCAGTGAATTTCACCTTCCACATAGTGGGACCATACACAGCCCTTAACTGTGTGATAAGCAGCTGTGGGGCCTGCAGCTGGCATTCCAGGACCTTGTCTTCCAAAAATCAGTATGCATGGTCTGATTGCTGGCCACTGCTTTTGATGGCTGAGGGCCAGCCTCGGGGGTGGGGGGCAGGCGGGAAGGGCATTGCTTCAACCCCCAAAAGCTGAAGGAGTTTCCCTGCAGTAGAGAACATACATTTATTTATTTATTTATTTATTTATTGATGCGTTTATGCATTTATGTTAAACAGAAAGTACCCTTTTTTTTCCTTCTTTTTCTTTCTTTTCCCCATTTGAGAGCAAAAGCAGTTTGGAGAAGTCACAAATGAATGGCTCCCACTCAGACAAGCAAAACATCAGTAATCCCTGAGGAGTGGGAGTATTAGATTTTCAGAGTTACCACAACATAATGCTTAGAATGTCCAGTTCTCAACCAAAAATTATGAAATATAAAAGAAACAAGAAAGCATAGCTCATTCGCAAGTAAAAAGAATTTGAGAGAAATCATCCCTGAGGAAATTCATACATTGGAACTATTAGTCAAACACTTTATATCAACTGTCTTAAATATGTTCAATAAGCTAAGGGAAACCATGGGCAAAGAACTAATGGAACTACCTAGCTCTAAATATAAGCACTAAAACAATAATATTCCTAGAAGAAAACATAGGAGAACATTTTCAGGACCTTGTGTTCAGCAATAGAATCTTAGACATGACACCAAAAGCACAAGCAACAAAAGGAAAAATAAATTGGACTTTATCAAAATTTAAAACTTTTGTGCATCAAAGGCCATTATAAAGAAAGTGAAAAGACAACATACAGAATGGAAGAAAAAATTACAAGCCATATCATCTGTTAATAGTTTAATATCTAGAATATATAAAGAACTCCTACAACTCAAAAATGAAAAGACAAAGAACTCAATTTTTAAAAATGGGCAAAGGACTTAAACAGATATTTCTCCAAAGAAGATACACAAATGGCCAATAAGCATGTGAAAATATGGTCAACATCATTAGCCATTAGGGAAACAAAAATCAAAACCATGATGAGACCACTTCACACTCCCAGGATGGCTATTATTTTTAAAATGGAAAATAGCAAGTATCTGTGAGAATGAGGAGAAATTGGAAACCTCCTATGTTGCTGGTGAGAATGTAAAATGGTGCAGCCTCTGTGGAAAATAGTGTGGTCATTCCTCAAGAAATTAAATATAGAATTACCATATGATCCAGCAATTCTACACCTAGGTAAATAACCAGAAGAATTGAAAGCAGGGACTCAGACAGATACTTGTACACCAGTGTTCATAGCAGCTTTATTAGCAATAGTTAAAGGATGGAAACAACCCAAACATCCATCAACAGATGAATGGATAAACAAAATGTGGTATACACACACAAGAGACTACTATTCAACCATTAAAAGGAATGAAGCTCTGAGTCATGTTACAACATGGATGAACTTGAAAACATTATACTAAGTGAAAGAAGCCAGACACAAAGGGACAAATATTGTATGATTCCACTTATATGAGGTATCTAAAAGAGGCAGATTTATAGCTGAAGAGTGGTTTATAGGGGCTGTGAGGAGGGGTGAATGGGGAGTTATTGCTTAATGGGTACAGACTTCCTCTTTGGGATGATGTAAATGTTCTGGAAATGAATAGTGGTGGAGGTTACACAACGTTGTCAATGTACTTAAAGTTGCTAAATTATACACTTAAAATGGTTAAAATGGTTTTATGTTATATATATTTTACCATGATAAAAAGTATTTTAAAAATAATTTAAGAGTATGTTAAAAAGCAACAAGAGTTAACAGAATAATTTGATAACAAAAAGGAACCCCCCTATCAATTTAACATAAATGTCATTTTGCAGAAAAGAGATGCAAACTAATTTTTTTGCACATTATTCATGTTGCAGTACAGAATTTATTAATATGCCTTTATATGTATGTATTTAGGCACACAAGGATATATAAATATATAAACAATGTTTATATGTAATGATTTTAAAGCTTATCCATATAGGTTTAAAATACAATTAGCTTTAAAAAAACAATAAGTAAGCAACTATATATTACATGAAATTTGCCAACTGAATAAATAACTTTTTTAATAAAATAAACAAAAAATAATATGCATGATCTTGTATACATATTTGAATTTCTTTGTAATTACTGTACTTAGCATGATGAACTATTTATGTTAATCGTCTTTAACCAAAGTGACGGACTGACTTTTCTCCAGACAAATAGAATGAAAACACTTTTAGCTATTTTTCCTTCTATGTGCACTTATTTCTTATCATATTTACAAATTTGAGGCAGTGAATTTTAATAAAACCAAAACATCTGCAAAAGGCACCATTTAGGCAACTATAAAATCACACCACTGGCATAATGTTTTATTTTCTTGACTCCTTTTCTAGTTTTGAAGCAAATAACTAGCAATTTTAAAAATGAATGTCTGTGTAAATATATCTCAAGAAAATTGCTTTAAAAATGAATGCCAATTTTAAAGATACTCTTCCAATTCAATAAAATACTTCATAAGTGAACTAAAATTTGCAGTCACCAAACAAAAAATATTACACACCACAATCTGCACTCTGTCTCTCTCGCTGTTTTAAATGTTAAACACACATAGTAGGTGGTCACATTTGGAATGACAGAAATGAGATCTCTCAAGTTCAGTTTCCTTGTCTCTAAAATCATTGTGCAGTCCTAATATGCTGTTTAAACACAAGAATATGTAGCATCACAGGGGTTGGAGACACAAACTGCCCTTATGCGACTGGAGCAATTGTAAACTGCTATAACCTTCGTCTTGAAAGGAATGCTTGTCCCCTTTTGTGTGTGTATTGGGGTGGGGAGTGGGGTGGGCATTGACTATAACTGGGAAGTCTCTCAATTAACTTCCATGTAGAATATGATGTTTATTAAAGGATAAATAATAAACATGTGCTTACATACATATTATTATTTTTAATTAAACTTCCTTTACTGAAATAAAAAAACAAATGTGCAAAGCATAATATTGGTGGTCACGGTATAAAACAATACAGTAACCCCAGCAATTCTTTAGAACTTAGGCTAAAAGAAGTTTTTTTTCAAGGAGCAGTATTTTATCAGTAATATTGTTTAGAATTATGGTGCATGGTGGTGACAATAAAAATGCAGACCAATTTTATATATATATATATTTTTTATTGAGATTGTTTACATACCATATGAGTATCCAAAGATCCAAAGTGTACAATCAGTTGCCCATGGTACCATTATACAGCTGTGCATCCATCAACAAAATGAATTTTTTTTTCAATTTTTAATCTTCATTACTCCAGAAAAGAAATAAAGACAATAAAAAGGAAACTCAAATCCTTCCATACTCCTAACCATGCCCCCTCCATTACTGACTCATAGTTTTGGTATAGTACATTTGTTACTGTTGATGAAAGAATGTTAAAATACTACTAATTGCAGTATATAGTTTGCAATAGGTATATATTTATTTTCCTAAATTCCTCTCTGCTACTAACTTCTAGATATACTGTCATATATTTGTTCTAGTTCGTGAGAGAGATTTCTAATATATGTGTAGTTAATCACAGACATTGTCCGCCACAAGATTCACTGTTTTATACATTCCCATCTTTTAACCTCCAACTTTCCTTCTGGTGACATACGTGACTCTGAGCTTACCCTTTCCACCACCTTCACACACCTTTCAGCACTGTTAGTTATTCTCACGACATGCTACCATCCCTCCTGTCCATTTCCAGACGTTTAAATTCACCCTAGTCGAACATTCTGCTCATAAAAAGCAACCGCTCCTCATTCTTTAGCCTCATTCTATATCCTGGTGTTCTAGTTTGCTAACGCTGCTGGAATGCAAAACACCAGGAATAGATTGGCTTTTATAAAAGGGGGTTTATTCAGTTACACGGTTACAGTCTCAAGGCCATAAAGTGTCCAAATCAGGTACCCTCACTGGAGGATGGCCAATGTTGTCGGAAAACCTCTGTTAGCTGGGAAGGCACGTGGCTAGTGTCTGCTCCAAAATTCTGATTTTAAAATGGCTTTCTCCCAGGATGTTCCTCTCTAGGCTGCAGTTCCTCAAAAATGTCACTCTTAGTTGGACTTGGGGTATTTGTCCTCTCTTAGCTTCTCCAGAGCAAGAGTCTGCTTTCAATGGCCATCTTCAAACAGTCTCTCATCTGCAGCTCCTGTGCTTTCTTCAAAGTGTCCCTCTTGGCTGTAGCTCCTCTTCAAAATGTCACTCACAGCTGCACTGAGTTCCTTCTGCTTGTCAGCTCATTTATATGGCTCCAGGAATCAAGGCCCACCCTGAATGGGTGGGGCCATGCCTCCATGGAAATATCTCATCAGTGTTATCACCTACAGTTGAGTGGAGCACATTTCCATGCAAACAACCTAATCCAAACCTTCCAACTTAATCCCCACTAATATGTCTGCCCCAAAAGATTGCATCAAAGAATATGGCTTTTTCTGGGGGACATAATACATTCAAACCAGCACACCTGATAACTTGTATTTCATGTCTATGAGTTTATATATTATAATTAGTTCATATCAGTGAGACCCTGAAATATTTGCCTTTATGTGTCTGTCTTATTTCACTCAATATAGTGCCCTCAAGATTTCTTCATCAACCCATTTCTTTTAAGATGGTTTTGTTCACACACCATACATTCTGTCCTAAGTGAACAATCGCTGGTTCCCTGTATAGTCACATATTTATGTATTCAGCACCATTGCCACTATCTATACAAGGACATCTCCATTTCTTCCACAAAGAAGGAGGAAGAGTCAAAGAAGGCAGAGACAAAGAAAAAGAAAAGAGAAAGAGAGAGACAGAGAGAAACAAACAAACAAAAAAAACAAAACTTGACAGCTAGAAAGCAACGAAAGGAAAGATAGCATTAACCTAAATTAGAATAAGGAGTCAGACAACATCACCAACTCCAGGAGTCCCATGCCCTTCCTCTATTCCCCACCCCCCCATACGCATTTAGCTTTGGTATATAGCTTTTGTTATATTAAAGGAAGCATAATACAATGTTTCCATAAACTATAGTCTCTAATTTGCATTTATTGTATTTCCCCCCGATCCCACTGTGTTTTTAACACCTTGCAATGTTGACATTTATTTGTTCTACTTCATGTAAAAACATTTACATGTTTTTTTTACAATCGTTGAGTACCCTAGGTTTCCCTGAGTTACACAGTCCCAGTCTTTATCCTTCTTTTTTTCTGGTGTCCCACATGGTCCCAACCTTCCTCTTTCAACCATACTCACAGTCATCTTTGTTCAGTGTACTTACATTGCTGTGGTACTATCTCCCAAAATTGTTTTCCAAACCTTTCATTCCTGTCTTTTCCTTTCTGTCTGAAGTGCTTCCTTTAGTGTTTCCTGTAAAGCAGGTATCTTGTTCACAAACTCTCTCATTGTCTGTTTGTCAGAGAATATTTTGAGCTCTCCCTCATACTTGAAGGATAGTTTTGCCGGATATAGGATTCTTGGTTGGTGGTTTTTCTCTTTCAGTATCTTAAATATATCACCCCGCTTCCTTCTTGCCTCCATGGTTTCTGTTGAGAAATCTACGCATAGCCTTATCAAGCTTCCTTTGTATGTGATGGATCACTTTTCTCTTGCTGCTTTCAGGATTCTTTCTTTATCTTTGATAATCTGATTTTTAAGTGTCTTGGCATAGGCCTATTCAGATGTATTCTGTTTGGGGTATGCTGTGCTTCTTGGATCCATAATTTTATGTTTTTCATAAGAGATGGGAAATTTTCATTGACTATTTCCTCTATTATTGCTTCTGCCCCTTTTCCATTCTCTTCTCCTTCTGGGACACCGATGACATGTACTTTCTTGCTTTTCATTTTGTCCTTAAGTTCCTGGAGATGTTGCTCATATTTTTCCATTCTTTTCTCTATCTGTTCTTTTGTGTGTAGGCTTTCAGGTGCCTTGTTCTCCAGTTCCTGAGTGCTTTCTTCTGCTTCTTGAGATCTGCTGTTGTATGTTTCCATGTGTCTTTCATCTCTTGTGTTGTGCCTTTCATTTCCATAGATTCTGCCAGTTGGTTTTTAGAACTTTCAATTTCTACCTTATGTACACCCAGTGTTTTCATTACATGGTTCATCTTTTTTACCATATCTTCCCTAAACTTTTTGAATTGACTTATTATTAGTTGTTTCAATTCCTGTATCTCAGTTGAAGTGTAAGTTTGTTCCTTTGACTGGGCCATAACTTCGTTTTTCTTAGTGTAGGTTGTGGTTTTCTGTTGTCTAGGCATGGTTTCCTTGGTTACCCCAATCAGGTTTTCCCAGACCAGAATAGGCTCAGGTCCCAGAAGGAAGAAATATTCAGTATCTGGTTTCCCTGAGGGTGTGTCTTAGAAAATTGGGCTTCCCCTCCTCCTCGATGGTTGTTGATGTGCTCACAGACATAGGGGACTGGCGGTTTGATGGGTTGAGCCCTCTACCACAGGACTTGCCCTTGGGAAGACTGTTGCTGCAAAGGAGAGGCTATGCCTGCCTATAATTGTGCCTAAGAGTCTCCTCCTGAATGCCTCTTTGTTGCTCAGATGTGGCCCTCTCTCTCTAGCTAAGCCAGCTTGGCAGGTGAAATCACTGCCCTCCCCCCTACATGGGATCTGACACACAGGGGAGTAAATCTCCCTGGCAACATGGAAAATGACTCCTGGGGAGGAATCTAGACCAGGCATCATGGGATGGAGAACATCTTCTTGACCAAAAGGGGGATGGGAAAGGAAATGAAACAAGCTTCAGTAGCAGAGAGATTCCAAAAGGAGCCAAGAGGTCACTCTGGGGGGCACTCTTATGCACAGTATAGACAACCGTTTTTATGTTCTAATGAATTGGAATAGCTAGCAGTAAATACCTGAAACTATCAAACTACAACCCAGAACCCATGAATCTTGAAGACGATTGTATAAAAATGTAGCTTATGAGGGGTGACAATGTGATTGGGAAAGCCATATGGACAACACTCCCCTTTGTCCAGTGTATGGATGGATGAATAGAAAAATGGGGGGGGAAAAAAAAAGAAAAGAAAATTGGTACACCCTGTGATGCCTCAGGTCACTGTGCTTTTCTGCCCAGCATGTGGTGCCTGTCAGCCTGTAACCCCAGACTGGTGTAAGGAGGTGTAGACCGTAGCTGTTTTCCCCCAGGCTCTGGGGTCTGGTTCTGAATGGAAGGTGGGTAGTAGAGCTGTGCCCCACCACTTTCCTCTTAGGGAAGATAGACCCCCTAGGGAGAGGTCATTAGCATTTGAATAGACTCTGCCTGTGCTATCTCCACCCTTGTCTGGGTCAGAGTGCTAGGAACTGAAAATGGCTGAGGCTTTCTCCACTGAGCTGAAACAGGGACAGAAAGCCCACTTCAGAGCCAGTCTGCAGCCATCCTCCAGCTCTCCAAGGTCAGTCATCACCCAAAGCCTCTGTCTGCTTGTTGGGGATTTGTAGATTGTAGCGAGTAGTCCACACTTGTTAATTAAAATCCCAACTGGAGCTCAGCTGAGCTATATTCACTTGCTGGGAGAGAGCTTCTCTCTAGCACCATGAGGCTTCGTAGCTCAGGCTGTGGTGTGAGGGGGCTCCCGGCTTGGATCCATAGTTTTTACTTACAGATTTTATGCTGCGATCTTGGGCATTCCTCCCAACTCAGGTTGGTGCATGATGAGTGGATGGTCACGTTTGTCCCCTCGCAGTTATTCCAGATTATTTACTAGTTTTTCCTGGTTGTTTATTAGTTGTTCCAGGGGGACTAACTAGCTTCCACTTCTCTCTATGCTGCCATCCACAGACCAACTTTTAAGTCGGTTTTATTATTGTTTTTAAATTCTCTAGGCACACACACTTTCTTGCCTGCACTCCCCAGCAGAAGCTGCCACCGCCTGCTCTTGGTCAGCCACTGTTTTCCTTGCAAAGCGAAGATTAAGTGCAAAAGCCCTAAGATGGGAATGTGGAAGGGCAAGGAGGCCAGGGGGGTGCTGGGGCAGAGAAGTGAGGGAGAGAGAAGGAGCTTGGAAGTAGTGGGGGGTCAAGTAAGGCTCTCACTCTAGGGGATATGCAGAGTTTCTAGCCGAGGACTAACATATTAAAGATTTAGTGATGAATGCACAACTATATGGTGAAACTATGGACAATTGTTTTACATTTTGGATGATTGTATGGTATGTGAATATATTTCAATTTTTTAAAAAGGAAATGGTGGGGGAGGAGGGGTATGGGATGCTTTGATGTTCTCTTTTACTTTTATTTTTATTGTTATTTTCATTTTTTTTTGGAATGATGAAAATGTTCAAAAATTGATTGTGGTGTTGAATGTACAACTATATGATGAAACTGTGAACAACTGTACACTTTGAATGATAGCATGGTGTGTGAATATATTCCAATAAAATTGCATTTTAAAAAAAGGATTTAACATGATAAGACTTTTTGGCAGGAGATTGTCAACCTTGTAAATAAGTGCAAAGATTTATCTGCAGAGCAGACTGTAACCTGGTTAGGTTCCTCCTCTCCTCCCCAAGAGATGTCCCTCTTCTGTGGTGAGAAAAGAAGGTGGGCTTTGGGATGGAGAGAAAGGAAGCCTTCTTCCAAACTCAAGGCCACAAATGTGGTCAAGCCCAGTAACAGATAGCAAACCCCTGGAGATTCTAACAGGGAATAACTCCTTCACTCTTCAAAGAGACAGCCAGGGTGAGCCAGAACCCAGGCTCTCTCCCCTACCTGAGTAGGGTCACACTCCCTCCATCCAGTGTACGGATGGATGCATCAAAATCATCTGGGATGTTTGCTTTAAAAAAAAAAAGATTCCAAGAGCCTCGACTCAAAAGTTTCTGATTCAGTTCGGTTGGAGAGAGACAGAAGGATCTGCATTTTCACAAGTTTTCAAGTGATTTGGATTAAGAAACCCTGGAATCCAGAAGGAGCAAAGAAGCAAGGAGTCTCATTAAGAGGTTGTTCCTAGAGTCGAAAGACGAGTCCTGAACTCAGGGGCGAGGAAAATGAAAGAGCCTAAATACTATCTCAGGATAATGTTTATACAATGTTCACCTTTGTTTTTCTTTTTCCTAGTAGTTTGCTTTTCTTCCCCATTCTCCCAACCCACGTCCCCCACATACTCTTACACATTCACACTCACTCACACAGCCACATACTCACACACATACACTCTCTTGCACACACACTCACACAAACACCCTCCTTCAAACACACACACATACATATACACTCACACAAAAATTCACACACACACTCACACATACATATACTTTCTCACACCCATACACACTCACAAGCACATACACTCATACATTCACACACATACACACTCACACACATACACTCTCACACACTCACAAACACCCTCATTCACACACTCACACATACGTATACACTCACACAAAAATTCACACATACACTCACACATACATATATTTTCTCACACCCATACACACTCACAAGCACATACACTCATACATTCACACACATACACACTCACTCAAACACACTCACACACATATACTCATACATTCACTCAAACACACTCACATACACTCTCGCACACACACGCAAATACCCTCATTCAAACACACACACACATACATATACACACACAAAAATTCACACACACACACACATACATATACTGTCTCACACCCATACACACTCACAAGCACATACACTCATACATTCACTCAAACACACACACACTCTCTCATACACACACTCACACACACAAATACCCTTGAGGACTAGATAAGGTCCCAGGACATTAACACAACCCCAGGGAAGGGGCAAAACCCTAAATTAGCTGAGATTAACTTTCACCACACCAGCAGAATGAGGGTTCCAAACAGAAATTAAGTTGAGTTGTAGAAAAATTTTTAATTATATTTCTTGCATATATGAATTTGTGAACAGAGATTCATCTTTACTGGAGTAAATATTTTGGAGGCAGAATCAACAAGACTTGGAGATCAGGTGCGTGATGAGGTCATGGGGACGAGAGAGTCTTTCCTCCCTTGGGGACATGTGTTTCCCAACACCCCAAGCAAATTCAAGTGCTTAAATACAGCTGCAAAGTTTCTCCTCCTTCCCCTGATCGTCTTCCCCGTCGGTCCTCGGTCATAGGTTCAACTGTTCTTACCTAGTTGATTAATGTGATGGTTAGGTTCATGTGTCAGCTTGGCCAGGTGATAGTACCCAGCTGTCTGGTCAAGCAAGCACTGCCCTAACTGTTGCTGTGAGGGCGTTTGAGGCTGGTTAATAAACCAACAGGCTGGTTTCTTAAATCATCAGTCAATTGACTGCAGCTGTGACTGATAACTCACCAAAGGGCGTGTCTTCCACAATGAGAGAATGCACTTGGCTGGATTTAATCCAATTAATCAGTTGAAGACTTATAAGGGAGACAGATAGAGGACCTTCACTTCTTCGGCTGCCCAGCAAAACATTTTCTGAGGAGTTCGTCAAAGTTGCCGGTTTGTTTCCTGAGGAGTTCATCGGACATCTTCATTGGAGTTGACAGTTTGCTGACTACTGTACAGAATTTGGACTCGTGCATACCCACAGTTGCGTGAGTCACTTTTATAAATTTTATAATCATAGATACCTTCTGTTTCCCTAGAGAACACTAACTAATACAATTAAC
Organism: Choloepus didactylus; assembly: GCF_015220235.1. Lineage (NCBI taxonomy): Eukaryota > Metazoa > Chordata > Mammalia > Pilosa > Megalonychidae > Choloepus > Choloepus didactylus. The sequence goes on from NW_023637577.1 coordinate 5,169,008, forward strand.
AATCAGAAGCAATTATTGTTTAATAATAAAGCGGTCTACTAGCAAAAAGTCTACTTACTAGAAAAAGAATAGCTGTAAAAATTGTCCTGTTTCCTAAAACTTCTTTAATAATACAATAATATTATTATGTACATAATAATGTACAATAGTCACTCTCCACCTTCCTGGAGCACCTCATCCAAATCTCTTTCTTTCATTCTTTCCCTGTCCCCCAGGCTCCATCACCTTCTGAAAAAGTCCAAATCTCACCCTGGGATTTAAGACCCTTCCCTATCTCTCACATTCTCCAACCTCATCCCCCCTCCTCTCCATGGAAGTGGAGAAGGTCAGTCCCAGGCCCTCATACCCCCTAATGCAAACCCATTCTCAAGCTCAGAGAGAGGAGTATTGAGGGAGGGAGGGAGGAAGGGTAGGAGAACTGGAGTTTGGTGCCTCCCTCAAAAGGTGCTGGGAAATTCCTTAGGGAGGCTGAGACGAACTCCAGGATTCAGGGAAAGGAAGGGGCACTTATCTGCTTTGCCTGGTGGGACGGGTCCTTTACAGAAGACCGCTTGGGACCCGAGTGTTGAGATGCGTGGGGCCCAGAAACTGCATCTAAACTGCTTGCAGGACATACCTGTGTGAGTCCCATCAGTACCAACTATCACCTGGGTGGATGGGAAAACATGCTGATGGTAAAAATTTTTTTTAAGTAATAAACTTTATTTTTAGGGCAGTTTATAGGAAAATCGCTCAGAAAGTTCAGGTTTCCCATATACCACCCCCACCCCCTGTACACCTACACACAGTTTTCCCTACCGTTAACCCCTTGCATCAGTGTGGTACATTTGTTACAATTGATACACCAAGATTGATGCCTTTTTGGTAACTAAAATCCATAGTTTACATTAGGATTTGCTCTTCATCTCCTGCAGTTCTATGGGTTTGACAATGTCATCTATCTACCATTACAGTATATGATTGTTAGGTTTATGTGTCAACTTGGCCAGGTGATGGTGCCCAGGTATCTGGCCAAACAAGCTCTGGCCTAACCGTTACTACAAGGACATTTGTGGCTGGTTAATAAACCAGAAGCTTGGTTTGTTAAATCGTCAGTCAATTGACTGCATCTGTGGCTGATAATATCAATGAAGGGCATGTCTTCTGCAATGAGAGAATTCAATCAGTTGGATTTAATCCAGTCAGTTGAAGACTTTTAAGGGAGAAGAGAGAGAACCTTCTTTTTTTCTTCGGCTAGCCAGCCTCTCCTGAGGAGTTCATCAGACACCTTCATTGGCATTGCCAGTTCGCTGCCTGCCCTACAGAATTTGGACTCGTGCATCCCCATGGTTGTGTGAGACACTTTGATAAAGTCTTACATTTACAGATATCTCTTGTTGATTCTGTTTCCCTAGAGAACCCTAACTAATACACAATATCATACAGAATAGTTTCACTGTCCTAAAAATGCCCTGGGCGCCACCTTTTTGTCCCTCCCCATCTCCTGAAGCCGTAGCAACCACTGATCTTTTCACTGTCTCTATACTTTTGCCTTTTCCAGAACTTCATCTAGTTGGAATCATCCAGTACATAGCCTTTTCAGACTGGTTTCTTTCACAAAGCAAAATGAATTTAAGGTTCCTCCATTTATTTTTGTGGCTTGAAAGCTCATTTCTTTTTATTGCTCATTTCTTTATTCCATTGTATGGAGGTGCCAGAATTTGTTTTTCCGTTTACCTATAAAGGGACATCTTGGTGCTTCCAAATGTTGGCAATTATGAACCTAGCTGCTATAAACACTTGTGTGCAGGTTTTTATGTGGACATAAATTTTCTGGCAAATCTTTTTTTCATTGCCTTTGTATTTTCCCCTTCTTTACTTTCCACTCATGTAACTTGTTAGATCTGTGCTCAGTGTTTTGGAGTGGGAGTGGAGAATAAATCACAAGGCGGGGAGTAGAAGAACTTGCAAACCATTCTGGATGTTGTGTTTTACAATCTCAAGAGCTAGGCCAGTGGTCTTTGTGATGGTTAGGTTCATGCATGAGCTTGGCCAGGTGATGGTGCCTAGTTATCTGGTCAAGCGAACACTGGCCTGTTACTGCAAGGACATTTCATGACTTTTAATAAACCAAAAGTCTGATTTATTAAATCATCAGTCAATTGATTGCAACTGTGGCTGATTACATCTACAATCAATTAAGGGAGTGTCTTCCCCAATGAGAAAATACAATTGGTGGGATTTAATCCAATCAGTTGAAGACTTTTAATGAAGAGAGAACTTTCACTTCTTCAGCCAGCCAGCCTCTCCTGGGGAGTTCATTGAGGACCTTCCTCAGAGCTCCCAGCTCACAGCATGCCCTACAGAATTTGGACTCATGCATCTCCACAGGTGCATAATACACTTATATAAATCTCATATTTGCAGGTATCTCCTGTTAGTTCTGTTTCCCTAGAGAACCTTGACTAATACAGTCTTCAGACTTTTGCTTGCATGTCCCTTCTGCTGCGCCTTTTCCAGATCCTGGTGGTCCTAGGTTTTCCTTGGCTTGTGACTGCATAAGTCCAATCTCTGCCTCCATCTTCACATAGCCATCTTCCTTCTGCGCTTGTGTCTGAATTTCCCTCTTTTTATAAGGGCACCAGTCATATCAGATTAGGCCATACCATAATCTAGTATGATCTCTTCTTAACTAAATTAGCTCTCCAAAGCCCCCCTTTCCAAACAAAGTCACATTCTGAAGTTCCAGGTGCACAAGAATTCTGGGGGTACACTATTTAACCCCTTCAAACCTGTTCAAAAAACTATATTCCCTCTCACATAAGACTCAAAGATGAAAATGTAGGGCCCTTGTTAAAAAATTATTAAGAATTTTGGGGCAATAAGCCAAGGGCTTACTAAATATGGGACCCTCTGTGACTATCCAGGTCATATGTGCATGAAGCAAGCCCTGTTCTCACACATTTTTAAGTTAACATGTAAAAAAATATAAGTTTAAACAATTGCAAAAGATGTAATTGAGTGTATTGTACATTGTCCACTTGCTTTAAGTATATTTTCTTTCAGTTTCTAGAGCAGCATCATATGCCAATTTAATATATGAAAACACTCGTCATAAATGTGCACCAATACATGACTAGATAATCCAAGGCACATCCATACAATGAACTACTACCCAGCAATAAAAAGGAATGAACTATCGATACACACTACAACCTGAATGTATCTCAAAATAATTATGCTGAGGGAAAGAAGCCAGACAAAACAAAGTACATACTCCATGGATGTAAAACTCTAGAAAACGCAAAATATTCTGTAGAGACAGAAAGGGGGTGGGTGATTGCCTGGGGAGAAGGGAAGAAGTGAAAGGGAAGAATGACAGTTAGGGGCAGCCATGTGGTTAAATTCTTGCCAGTGGAAATGATGGGTACAGCCATTTCAGGGCACAGCTAATAAAAAATGTCCAGGCAATTGTACTGGTTTGGATATATTATGTCCCCCCAAAAGCCATATTCTTTAATGCAATCTTGTGGGGGCAGACTTATTAGCTTTTTGATTAGGGTGTGACCTCTTGGTTGAATGTTTCCGTGGAGATTTGAACCTGCCCATTCAGGATAGGTCCTGATTAGTTCACTAGAGTCCTTTAAAAAGAGCTGACACAGGCCCAGACACTTGTTGATGCTTTGAGATGCTAACCCAGAGTTTGCTCCAGAGAAGCTGAGAGGACAAAATGCCCCCAGAGCAGCTGAGACTTTTGGAGAGATGCTTGGGAGCTGACAGAGATGCTTGGAGTTGCAGACAGAAGGATGTTTGGAGATGCTAAGCTAAGGACCCACAGGAGCTGAGAGAGGAGCTGAAACACAACCCTGGACCAGCAGACGCCAGCCACGTGCCTTCCCAGATGACAGAGGTGTTCCAGATGCCACCAGCCATTCTTCATGAAGGTATCCTCTTGTTGATGCATTAGTTGGGACACTTGTATGGCCTTAGGACTGCAACTTTGTAACCTAATAAATCCCCTTTATAAAAGCCAATCCATTTCTGGTATTTTGCATAATGGCAGCATTAGCAAACTGGAACAGCCATCCTCACTCTATCTTCTTTCCCCTCCTCCAGCCGAAAGCAGAGAATGTTGAGAGCCTAGATGAGGACAGAGCCACAAGACGGAAGGTGCATAGATCCCTGAGTAAGTACATGAGCAAAGCCCCTTTCAACTGATCCTGGAATGTAGCATAAGCTAGAACTTAACTATTGTTGTGTCAAACCCCTGAAATTTGGGGATTGTTTGTTACAGCAGTTAGCCAACCCTGACTAATACAGAGTCCAGTATAATCCCTCTGCCAAAATATAGCTGGCAGGTCCCATCGAAGTAAGGTTCCACAATGGGGATTCGGGCTGGTCCCCTGATACTTGCAAATTGTGCTCAGCAATGATAGTAGAGAGGCCAGTCTTGGAGAGGAGAAGTCCATATTGCTCAGCCAGGTTTCTCACAGACCCATTGAGCAATGGGCTTGCTTCGTGTAGTGGCTTGCTTTGTGTCCCCCCGAAAAAGTATGTCTGAGTCCTAACCCTTGGTACCTATGGATGTGCTCTTATTTGGAAATAGGGTCTTTATACACAGAATTAAGATAAGATTCTCAAGGTGAGATCATTTGGGGCTTAGGGTGGGCCCTCGTCCAAGGACTGGTGTCCTCAAAAGAGAAGAAGAGGGAGATTTGAGACACAGAGGGGAAAAGGCCATTGGAGACAGAGACAGACATGGGAGTGGAGCTGCCACCAGTGAAGGAACTTGTGGGGCCACCAGAAGCTGGAAGAGGCAAGCAAAGGATCTCCCCTGGAGCCTTGATTTTGGTTTCAGTTGTTTTAAGCTACTACATTAGTGTTTTTTTTTTAACTTTAAAAAAAATCAGTTTTATTCACACACCAATCCATCCAAAGTGTAGAATCGATGGCTCTCGGCATAATCACACAGCTGTGCTTTCATCACCACAATCAATTTGAGAACATTCTCATTGTTCCAAAAAGAAAAAACTCATACCCTTATACCACCCCCATTAATGACACTTAGCATTGGTAGAGTATTTTTGTTACAATTGATGAAAGAATATTGCAATATTATTGTTAACTTTAGTCCATAGTTTGCATTAATGCATTTTTCCCATATACCATCCTATTATTAATACCTTGTAATACATTTGTTCTAGTTCATGGAAGAACATTTCTTATATTTGTACTATTAACCACAGTCATCCACAACAGGGCTCACTATGTTATACAGTCCCATGTTTTATCCTCTAGCTTTCCTCCTAGTGACATATATGACCCTAAACTTCCCCTTTCAACCAAATCATACCCATAAAACAGCGCTAATTACACCCACAATAACGTGCTACCATCACCTCTTTCCATTTCCAAACATTTACAATCAACTTTATTAAAAATTCTGTACAACTTAAGCATCTGCTCCCCATTCTCTACCCTCATTCTATCTCCTGGTAACCTGGACTCTAGATCTTAATTCCATGGGTCTGCTCATCATCATTGGTTCATATTAGTGAGACCATACAATATTCATCCTTCTTAGTCTGGCTTATTTCACTCAACATAATATCCTCAAGGTTCATCCATGTTGTTGCCTGTATCCGGACTTCATTCCTTCTTACAGCTGAATAATATTCCATTGCATGTATATACTACATTTTGTTTATTCATTCATCTGTTGATGGACACTTGGGTTGTTTCCATCTTTTGGCCATTGTGATTAATGCCACTATGGGACACAACCTATACTCTGAAGTCATTTGGGACTGTCTATCCACATTTGTCCTCCTCAAAACCCGGTCACAACTCTCTACCCTCCCCCTACATGGGATATGATCTTCTCAGCCAAAAGGGGGAAGAGAGATGAAACAAAATCAGGTTCCAGTGGCTGAGAGATTTCAAATGGAGTCGAGAGGGCACCCTGGAGGGTATTCTTATGGGCCATACAGATACCACTTTTTAGTTTCTAGTGTATTGGAACGGCTAGAGGGAAATACCTGAAGCTGTGGAACTGCAGCCCAGTAGCCTTGACTCTTGAAGACAATTGTATAACTATGTAGCTTACAAAGGGTGACAGTGTGATTGTGAAAACCTTGTGGTGCACACTTACTTTATCCAGTGTATGGACAGATGCGTGGAAAAATGGGGACAAAAATTAGATGAAGAATAGGGTGGAATGGAGGGGATGGAAAGACTTAGGTGTTCTTTTTTGCTTTTATTTCTATTTTAGAGCAAGGAAAAGGTTCAAAAATTGATTCTGGTGATGAAGGCATACATATGATGGTGCTGTGAATGAATGCACACTGTGGATGACTGTGGGGTGTGTAAATATATCTAAAAAATGTGTTAAAGGAGATAGACCTCCAGATCTACGGCCAGCTGATCTTTGATAAAGCCCCCAAAGCCACTGAACTGGGATATAACAGCCTTTTCAACAAATGGGGCTGGGAGAGTTGGATATCCATATCCAAAAGAATGAAAGAGGACCCCTACCTCACACCCAACACAAAAATTAACTCAAAGTGGATCACAGATATCAATATAAAAGACAGTACCATAAAACTCCTAGAAGATAATATAGGGAGACATCTTCAAGACCTTGTATTAGGCGGCCACTTCCTAGACTTTACACCCAAAGCACAAGCAACAAAAGAATAAATAGATAAATGGGAACTCCTCAAGCTTAAGTTCTGTACCTCAAAGGAATTTGTTAAAAAGTTGAAGAGGCAGCCAACTCAATGGGAAAAAATTTTTGGAATCCATGTATCTGACAAAAGACTGTTATCTTGCATATATAAAGAAATCCTACAACTCAATGACAATAGCACAGATAGTCCAATTATAAAATGGGCAAAAGATATGAAAAGACAGTTCTATGAAGAAGAAATACAAATGGCCAAGAAACACATGAAAAAATGTTCAGCTTCACTAGCTATTAGAGAGATGCAAATTAAGACCACAATGACATACCATCTCACACCAATTAGAATGGCTGCCATTAAACAAACAGGAAACTACAAATGCTGGAGAGGTTGTGGAGAAATCAGAACTCTTATTCATTGTTGGTGGGACTGTATAATGGTTCAGCCACTCTGGAAGTCAGTCTGGCAGTTCCTTAGAAAACTAAATATAGAGTTACCCTTTGATCCAGCGATTGCACTTCTCGGTACATACCCGGAAGATCAGAAAGCAGTGACACGAACAGATATCTGCATGCCAATGTTCAAAGCAGCATTATTCACAATTGCCAAGAGACAGAAACAACCCAAATGTCCTTCAACAGATGAGTGGATTTAAAAAATGTGGTGTATACACACGATGGAATACTACACGGCTGTAAGAAGGAACAATGCTGTGAAACATATGACAACATGGATGAACCTTGAAGACATAATGCTGAGCGAAATATGCCAGGCACAAAAAGAGAAATATTACATGCTACCACTAATGTGAACATTGAAAAATGTAAAACAAATGGTTTATAATGTAGAATGTAGGGGAACTAGTGATAGAGAGCAATTAAGGAAGGGGGAATGATAACCCAATAAGAACAGATAAGCTATCCTGGGTAAATTTAACATTCTGGGAATGCCAGGAATGACTATGGTCTGTTAATTTCTGACAGGTATGGTAGGAACAAGTTCACAGAAATGTTGCCATATTAGGTTATTTTCTTGGGGTAGAGTAGGAACATGTTGGAAGTAAAGTAGTTATCTTAGGTTAGTTGTCTTTTTCTTACTCCCTTGTTATGGTTTGTTTGAAATTTTTTTATTGTATTTTTTATATATATATAGTTGATTAAAAAAAAAGAGTTAATTAAAAAAAAAATGAAAAAAATATACCAAATCCCCTTGAGGAGCTGGTGGAGAATTCAGGGGTGTTGGGCTTCCCCACCTTGATGGTTGCTGATGTACTCACAGACATAGGGGACTGGTGGTTTGATGGGCTGAACCCTCTACCACGGGACTTGCCCTTGGGAAGACTGTTGCTGCAAACAAGAGATTAGGCCTCCCTATAATTGTGCCTAGGAGCAAAGATTCCTCTTTGTTGCTCAGATGTGGCCCTCTCTCTCTAGCTAAGCCAACTTGGCAGGTAGAATCACTGCCCTCCCCGCTGCGTGGGATCTGACACCCAGGGGAGTAAATCTCCCTGGCAGCATGGAATATGACTCCCAGGGAGGAATCTGGACCCAGCATCGTGGGATGGAGAACATCTTCTTGACCAAAATGGAGATGTGAAAGGAAATGAAACAAGCTTCAGTAGCAGAGAGATTCCAAAAGGAGCCGAGAGGTCACTCTGGGGGGGCACTCTTATGCACAATATAGACAACCCTTTTTAGGTTCTAATGAATTGGAATAGCTAGCAGTAAATACCTGAAACTATCAAACTACAACCCAGAACTCATGAATCTTGAAGACGATTGTATAAAAATGTAGCTTATGAGGGGTGACAATGTGATTGGGAAAGCCATAAGGACCACACTCCCCTTTGTCTAGTTTATGGATGGATAAGGAGAAAAATGGGGGAAGGAAAAAAACAACAACAACAACAAAAAAAAAAAAAAAAAAAAAAAGGTACCCAGTGTTCTTTTTTACTTTAATTGCTCTTTTTCACTTTAATTTTTATTCTTATTATTTTTGTGTGTGTGGTAATGAAAATGTCAAAAACTAATTTTGGTGATGAATGCACAACTATATAATGGCACTGTAAATTGAATGTACACTTTGTTTTGTATGACTGCATGGTATGTGAACATATCTCAATAAAATGAATTAAAAAAACTCTATTAAAAAAGTAAATGAACAATGGGGGGAGGAGGGGAATGGGATGTTTTGGATGTTCTTTTTTATTTTTATTTTTATTTTATTTTTTGGCATAATGAAAATGTTCAAAAATTGATTGTGGTGATGAATACACAACTATATGAGGATACTGCAAACAACTGATTGTACACTTTGAATGACTGTATGTTACGTGAATATACCTCAATAAAATTGCACTTAAAAAAAAATCCCGGTCACAAATCCTTCACAGTTTTCCTGAGAAGTGTCTGACCAACAGACAAAACATTATCCAATGCCAATGAACTGAAATATGTACTTTTTCACTTCAAGCTTTTTTTTTTTCCTTCTAGGCAAAGTAAACAGCGAGTTTTAACACCTGGAGGCTGTCCAGCAAACTTCCCTTTTCTCTGCTCCTTAGGCCCTCCCAGAGGTAGAATTCTACCATCACAGCCAACCACCTTCGGTTGGAGCCAGCACACCACACACAGCCATCTGACAACCCGACTCTAGATTTTTCTTTCTCAGTCAATCATCATAAGCAACTCTCAAGAGACCAAGAATGGGGGTGGAGGGAAAAGTGGTAGGAGAATATGAGCAACTTGTTCAGGCAGCCTACTTGTGCCTCCAGGACTGGCTTGGACTCAGGCCATATATGTCACTTCCTCTTGCTAATAGAGTGCCTCTGGCCACCCCTGATTTTATGGCTGGGTAGATCAGATAACAATGAGCTCATTATAGGCATCTCAGGTCATGTGGTCACCTGGGAGGCCATGGGCAGACTCCTGGAACAAGTCTGGAGCTTGTTCTCAAAAAGAGAGTAACACTTGGCTGAAGGAGAGCATAACCTTCCTCCAAAATCCAAGAAATCCAATGCCTGAGTCAGAAAGGCCAAGGGCAGAACTAATGACTCTGTAGCCTGGTCCTGTAGAAGAACTTTCTCCCCTTATATGACGCCGCGGCCCAGCCTCCAAAGATGGTAGTTTTCGAGTTATCCAGTGAGAAGTCAAAATAATGTTATCTGACTATGGTATATGTTACCTACTGATTCTAGAGAAACCCACCAAATATTGTACCACTTTCTTAGCGGTAGAGGGTGTGATATACAGCAACTTGTCCTTCATTTTGTACGGAATATCTCAACACACCCCAGGTCCCTAGATAGTTCACTGAGTAGACAGGCTCTTGTAGATTCATGGGATTTATGGCTCACCCTCTGGCATGTATATGTCTAACCAAGTCATCTAGGGTATCTGCTACATTCTGCTCTCATGGTCTTCTCTTTGCTGGAATGAAATCCCTGTAAACTCTGTACAGAGAGTGACACTTCCTTGAAGTAAGACAGTGAAGGTTTCACTGCTGCCCCTGCCAGATGAATGTGAACGATTCCCAGTGTTTGGTACAGAAGAAAATGCATTGGCTAGACCTGCAGTTGCTAATCTGCTCCAAGGATGAGCACATCCAGAAGACAGACTGCAACTGGGGTCCCTGCCAGACTAAATTTATTATAATGCTGTCATTCTTTAAGCCCATCTGTCTTCTCTTCCGGCCAAACTGAAGAGGTAAATGGAAGTGTGATGGCAATCACCTGTACCTTTCAAGCCCCTGGTAGTGGCACCAACCCCTATGATGACATGTAGTATTAATTTTTTATCTCTGTTCGTAGGGAGAGAGCGCCACAGGCTTCCACTTAACTCCTTCTCTTAAAATAGCCCCTGTTCTGCAGGTTAGGAAGCCAATGTCAGGATTCTGCCTCTGCTTAAGATATCAATAACAGCTCTATATAGAATCACCACTTGGTTCCAGAGTACCGAACCCCTGACATGAGACAGACTGTACACAAAATCTTTATTTTTAAAAAATATTGTGCTACGTGCGTGTATTATATAGCTCAAAATGAGAATTTTCCTAACAAACTACAATTTAAAGGGGAGGAGAAATCTCATTTTTAACAATTAAATACACAACTATTAAAATTGCTTAAATGTTCCTTTGCGTCCCACTCAAAATTCTTTTTTGGAAACACTAGCCTAGTACGAGTGCCAGGCATCTCACTTTATCACACTGATCATAACTGTATATTTAAGTGTCCAGTTTCCCATCAGACTAGGGGGCAGGAAAGGCCGGGTCTGAGTCACATCATCCCACCGGGCTCCTATGTTGCAAATAAAAACCTAGATGAGCTCTTCGTCCCTTTCGGCTCAGGCCGTCCACGAGCCGATGACCTCTGGCTGCGTGATGTCGAGTAACGTTTCGCCTTGAGTAGCCTCGATTTTCTCCGCCGCATAACGGGAATGATCATACCTGCCTCGCTGCATTGTTAAGGAGTCAGACTATAGTCTGCAGTATTACAGGAATTAATTAACTTAATTATTAAGCGCCTAGGACCGTGCAGCGCCCTCGCTGCAGCGTCACACCCGGCTCCTTGCCTGTTGCATTCCTTGAGTCCTGGGAACGCGAGGGCATCTCCCCGGCCCCAGCCTCTTTCTCCCACGCAACTGCGGGTGGTGACCTTATTCAAAATGGCGCAGGCAGCCTCGGACGCGAGTGCGGCGGCGCGGACTCCTCGTGCCCTCTGACCTGCTGGCAGTGGGCGGAGGGGGGGAGCCGGGCGCCGCCATATTGGTTGTTGTCCGGTGAGGGGAGCGGCGGCGGGTGTGGAGTTAGGCAGCGGCGCTAGCAGCAGCATGACTCGGAGGCGGAGCAGACCAAGCGGTGGCGCGGGCCGGCGCGAGCGGGCGCGGGTCCCGGGGCCGCAGAAGCCCCAGGCGCCCGAGCCCCCGCCGCCGCCAAGCCTAGAAGCGGGAGCGGGTGCAGGGGCCCCGGAGGCACTGGCGCCGGCCGAGCCCGACCGCGACGGCCCCAGGGAGGAGGACGACTCCAAGCTGGCGCCTGGCTCGCAGGTAGGAGCTAGCGAGGCGACTCCGGGTGCTCCGCGCGCTTTCACATCCCCGGAGCGGGGTCGGGGGTGGACCATCTCCCCCGAGGCGGGAGTGGAAGGTGGACCCTTCCCTCCCAAGCCCTGGCACTGCCCGTCCTCCTGAGAGCAGGCTAAAGCTGCCCGCTCCCTCCCCGCCGCCTCCGGGCTGGAGCAGTGGCTAAATGTTCTGGTCCTCTAGCCACACCGGGGCCACAGCTCAGTTTTCTGCCCTTCACCTCCCTTCTGGATCCATCTGCTCCCCGTTCCCCACCCAGTGCTTGAAGGGGTATCTCAGGGCGATGGGGCATGGAAGGTTGCATGCAACCTCTTCCCTCTCCCCGTTGGGAGCAGCTCCACCCCTTCCCTTGCACTGCCTGCAGCCACTGCCCCCTCAACAGCTGTGCTCCCAGCTTCTGTCCCCTGGGACCTCCCTCCACTCCCTGCCCAGCACAGCAGTTGGAGCAGACAGTCAGACTTCCCAGAAGACTGTTTGGTGGGGCTCCTGCACTGAAGTGGATCCCCAGTTCTTTCTCCCCTGATCTGCAAGGCAACCCACTTCCAACCCTCAGATCCCTGGACTTGGTGAATCCTGCTTGAGAGAGAGAGTGCAGGAGGTAGGATTCCCCAGAGCTTCCAGCTTGCCACCTGGAAGAAGGTCACTTTTTCTTTTGAGCAAAGGAGATAATGGGAGGTACCCTGGCAGTGTTCACTGAGAGACTGGGATGGCCCACAGTTGCTCAGGGAGGGTTGTGGCACCCCCTCCCCGGGTGGGTGGCTGGCCCTCAGCTTGCTCTGACAAAAGAGTTTTGAGTTGGTCTTTTGGTGAGCCTGCCGAGGAAGGCAGGCTCCTGCAGGAGACTTGGAGGGTCGGATGCAGCGCCCGGATGAGGATGAGGCGTGGCGGAAGATGCGTTTGGCTCTGCAGACACTGCATCGGGCAGCAGGGGACTCTGGGAGGCTGGTGCAGCCAGAAGGCATGGCTCTTGACAGCCTTCTAGTAGAATCTCTGGAATTGTGCATGTGAGTGGGGAATGCCGTTTGGGGGTACCGTTCCCAGAAAGCTTTCCCTGACCTCCCCCGTTGCTTCAGGTGCCCCCTGTGCGCCCCCAGCCCTCTGTGCTTCCCTCTGGTAGGACACCCTGTTCTGCAATGATGCGTTCTGTTGATGTCTGTTCCCCCCACTGGCCTGCAAAGTCCACAGGGGCCCAGACTGTGTCATCTATCTCTAGTCCTCCACGCCTAGCCCAGGGCCTTGCTGACACAGGGCAGGAAACAGCTAGGTGAATGAGCAAGAGAATGAATCAGTCAGGAAGCTGTGCTTATTGTAACCCAGTTTTGATGCTAGTCTCCTTTGTGTCTCAGATTACAGTAAGGTTTTTAATTAATGAAAATGTCACCACTGTTTGAGTGTCAGAATCCTTACCTTTACCCCCATCCCCACCCCCTACCCTGGGCTGAGACTAGTTCCAAAGGATATTCCCACTCCCCAGGTTGGACCCCACACCTACTGGGTCTGAGGTCCAACCCAGAAACTCTTCCCTCACTACCCTTCTCTCTCTCAGCTCTGGGTCCTCCCGAGAGTGCAGTTATCCAGAAAAGGGGAGAGAGGAAAGGGAGCGCCAGGGAGCTCTTGTCTTTTCTCTTTCCCATTCAGACTCTTTAGTAGTTTAGCATCCCTGCCACTTCTGGTTCCACGGAGCCAGCTGACAGTAATATTTGTACAGGAGTGCCCGAAAGCTTGGGTGACGGCTCAGCCATTCAGTTTTTATTTAGGACACAACTTTCCCAAGAGCTATAAGCTTCATTAATTTGTCTGAATCTAGGTTCCTGCCATGTTCTTACCTACTTCCCTGCTTGACCTGACAATTCATCCATTTAGTCATGCCAGGCACTTACATACCTTCTGCGCTTCCCACCACCCCTGTATTTCTCAGCGTTTAGAACAGTTGCAGTGAAGTAATTGGTGTAATTACTTGTCTAGTTTTGCTACATAAACTCTGAGCCTGCAGGAACCATGTCAGTCACCACTGGACCTCTATGCCTGCTGGTTAACAAATGTTAATGAATGAGCTGAAGGATATAAATATTATCATCCCATTTTACAGGTGAAAAAACAAACTCAGGCAAAATATTTGCCCAGATTAACTCCCACTATAGCTCTCAGGCAAAACAAAAAAAAACACTTTTGTGTACTTTGGGGGATTTAAGAAGGCACTTTTTTAGTATAGCCACAAAGAGGTGAAACAAATTGTGTCCCGATCATGCCCAGCTTTCTTGCTGAGGGGTCCTGGATACCAGCAGGGCTTGTGTGCCCTGGTGAAAAGCACCTGCTGAAAGGCTTGGGGTCAGTCATTGCTCTGCTCACAGGCATTCCTTTGGTGACAATCCGCTGGCTCTCTCTGCCACTCGTAACCCTGTCTCACAGACACAGGGTGGGAAAGTAAGGTGAAACTCTGTGTCATGTACCCAGTGTAAAGCAATCGGTAGCAAACAAGACCACGTCCAGGCCACAGACATGTTCTAATATCCTGTCTCACACACGGTTTTGTTTCTGTTTTAATTTGAGCCAGTATTTTTTTTTCATTAGGAAAACTTTCATTTTATTTCTTGATAGAAGTTAAGACTTCACCAGCGAAAGTCTATTACTAGCATCAGACATGCTAAACCGAGCTTTACCAAAGCGTTGAGCCAGTATTTTTAAATCTTCTGGGTTTGTGCCTTCTCTTAAAACTCTGAGAATTGACACTGGGCCCACATTCCACATGGCAATAGTCTGCAGTCGCTGAGTAACAGCTGCCCCTTTAGATAGCATGGGCTCCCTAGGTCACTCGGCTTCTGTCCAGTCCCCTTCACTCTTTTGCATAACCTGTACACATTTACAAGCAAGATCCTGAGCTTAGTTGGGATTTTCAAAGTCCTCATTTCCAATTTTTTTCAGGCCACTAAACCACATTGATCTGTTCAGGAGGAACCCAAATCCCTGCTTACTCACAAGAAGACTAAAACAGTTAATGCCTTATTAGCAAAGAAAAACAACTTAAAAGCAGTGGAGGGAGACAGTGGGGAATACTGTTTAGTGTTACAGACTTAAACTCCCATCTCAGCCTCCTATTTTGTGACCCCAGACAAATTTCTCCCCTTCTCTGAGCCTCTTCAACAACTTCACAAGAAAATGTGAGGCAGACCACATAGCACTTAGTACACAGAGGCTCCTCAGCCATGAGTGGGAGTTGGAGGCGGTATATGGCAAGAGCTATGTCCAGATGGTCACCCAAAGCCTGAATATCCTCACCTGCCCTCTCGGCTGGCTATCATTAGATAGCTCTTGGGCTGCTCAGCTTTGTAATCCAGGTGCACACTCAGTAAAGTCCCCTGGAGACTTGCTAGAATATAAATCAGCAGTTGGTGGGGGGTGAGCTCATCCTTCCCTTCCCCACCTCTTGTTCTTTCCCCCTCTGATCGCTCTACAGCATCCCCTAGGATGTTGCCCCATCTAGTTTGATGGGACTCTAGAGACCCAGTTTTCCCATTGCTCAAAGTAAACCTGCCTCCTCAAGGAATTGGAGTAGATTATCAGTCAGTATCTTCATTAAACCATTTTATTCTTAATTCATTCAGCAGCAAAAGTGACCTCTGTGCCAAGGCCTTTAGGAGGGATACAAGGATGAGTGAGAATGACTACCCCGAGAATGACTACCTGTCTAGCCTGCACCACTTTTCATTGCAAGTGGGAGGAAATGATACTGAAGGCTCCCTGCCACCTCGGATTCTTTTTTGCAAGCCAGTAGAGACTTACTATGTAGAAAAGCCAAAAGGCCTTTAAAGAGAAAGACTTATACGCTCAGATGTTTAAAATTCTAATTTCCTTAAGATATCCTAGAGCTGTAAGCTTTATCCTGGTGGGACTGGATTAAGTCCCTAATGCCTTTGTTTACAGTACCTAGGATTTTTGAGAGCTGGGACTATGTTTTTCCCGTAAGTGTTTATCGTTCATGGTCCTTAGGTGCTCAATAAATGTCTGTTAGACTAAATTATAATGAAAGAAATGCTAGACTTTTATCACTTTGTTTTTACCTGCCCCCACTGCTTAGCCAAGCTGGCAGTCTTTCATTCATTTAGGCTCCAGGTGTAGCACATGTGCTATCCTTAGTCTTCCTCTTGCCTGGCATTCATCTGTTCTGCCAACACTTACCAACACCTGTGTCTATGCCAGGCTCTGCTAACTGGGAAGGCAGAAGTGGCTCAGACAGGGTCCCTACCCATTAGGAGTTCATAGACTAGAGATGATCTGTATAAGTAATTGCAATAATGCTAGATGAGGTACAGCATCAGCTTCCTCTGAGGTAAGGCTCAAATCCTAGTAAATTATCTTAGGAAGTATTTCAGCCTCATGTATAAAATGACAGTGAAGCCAGGCTTACAGGGTTAAGGTCCGGGTTAAACAAGGCTTAGAAAGCACTTTGCACGAGTGGTAGCTGTGATTATTATAAATGTGTGGTGTCGAGAAAGCACAAGATAGGTAACCTAAAGAAGGGTGAATCAGAGAAGTCTTCTCAGAGCTGATGCTTTAAGGATGGGTAGAAGTTCCAGAGGACAAGGTGAGAGAAAGGAACCGCCCACCTCATTTGGAGAGATTTGCAGAGTTCTTAAAAACCATACCAGGAGGTTCAGGCTTTACCCCATAGCAATGAGGAATCAATGAAAGGTGTGAACCAGGAAGGTGAAGGCAGTGTGTGTCAGTAAGTTCCCTCTGGTAGCATGTGAGGAAGTAATTCTCAGGGGAAGAGGCCTCTGTGATTGCTTAGTACCACCTCTCCCTCACTCCAGCCTAACTAATCCCCCATGCTTTGCTGGGGTCTAGAGCCCAGGAATCTATTGTTGTTGAATTGCCCCAGCTGGTCCTGGGATGTGGCTGGTTTTAGGAACTGCTGAAATGAGGGTGCCATGGGGATACTGAGGGGGAGGGGCAGGGTTGGCTATGCTACTCTTCAAAGAATCGGCTTCCCAGGGGAGAACTTTTCCATTAGCAGGAATAAAAACAACCTTAGTTTAAAAATAAGTAAAACTATCCCCAGTTCTCCAGTTGCTGCCTTAATGAATGGTATCCTTCAGCTGCTGACTTTGCTTTGTGCATCAGAACACTCCCTCATACCTACATGCTGCAACCCGTGCTGAATGACTGCAATACAGAAAGTCATGGGACACAGGCTCTCCCCTTGAGAAGCTCACAGAACTGTGGAGAAGACAGATGTATCAACAACTAGAATACATGGGATAAACACTATTTTAGACATGTGTAAAAGTGTCTGGGATCTCAGAGCGAAGCATAGTTCATTCTGCCTGTGGACTCAGGAGGGTGTGATACCTAAATTCAGTCTAAAAAGAAGAGACGGAAGAGGCAGGAACAGCTTGAGTGAAGGTGTGAATGGTTATCAGGTTTGGGAAAAGGAATGTCAAGTGGAACTTCATGGCAGAAGTGGAAAAAGAGGACTGACTGTGCTTTCTAAGTGGTTTTTCTGTAAATCTACAGCTATGCTAATTAAAAAAGAAAATACAAGAAAAGAAAAGAGGACTGAAGAGAGTCATTCTTATGTCCTAACAAAGGCCCCGGGTCTGCACCCTTCAGTTCTCAGCAGTTCTGTGCCCATGCTCCCACCCTCATCCTTCAAACTCTCGGCAGCTCCCAGCCAAGTAGCTCTGTGTTAGGTAGCCTGTGGATAAATGTGCTGCAGTCCTGTGGGCTAGCTCCCCTTTTATCCCCACCCAAGTCTGTCTCTTAGCTCTCCAGCTCCCTTTGTGATTTCCCCCTCCAGTCTGAAATGAAGAGCTCCATTGATCGACTTTGAAAAGATGTGTAGGGAAACTAAGGCAGGAAGAAGGGGCCTAAGGGACTGCAATGAAGGTTCTTATTTAAGAAGTTGTAGCCAGGACATATGGACTTGGGGGTTGAAAGAGGCCTTGAAGGTTACCTGTCTAGTCCTCTGTCCTGTGCTTCAAGTAATAACTTTGGATTGGGCAAGTCTCACTTAGTAAGTTTCCCTGTCGTTTCTTCCAGGGCAGAAGAGGAAAGAGACTAACGGGTATTGAGCACCTTCTGTGTGCCAGGCCCAGGCCAGGTACTTGACATAATTTATTTCCTTTTGTCCTCACAACTCGGTGAAGTATGGTTTTATTCCCATTTCATAGATGAAGAAATAGGCTCAAAGAAATTGAGTGATATTCCAAGATCATATTAAAAATGGCAGAACTGGGATTTGAACTCAGAACTGGCCCCAAAGTGCATATTTTTTCACCAATGAGAAACTGCTGGGGTTAGAATGCCAATGTGGGAGTTGTGTCTGAGGCTCCAGGTAAATAAGCAGCGGCTTAGGCCTTCCTGTGACTGATTGCACCCAGGAAGTGGGTTCAACAGATTAGCTAGCCTTGGGTGGGAGTTGGGGTGGGGGTCCTGGGGTTCAAAGAGTCTCCCTGCCGTGTCCTAGATACAGCTTGTGCAACCCAGGAGTCTGCTCTGGAGAGTCAGAGGATTCTCCACACACTGGCTTTATGGCGTGAAATACTGACATACCTCTTAGAAGGACCTGAGCTGACAGCAGGAGTGGAACTTTGGGTAAAGGCTTCAGGTCACTGAGGTGGGGTTGTGCCAGCTTCCTAAGAATTAACTGCAGCTCTGATTGCCAGCTTTAAAATGGTCTGAGATTCTTAGCACCGAGGCCCTCTCTTCAGTAGCTCTGAGTGACAAAGCCTTGCTTTGAGTGTGGTATGTCAGGAAATGGACTGGTTTGGCTATGTTTTAAATTCTCTCCTTTGTATACAGCAGCTGAGACATGAGGCAGATGAGCTTTAACCATTCATTCATTTAGTCACTGAATGTCTGCTGTGTGCCAGGCCCAAGCCAAGCCTAGGTCCTGGTGATGTGTAAACAGCCAAAGATCCACACCCTGCCCCCAAGGAGCTCACATTCTGCTGGAGATTTGGGAGCAGACAGAGACTCCATCTGTGGCACAATGTGATGTGTGCTGTAGTGAAAGAATTATTTCAGTTCTACTTGGCCTGGTCCAGCAGAAGCTTCATTGATCTTTGACCTGGGTCATAGGGAATAAATAGGACTTTGCCAAGGAGCAGAGCTTGAGGTGCCAAGGTTTGAAAGGGCAAAGTGTGTCTGAGGAACAGCATGAATGGAACCTGAGGTGAACGTGGAGAATGGAGAGGTCAGCAGGAGCTGAGTCATCAATACCCAGGGGCAGAGGGTGCCGTGTTGGTGAGCTCATTACAGACCACTCGCTAGCAGTGCTCAGCCGGGGCCTGGCCCTTATGTGGATGGTTGGAGGAGACTTTGTCCCTCTTGCAGTCACAGAGGAGGCTGGGGACCGATGAGGGACCGAGGTAGGAAAAAGGAGCTAAAGGAAGGAGATCCGCAAACTATATAAGGTATGGGAGAAGGCCCATTGCAAGGTGAAGTTAAATGGAGAAGTCTGGTGTCCATGATTGGTGAGTTGGTTTTGATTTGTTTATTCCCTGCTTGATTCTCCAAATGAATATGAGGCAGCCTGGGAGTTTGGGAGCATTGGCAGATCCATGCATGAAACAGCCTGGTTTCTGCATGTGCTTGTAAGGCAAGAGCTATTGACTGCCATTCCCAGCAGGTCAGGGCTCCGAGAACGTTTATCAAGTGAGGGAACGAATGGGTGAATGACGGAATGAGTGGTGATGACCATGAGGTGGTGAGGAGTTTTTCTAGGCTGGGATTAACCGCTTTCCCTGCTTTGGGAAGGGAACTTTAGCAGCTCTTGCTGTCTACAAACTGCCTTGGTGACAGGGAGGCTCTTGGAATTAGGTGCGTTGAGAGTAGATGCTCTAATGGGCTACAGAATAGAATGTGGAACCTGTTGCAGCTCGTTAGATACAGCATGTGTCTTGGGGAAATCCAGTACAGACATGCAAACTCTTGGGACTAAAAGGAATCCATGGCAAATGAGAGCAGATTTGGTGCTGAAAATTAGACCCAGCTTCAGAGCAGTCCTTGACAGCTTCCTATGTGGTGACCTGGGCTATTCCCCGGCAACTCCCATATTGTAGACAGAAAGGCTGAGATGAAAATTTGAGTCCTGCCACCAGAGAGCTCTCCAGTTATGCCATGAACTGTGTCATTGTCAGTAATCACTGTTGGTTACTGAGCACTCACACTGTTAGGTGCATTATTTACATCAGTGGTTCTCAAAGTGTTCAGTCTCGGAACCCTTTTATATTCCTAGAAATTACTGAAGACCCCAAAGAGCTTTTGTTCATATTTAAGGGTTTTGTTTTGGCTGTGGTTATATCTATCAACATTTAGCGAATTAGGTGTTAAAACAGAATTTTTTTGAATATTTAATAACTGAGTCATTTAAGAATAACAATCTTGAGCCTATCACATGCTAACATAAATAATACATTTTTTAATGAAAAATAGCTATTTTCCAAAAAAAAAAAAAAAAAAATCATAAGAGAATGGTCTTGTTTTTATTTTTGCAAATTTCTTTATGTCTGGTTTACTAGAATAAAGCCGGAGTCTCATTTATGCTTCTACAGTCAATATGTTGTTTTGGTTGAAATGTAAGAAAAAATCCAGCCTCACATAGATTACAGTTGGAAAAGGGAAGAATATTTTGATGTCCTTTCCAGATGAGTGTACATATTCTATTCTGCTTTGCAGCATGGAATCTGAAACCATATCAAAGAATTTTTTGTACTTCTTTCTGTTAAAATCCATTGGTCTGTCTCATACTTTTGACTTTTGACCAGGGCATGATTTTGTGCCATCATGCTTTGGTCATTTGGAAAATACTTGCTGAGTTATTTATTTTACAATACCAAAAGATAGTATCTGTTATAGTATTTCACTGCCAATTTCATCAGAACAGCCTTTAAATATTGGGATATTTAAGTGATATCATGATGGTTTATACAAGTTTTCCAAAATTCTGATTTTCACTTGAAAACATGAATTTTATCATTGGCCACAAAGACTGTCAGTTGTTTTTCTTGAAGTGACAGTCTCATTTAGTTCATTTTTGAGAAAATGTCCATCAGTTACCTAAGTCTGAATAAACATAGTTTGTCATTCTTTCAATAAAAATGGTGTTCCATTTAAAAAAAAAAAAATAATGGCTAATTCAGCTCACAACTCAATCACCCAAGTGCTTTTCTGCAATTCAGCCATCCTCCTTCAGTAGGCAGCAGAAGTGCTTCACACACACTTGCCATTTTTGTCACACAGAGTATATAAAAAGTATACTCTGGGGTCAAAATTTAATAAAATCAATAATTTTTACTTTATCAGGGACATTCATAAGTGAAACTGGTCTCTTTCTGCCCACCAACCTTGAGTTAAGTGAAGTGCGTGCAGTGAAGAATACGACAACCAGTAGTTGGCTGCCACTGCCTTTGCCTGTGCTGTCACCAGAATTTTTACCTGCCTTTTTTTTTGTACCAGTAGAGTGTGTGTGTGTAACACAGTGAAAAAGGTAAATAACATATTATTATTACAAAAATAGTTTTGACCTCAGTGGCCCATGGAGAGTACTTTGAGACCTACTGTTGTATATCATTTATTTATCCATGATCTTCATAACAGCCCTACTTCAGAGATGTCATTTCCCTCACCATTTAAAAAGTAATTTCTCCAGTATCACACCATGACTAAGTCTCCAACAGCACTTCTGTGTCATTGAATTTTAAAAAACCACCTCTTTAGGCCCAAACAAACCTGGCTTGTGGCCAAGCTGCCTTTTTTAAAAATAAGTAACATCCCTTCCTCCTGGAAGTGCATCTTGGCACCAAGACTTATGGGCTTAGTGAGCAGAGCATGATCTGGGATTTCAGCCCCCAACCAGCCCCTTGGCTAGACATCTTTGTGCAACATGCAAACTGCACAACTGTTCACACCAGCCCTGGTCCCAGAGTCCAAATTTAAACCCAAGTCAGCCCAATTTTTCCCCATTCTACATTGCATCTCACTATTCCTCTGCTCCGAATATACTTAAAGGCTCCTTCTGTTATTTGAATGAGAATAGATGGTTCTGAGGTTGTCTTCATCTCTGATTGTAAGATCCTGGTGTGAGGCTACACCAACTGAGGCGCAGGAAGACCACGCATGCTCTGTTCTTGGGTTCATCTCCTCACCTGTGCAGTCAGTAACGCTTATAAAGCAGCACTGTATCACTTGAACTAGCATGAGCCCAGTGTGCTGAAGGCAATGGTTGAATAAGCCCTCAAGGAAACTTGCAGGGAGACAGACATGAAAGTAAAATAGTGCAATAGTGTTTCAGGAGTATGCCAAGATATGCTGGCTCCAAAGAACTCTGACTACTTCTCAGCTTTTCTTCAACCAGAAGCCAGACTTTAGTGACTGAAGCAGATAAAGCAATTGCATGGCCCATCTTCCCCCTTCCTTTGATTTTTTTGGTCTTTTTAACCAGGAAAAACTAGAATGCCCTACCTTAGTCCTTATCAGGGCTGGGCCAGAAAAATCTGGACCTGGGTCAGGTAAGGGAAAAGAGATTTTCATTTTAATGGCTGCAAATGCCAGTACCCTGGCCCCGGGAAAGGCCACAGTCTCTTCCCCCTGACTCCTTGACTGCTCTGGGTATGTGGGTGATATATCACCAGTACCCTCCACAAGTGACCCCCAAATCCAGAGATTTTTGCTCAAAGAGTATCCTGGGAGATTGAAGCAGAATTATCTTATAGCTCTTTTTTGAGCAGATCCAAAATCAAGGAAATCCCCCAAATCTTTCCATCCCCTTCCCCCCATCTTCTGCCTAAGGCTAGACCTGTATCCTGAGAGGCCCTGAAATTTAAATTGAGGTGAGAAGAAACAATCAGTTGTTATCCAGGGCTGCTGGATTTAAGAAACAATGCTATCAGCCTTTGTGATGAAGAAAAATAGTTGGCTGCTTCATTCATTCAACAGACATTTATTGATCATGTTCTTTTGTATGGGGAGTACTGTGCCAGGTGTTAGGAATACAGCTTGAGAACAGCTAGTTGAAAGCCTAGGTTGACTGGCTCTGTGAGATTTAAGGGCTCATGGTTGCCAGGAATTTGGAAAATGGAAGGAGATGGCAGTCATAGGGAATTCTGAGCTGAGAGTTTTTCTCTACTAAAGCAAAAATTTGAAGGACGTTGGTATTGTGAGCTTGGGATTCTCACCACTCTCAGGCAATTAAAGCAGAAATGATAATGTCAGAGGGAAAAGTCCCAGACCCCACAGGGCATTGCAGCCTGCTAAGACTTCAGCTTTGGGTTTGGCACCCAGAGAAAGTCTCCCGTATGCCAAATTACAAGCAGGCAGTGGATAAGCCAGCCTCCAGTGTGGACTTCTTATTAAGAACAGAAGAGCCAAGGGGCCCATATAATAGCTCAAGTGCCTACTCTTTGGGTCCCTTGAACTAAGTGCTTTGCATCTGTAATGTCACCTGATCCTCTGGGCAACCTTAGACAATGGAGATGGTATCATCCCTGCTTCCTTCAGGGTTTAGTTAGCTTCCCAGGCCCCATGTTTCTTCCTTTAACTAGGGAGACACTTCCATTGATGGCTTATCTCATTTATTCTGTGTACCAGTTTGGCTCCAGGGCGAGTCACATTGTTTCCATGAACTAGGGGCATCTCATTGTAATCCCTGGAGAATGCAGTCTTCCATTCCACTCTTTCACCCTTGAGATTGGAGCCATTGAGGCAGAAGTCCAGTATGGGGAGATGGCCTTTCCCTGTGGAAAGCATGATTTTCAAGCAGTGACTCACCCAACCATCTGCCAGCTGTATGGCTACGGAGACACCTAACAAAACTGATTTAGCCCCTACATGCCCAGCTGACCCTGTGCCCTGTGCCAGGCCTTCTGCTGCATTGTGGGTTCCAGACAGGAGTCAGACCTGTGCCTGCCTTCTAGGAGCACAGCCCTTGTAGAAGAGATAGAAAATGCAGGCAAATAAATTAAGTGCAGGGCACAAATGCTGTCACCAAGGCACAATGGGCTGTGGGGATATGGGAGAGGAGGAGAGAGATGAATTATGAGAGGGCCTCTCTGGGAAAGTTCATTGGAGGCTGGCTCTAAGCTTGTCCTTTAAGCCCTGCCAGCTACTTACTGATAAACGTGGGAAGGAGGAGGTTCTAAGCCCAGGCTCCTTTTTAGCAAAGGCCTGAGGTAGGAAAGTACAGAGAGTATTTGGGACCCTTAAGGAAGGGCTCCATGGGGTGGTGGCCTTAGGTTCATGGCAGGTGAGGAATACAGTGACCATTTTTTCTCTATTTTCAACCCTAGTCCTGATTTTAATCGGTTCCCATTGCCCCCATCGTGTGAATAATTTGTACCATTCATGGAACAGTCTATTAGGTGCCTGGCACTGGGCTAGGTACTTTATCACCTTTAATTCTCCCAGCCAACCCCATCGGTTAGGACCTAACCCCATTTTACAGATGAGGGAACAGGTTAAGTAGATCTTGCCTGGCGTGGTGCAGCAGGTAAGTGATGGAGGCCTAGTTTAAGACCAAAGCCTGCACTGTCTCCACAGCACCAGGCACTTCCATCCACACTTTGGCACTGAGGACAGTCACACTGATCACTCCTTTGACTGATAAGAACTCTGGATCCACTTTTAAAGTAAACAGAAAGAAACTGGTTGAATGCTGCTGTATATATCACACATTTGAATTCTTGATTGTAAAAGCCATATGTATTCTGCTTTATAGGCCATACAAAGATTTTCAAGAATAATCTTACTTCTACAAGATTTTCATCTTATGTGATGACTTTACATCATAATACCCAAATGGAAAGGAAACTCTTTTGTAGTAAAAATACATGGCCAGGTGTTTGCCTTAAGAATAAGGTCACCATCATTACAGGGAAAGGGGCTTGAGCACTGGCCTCATTCCCGCACCTGGAGTTTTGATGGCACCTGGTAGCCATAGAAAGTTTCCTTCTCAAAAGGCCTCCCTTACCTTGGCTTCTGTAAACACTATCCTCCTCCTTCAACCTCCCACCCCTTTCCGTGGGGTACTTACTCACCACTGATGGGTTCTAGAGGGCTGCATCCTTTTGCAGTTAGCTAGTAAGCAACTGTCTTGCTCATTAAGTGTCCCCTTCAGCCTGGGCATATCGCACATGACTCCTACAAGTAAACTTTCTCTCTCTCTACTACTCCTTTCAAGTTCCTTGTACTTCCCCAAATGTTTCATTATGCTCTTGGTACCCTGTTTGGCTCATTTTTTTTTTTTTTTATCATCATTTTATTGAGATATATTCACATACCACGCAGTCATACAAAACAAATTGTACTTTCGATTGTTTACAGTACCATTACATAGTTGTACATTCATCACCTAAATCAATCCCTGACACCTTCATTAGCACACACACAAAAATAACAAGAATAATAATTAGAGTGAAAAAGAGCAATTGAAGTAAAAAAGAACACTGGGTACCTTTGTCTGTTTGTTTGCTTCCCCTACTTTTCTACACATCCATCCATAAACTAGACAAAGTGGAGTTTGGTCCTTATGGCATTCCCAATCCCACTGTCACCCCTCATAAGCTACATTTTTATACAACTGTCTTCGAGATTCATGGGTTCTGGGTTGTAGTTTAATAGTTTCAGGTATCCACCACCAGCTACCCCAATTCTTTAGAACCTAAAAAGGGTTGTCTAAAGTGTGCGTAAGAGTGCCCACCAGAGTGATCTCTCGGCTCGTTTTGGAATCTCTCTGCCACTGAAGCTTATTTCATTTCCTTTCACATCCCCCTTTTGGTCAAGAAGATGTTCTCCATCCCACGATGCCGGGTCTACATTCCTCCCCGGGAGTCATATTCCACGTTGCCAGGGAGATTCACTTCCCTGGGTGTCTGATCCCACGTAGGGGGGAGGGCAGTGATTTCACCTTTCAAGTTGGCTTAGCCAGAGAGAGAGGGCCACATCTGAGCAACAAAGAGGCATTCAGGAGGAGACTCTTAGGCACAAATACAGGGAGGCCTAGCCTCTCCTTTGCAGCAACCGTCTTCCCAAGGGTAAAACTTATGGTAGAGGGCTCAACCCATCAAACCACCAGTCCCCTATGTCTGTGGTCATGTTAGCAACCATGGAGGTGGGGTAGGCGAATACCCCTGCATTCTCCACAGGCTCCTCAAGGGGGCACTACATCTTTTTTTTTTTTTCCTTGTTTGTCTTTTTTCTTTTTTTTCTTTTTTTTAACTTTCCCTTCTTTTTTAAATCAACTGTATGAAAAAAAAAGTTAAAAAGAAAACAAACATACAATAAAAGAACATTTCAAAGAGACCATAACAAGGGAGTAAGAAAAAGACAACTAACCTAAGATAACTGCTTTCATTTCTTTTTCAAGAAATTAGGGACCCAGGTCAGTGTAGCTGTAACATTACAGATTTAAGGACACCCTGATGCCAACTCATTGTGAGAAGGTGAATTTTATTCGAGAAAGAAGACAGCATTTGTTTTATTGATAGGATGAGGGCGATACCCTTATGATTGTTTTGATTAGGCCCCTGCAAACACATAAATTACCTAGTAGTGGGTAAGTTTGAAAAGTGTTAACTTTTTCCATGTAACAAGCCACCCCAAAACTTGGTGGCTTGAAACAACATCAGTTTCTATTACTAATGAGTCTGTGGGTTGGCTGGGTCTTTCTGCTTATCTGGGCTAGCCTGGCTGGTCTCAGCTGTGCTCACTCATGTATCTGTGATCAGCTAGCAGATCCTCTGGGAGCTGGTTGTTGTAAGATGGTCTCAGTTGGGAAGACTCCCTTTCTCCCCTTGTCTCTCACCCCTCTCCAGCAGCTAGCCCGGTCAGGCTCTCATGGCAAGGCAGGGGTACAAGTGCAGGCAAGCCCAGCCATGCAGGAAGCAGCTAGAAAGGCAAACACACTTTTCAAGCTTTTTCTTGCTGCATGTTTGCTAACATCCTTTTGGCCAAAGGAAGTGTCATGGTCAAGCGCCAGTGTCAGAGTGGGAGGGGACAACAAGGTTGCAAGGTAGAGGAAAGCCATTGATTGGGGCCATTCAATGCAATCAGTCTACCAGTCAGTACCCCTCAGTGTGAAACAAAACCTACAGACTTATATTTGTCATACAAGGGGGATAAAAAGCCCAAATAAGAGATACTGTGCAATGGGCAGGTACAGGGCAAGGCACTTTACCTGCTTATGTACTGATCCTCAACAGCAACTCTGCAAGAAGGGAAGAAAATGGAGCTCAGAGAAGTTAAACAACCTGCACAAGGACACCCAGCTAACACAAGGTCGAGCGGGGATTAGAGTGTATGTCTCTCTGACCCCAAAGCCCAGGTTCTTTTCACCAGCCCTCACTACTTCACAGAAGCACCAGGATCTGTCTTTCGTGCCCTCCAAATCTCAGTTTTCAGTTGCATTGGGGTTTCTGACTAGCTATACAGACCTCTTCCCTACAAATGCTGCTGTGATCCTAACAGTCACGCAACTCTTCAGGAAACCCATACTTTCTCCCAAACTGCATTGACCAGAAGCCTTCCAGATGAGGATCAGTCTGTGTACTGCACAGGCAGACTGGATAATTGCAGCCCCTCCCAGACATGCCAGAGAGGGAAGGGCCGGCTTCTCTTTGACCTTCAAGATGTGAGGGCATCATGGCACTTGGGCACCTGAGCTTGGCCTTTGGAGTCAGACTGACTGGGGTTCAAATCCTAGCTCAACCAGTCACTAGCTCTCTAACCTTGGGCAACTTATTTAACTTCTTGAAACCTATTCCTTAAACTAAAAGAAAGCACCTAATTTGCAGAGCTGTTCCAAGGACTAACATTATCTATATAAAGTGCCTAACACACACAGTGCCTGACCCCTAACAAGTGCATAATGATTAATATTGTTCATTTTATTTCTAAGTAGAGCCTTCCCCTCCTGGGAATCCCTGTTTCTGTCTGTTGGGCAGGTGCCCCTCACCTCCAGCCAGTCTGTGCAGACTTGCTGCCTCCTGTGTCACCGGGAACGCAAAGGCTGGGAAGAAGGCCCTTCTCAAAATGGACTGGTGTTGCAGGGTGAGAAGCTGCCCCCTGACTTCATGCCAAAGCTCGTCAAGAATCTCCTAGGCGAGATGCCTCTATGGGTCTGCCAGAATTGCCGAAAGAGCATGAAGGAAGATGAAAGGCAGACAGGTCAAGAGCATGCAGTGGCGGTAGGTAACCGCTGAGAAGGGTCCCTGAGTGCAGGAGGGCTGCCTCCCCAAAGAAGTTGACTGTGAAGCTCTTCCTTCCCTTTCCTCTCAGGTGGCTCCACTTGGGCAACCCCAAAGCCCCAGGTGCTGAGAGGCTGCTGGGTTGCATTGACACAGCGTTAGCAGCTGGGGTTCAGGTTTGGGGGAGACGAGAGGCTTCAGGCCACCCACCCTGCCCCTCCGCGCACAGTATGGGGGCCCACCTGTAGATATGGGTACATCGCGGATGTACGTCACCTCCCCAGGTGATTGTGCTGCTTTGAAAGCCAACCTGTCTGACACAGGGACAGTTTAAGGTCTGAAATGTGCCTCAGTTAGAAAGCCTCTGAGATCCCTAGGAGCCATCTAAGCCTGCCATCGCAAGACTCACTGTGGCCAGACTGCCCTCATTCCCATTCCCCTCCAGCCTCTCTCTTTTACCCAGGATCAGTTCAGCTGCAGGACTCCTGACTTAAGACCCCTTTCCTCTACACTTCCTCTCCTTGGCTTGCTCCCACCACTTCCCAGAGGCCCACAGTCCACAGGCAGCCTGGGCCCCTGAAGTCCCTCCCCGATACCCACTCACCTCACTGAACTGGGAGCGCCACCTCTGCCTCCTGTCAGAGGCCTGGCCATCATCTGTCCTCACAGTTGGGATTGTGGTCACTGCACTCTAACCACGGCCCAGGGGCCCAGGGGAGGAGGGTCTCCTTGGTGAGCGTAAGCAGCCAGGGCCAGCGCTGACATTTGCCGTTTCACCACGAGCCTTTTTTTCCCTCCTCCTGCAGATCTCCTTGTCACACACGTCCTGCAAATCACAGTCGTGTGGGGGTGACTCTCATTCCTCTTCATCCTCCTCATCCTCGTCTTCGTCCTCATCTTCCTCCTGCCACGGGAACTCAGGGGACTGGGATCCCAGTTCATTCCTGTCGGCACATAAGCTCTCAGGCCTCTGGAACTCCCCGCACTCCAGTGGGGCCCTGCTAGGCAACCCACTCGGAAGTCCTCCTGCCATACCTGGTGAGTTTCCTGCTCATGAAAGAGCCAGGCCCTTTGGCATCACTGCAGGGTATTAGTAGAGAAGTGGTTTCTGTTGCTGGAAGATGGGTCTGGGGGAAACCTTCAGCAAAGAGCGCCGTGGTTTCCAAAGCACTTTGTTCAAACGAATCAATTTGTTCAAATAAATCAGAAGATCAGTTATGAAAACTCCACGTAAACATGGAGCTGTTCTGATTAAAGTGGGGCAGATAGGGGAGGGAGCTAGACCTTGACTCTCTCTGTGGAGCTCCTTTCCCTGGGACTCAAGTGTGAAAAATAGCACTGATAAAGAAAAGTTTGCCCCTTAAAGCTGCCACTGACTGAGAGCTGTTCCCATTGGACCCAGGAGGGGGCCTGGTGAGCACCATCTGAGTAGAAAGCCTGGGAGGGTCCCTGGGGAACTAGGACTGAGTTCCCCAGCAGCTGGCCCTGCGGCACCACAGGGAACCAGGGTGATTTCATCTCCCAGGCTTCATTTCTCCACCTGCACTTACATCCAGAAGAGACTGGTGGTGCAAGCTGCCGTGATTCTTAGAAGCCCAGCTCCAGAAACCCTCTCTGGACTCTGAGATAACCTTAGAGACCCAGGGAAAGACACTCAGCTTATTGATTTACTCTGTAAATGTGATGTACTGTCATACTTCTAAACGGAGCTAATGAGTTTACAAAGTGGCACTGTCCTAGAACTTATGAGAGTAGAACAGTGTGTAATTCCGGTTCATTTTGGTGCATGAGCCAGAGAGAGCCCTCAAACTCTTTTCCTACTTCTCTGAAATCTGGGACCACACAGGAGTCCGCATACCCTGGCTGCTTCTGTCTACATGACCCAGAAGCAAAGCTTCTGCCTGCTGCTCCACTGGCTTCTGCAGACCCTGCCCTGTGCCTGAGGAGGGCCCTGAATAAGCTGGGCCTGAAGCTCCCACAGAGACAGAACCCACATTCCCTATTCATGCCCCACAGAGAGCTGGTGCCTGCAGTGGGACCAGCTTTCCCTGTGCCTTCTCCCTCAGGCCTGGGCTCCTCCAGCCTGCCCAGCCTAGCTGCTGCCTACGGAGACTTGAGGGAGTCTGAGGCACTGCAGGACCTTCCCCAAAGCTCAGGGGTCCACTGTGCTGAGAGGCTGTGCCCGGAACACTGGCTCCCTCTGGTCATAGTAAGCTGGATGCTGTGGCCGTGAGCCTTTGGGCCTCCCTCCCCAGGGTCTGGGCTCCCATGCTGATGCCTTTCTCCCCCATCCACCCACAGGTGAGGCTTTTCCCATCTCGGAGCACCACCGGCACTCAGACCTCACTGTCCCCCCTAACAGCCCCACTGGTCCTCACCCCCCGCCAGCATCTCTGATCCCACCTCACTCCGGATCCTTTGGCTCGCCGCCCCACCCCCACCTGCTGCCCACCACCCCGGCAGCGCCTTTCCCTGCCCCAGCTTCAGAGTGCCCTGTTGCCGCTGCTGCTGCCCCACACACCCCGGGGGCATGTCAGAGCCCTCACCTGCCCTCCACCAGCATGCCACTCCTGAAGATGCCTCCCCCATTCTCGGGGTGCAACCACCCCTGTAGTGGGCACTGCAGTGGGCCTCTCCTCCCTCCACCAAGCACTCAGCAACTCTCCGGCACTCACAGGTAAGAGAGCGGCAGTCAGGGGCTCGCCCGGCTGATCGGGACTTAGCGCTCCAGAGAACTCTGTGAAGAGTGCCTTTGGGGTGGAGGTGATAGGGAGGTGAAAAACCCGACTCTGTTCGGGTTTTTAAAATGGTATTCCAATTTTAAAATTGGCACATTTCAGAAATGGATAGAGAAGAAAATGTATCTTCACGACCTAAAGATAAACTTCTAACACTGTAATATATTTTCTTCATTATATTTCTGGATATAAATAACATAATTAGGTTCATAGTCTATATGGATTTTCAAGTAGTTATTTTTTAGCATTATATCCTGAGGTTTTTCCCCAGTTATCATAATAATATGATATCATTATATCATAATTTTCTCCAGTTAAAATTCTTCAAAAAACTTTTCACTGGTCACATAATGTTGTTTTATTGTGTAACTCTAGCATAATCTATTTTATCATTCCCCTGTTCCTGGACATTTGGGCAATTCGGTGTTTTGTTTTGTTTTTTTTTAAACCATTATAAGTAGGCTTTAGTAAGCGTCCTCACACATGAATCTTTGAATCAGGAATTATGTCTTTCAGGTGGATTCCTAAAAGTAGCTCTAAGTACTGAGAAAGATTATATTAATATATGTTTAAAAGAATTCTTTGGAAAATGTGGAGGTATTTTTTGGCATTACAAATCAGATCTTTGTTGATAAAGCATTTCTGTTTTCCCACTCGAGCAATTTTTCCCCTTGTGTATATTTCGCCCACAGTGTCTGGACGGGTGTGCACCCTCCGCTGCTCACCCAGCATTGTGTCACATGCACCAAGTCCCTGTGTGGCTCCTTAGCCCTCGGCTCAAAAGGTTGGAGACCGTAGGCCACAGTTGACTTAACTGTTGGGTCATCCCAGCATTTGAACATCATAAATAATGCTGCTAAAATTTCTGTGCCTAAAGCTTTTTCCCTCTTTTGGGTTTTTCTCCTTGGTATAGATTCCTCAGAATGAAAAAAAGTTCTCAGTTAAAGGGTGTCTTTTTTTTCTGTTTGATGAAGGGTTCTTTACACACATTGAAAATTGCTTTCCAAATCAGTGCAACTGCCAATCATAGGAAACCAATATGCTGGTTTCTCCGTATCCTCAGAAGCATTGAGTATTTTAGTTTTCCTAAAAACAGTGTTGCTAACATGATAGATGAGAGTGGTAGATTTGTACTGAACTTCTGTGAGTACCACTGATAATGACCCCGCTTCACGCTCTCCCCTTGCTTCCTTTCCCTGATGGCGGCAGAGAGGAAATACATCACCTACCCAGGTTGCTGAGCAGCCATGTTGCTCCTTGAGCCCCACCCTTGCTCTCAGCGTCCCTGCTCCCCACCTCCCAGGGCCTTAACCATTGACACCAGCCCCTAGGACAGTGGAACAGCCCATGGCCCAACCTTGGCCTCTGGCTCTTCTGGTTCTCCAATTCTGGGGCCTTCCGGGCCTATTTCTCATTTGGTACTTTCTGAAATCCAGAGGCAGAATGATCTACGGAGCAAGTATGAGCTTTACAGACAGACAGATGTGGGCTTGAGTCTTGTCCCACTCTTTGGGGAAAGCAGTTAAGTACTCTAAGCCTCGGTTTCCTCCACTGCAAAATGGAGATAATGATATCTATGTTGTAGGACTTGGGGGGTGGGATAGAAATTTGCTAAATACAACCCGTGGTCCAAACAGTAGCTCTTCAAATCTGTGGCCCAGGTGACACATTTGCTTGTCCTAAACTTGATGCCTCAGGATGAAGGCAGCTTAGCCCCCCTGGCGCAGAGCACCAGACCTGGGTCATGAGGACATTAGAGAGTGAGCTATCAGTCCACTAGTCTATTCAGACACTTTTTTAGAGTGCCTGCTGTGTGCAAGGTTGTTAGGCTATGCCTTAGGACCAAAAAATAAGAGGGGCATAGTCCCTGCCCTTGGAAAGGGCACCCTGGTTTGAGAGACAAATGGACAGACAGACTATTACAGCAAAGCCTACTAAATGGTAGGATAGAGAAATACACATGGTGCCATGAGATTCCTGAGAAAGCTGGTATAGGCAGGGGAACTCTTTCCAGGTGGCAACATTCAAGATGGACCCTGAGGGCCCAGGAATGGGTGTCTGCCCTATTTTCGTGGTAGTGGTGATGCAGTCTGGTTACCTCAAACCTTTGTGGAAGAGGCAGGGGAAGCAAATGGGTATTGGCCTGCTCTCCGGAGCGCCTGGCGGTGGCTGCTTCTGCATTGCCTTCCCTCATTTTTGGGCCTTTCTCCCCCACTGGCAGGGAGCCCTGGTGCAAGGGGCACAAGTTTACACACAGTGGCCTGGCATGCCAGCTGCCCCAGCCTTGCGAGGCAGACGAGGGGCTAGGCGAGGAAGAGGACAGCAGTTCAGAGCGTAGCTCCTGCACCTCGTCCTCCACCCACCAGAGAGACGGCAAGTTCTGCGACTGCTGCTACTGTGAGTTCTTCGGTCATAATGCGGTAAGTGAGCCTGCCCAGGCCAGAGAGGGCTGGGGGCCATCCGCGGTGAGCAGAAGGAGCACCCTACTCTCCCCCAGAGACCCCTTCTCCTCCTGGTGATAACTATCGCTAGCGATAACTGTGCTGGGACCGTGTAAGCCCTTTTACCTGTGTCTGCTCGTTTGAGGCTCACAACACATGTGAGGTAGGGATTTTTTATTTTTATTTTTTTTAATCTTGCTACCTTTGCTCTTTCTGTGGTTTCTCTTAAGATTGACTTTTTTTCCTTAGGCAAAAGGAAAGGAAATGGCAGAGAGAAAGCTATGGTTCTGATGAGTATGTATATGTGTATAATCACAGAGAAGTGAACGCTTGTGAGTGATGGAGGCAGAGTGGAAGCAAAAGGCTCCCAGTTCCCCAGGTGTGACAGCCAGCCGAGGGGAAGGCCGGGAGCACATTCGCGCCAGTGAAGAAGGCTCAGATCAGAGTACAAGCTGTCTCGGGACAGGGGGAGAAAGCAGTTCAGGAGTCTCATAAGGTGAAGAGGACAGGGCCGCTGGTTAGGGTAGACAGTTGAGGTTAGAAGAAATGAAAGTCATCAAATTGCCAGTCCCCTTTGAGCTAGGGATTGTTATCCTCACTTCAGAGATGACAGAATTGAGGCTTGCAGAGACTAAGTGACTCGCCCACGGTCATACAGCTTCCAAGTGATGAAGCCCAGGCTCAAACGGGTTTCCTGGCTCGCAAGTTCAGGATGCTTCCAACTCCATCATGTACCTCCTGCTCCTTCTACCCTCCATGGCATCGGCTCACAGCCTGGCCGAGGGTGAAGTCACTTGGCCCTCGGTGGCCGATGGTAGAGAGAACAGTCGTCTTGCTTCTCACCACGTATTTGGTGCCAACGGGTGGGAGTGCTGTGGGCCTCCGCAGCCCAGGGTGTAATGTCAGCACCTCCCCCTCCCCCAGCCACCCGCTGCCCCGACGAGTCGAAATTATACCGAGATCCGGGAGAAGCTCCGCTCAAGGCTGACCAGGCGGAAAGAGGAGCTGCCCATGAAGGGGGGCACCCTGGGCGGGATCCCTGGGGAGCCCGCCGTGGACCACCGAGATGTGGATGAGCTGCTCGAATTCATCAACAGCACGGAGCCCAAAGTCCCCAACAGCGCCAGGGCCGCCAAGCGGGCCCGGCACAAGCTGAAAAAGAAGGTGGGTGTGGGGGGGTGCGGGGAGCCCAGCTCTACCACCTCTCCTCCCCGAGGAATCCTGGCCCCCAGGACTTCTGGGGCCCAAATGGTGCTGGCGGCCAAAGGCTCTGGGAGCAGCTGAATGAGTTTGGGAGGCATCAGGGTTAGGGAGCCTGGGGGCAAATGATTGGAGGAAAAACCTGTCCTGGCCTCGGAAACTGCTTGCTGGATTCCTCAAAGCCTAGGACTTGCTTCAGTCAGTTATTTATTCATTCAGCAAACATTTCTACAAATACCAGAAGCCAAAACAGGAGGCAGTTCAGTTCTCACCCTGAGGGAGCTCAGTCCTGTGGGGAGACTGACGCAAAACCGGACAGGCACTTTAGAGTGTGACAAGCCCTGTGAGGAGGGAAGTCCCACCTCCTGTGGGAGCCCAGAGGAGTACTGATTGCTTTGCCAAGAGGCTGACTCTGGGCCAAGCTGTGGGGAGTGAGCACAAGTTCACCAGGAGAGCCAGGGTAGCAGGCCCAGCACATTCCACAGCAGAGAGGCAGAGCCAATAGCTCAGGGCATGGAGGGCCTCATGGGCCCTGCTAAAGAGTTTTGCCTTTATCCTACAGGTGAGCACAAGTCACTGGAGGGTTTTAACCAAGGAATTCACGTGGTTACATCTCTATTCTAAGATTACCATGTGGTGATGTGGCAGGTAGACTAGAGAGGGTGGTACTCAAGGCAGGAAATGATGGCCGAGGGGTAAGATGGTTGATGATTTTGAATCAAGGCCTGGCTGTGGGGCTAGAGCAGAAGAAGTGGATTTTCAGAGGAAGCAACCGTGACAGGCCTTGGTGATCTGATTGCAGGAAAGGGAGAGGAAGGAGTCAGGGTTTGCTTGGGTGGCGGGGAAGGTGGTGGTGCATTTCACTGAGCGAGGATGAGACTTGAAGAAGACAGTGAATTCTTTTGGGGCCTGTGGACTCGGAGGCTCCCGTGAGGCACCCAAGTGGAGATGGAGATGCGAGGCTGGGAGTTGCCAGCTTAGAGGTATAGCCAAAGTCATAGGAATAAACAAGTCCTCAGGGGGCTGTGGGTAGAGCCCGTGAGCTCTTCACAGGCAGCCCTGCTGCCACATGAGCCCTGGGGCTTGATGGCATGTCCCCTGCCGCCTCATTATCTCTTAGCCTGATTGTACCCCAACTGCATCTACAGTGCCACACTGGGGAGCCCGGCATCCGAAGAGATTTGGGTCTGACAACCATGTAGCTCCAGTTCCTGGTGGTCAAAGAGCCCTGGTACTTGGGAAAGCAGAAGCAATTTTTTCCAGCCCACAAGACTACCAGGATCCTTTTCCCTGCAGCCTGAAGTAGTGAGCCAAGGGATCCCACCACTGCCTGCAGAAAATGGTCAGCAGTTTCCTCCTCTCAGCCAGAGTTGCCCATCAGGATTGTTTGGGGAGCTTTCCTGACCTCTCAAAGCAGTGGTTCCTAGTTAGGGCCCCAGAGAGCTCACCCAGCAGTTCTCGGACCTGGCATGCATTTCAAACATCCTTTGGGCACCTGTGTGCCCAAACATCATTTTCCCTTGACCGGTTGTGCTGTCTTCTGTCCCCTTCTTTCCTTCCTGACAAACTTTCCTTCCAAGCCTGGTTCAGATGTTTCTTCTTAGCAGACTCCCTCAGTTTCCTCCACGGCAGTCCCCCGATGCCTTGCATGTCTCTCTCGTCTGCATTTATCATGCTCTATTCACGCATTCAAAAATTCCTTGCACAACTATTGTCCACCAGGCCCTATTCCCGAGGCCAGAGGTACAACATGGAGCAAGTCACCTTCCCCGTCACCCAAGCAGAAACCTGGGGGACATCCCTGACCCCTTCCTCTCCCTTTCCTGCTCTCAAAGACCTAGAGCCATGGGACATGGGCAGGCATGTAAACAGGCAGCCATAAAGACACATAGCCGCAATCTTGGCCAATATCTTTTATACGTCAGCCTCCTCCTAGACTTAACCGCAATTTGACTATCCTCCCAAAACACAGCTCCCCACAGCCATCCAGTGGCAGCTGCTGTTCTCTCTCTCCCACCTCCAGAGATGGATAAAGCTATCCACGGTACCTGGTACCATTTTACCTGTGACCGTCTCCTAACCCCTGTTCCTTTGAAGCTATAGCATAGACTCTGTCATCAGCCTCCTGGCTACCCTTCTCCATTCACTGCTGCTTTCTCTTCCTCCCGAGATCCCATGGCCCATCCTTCAATCACTCCCTTACCAATACTCTCAATGCCTTGCCCTGTTGCCCTTCCATTACACCCACTCAGAAAAAAGCACAGCCCTGGGCCATTCCTGAACCTTAAGGAAAGCACACTGTCAGATCTCTTGGTGCCACCCCAGAAGCATGGCCTCCCACTCGCCTGAGCCCTCCACCCTGCCCAGCAGTCCTCATTCTCCTCATCACTTCCCTTCTCTCAAGCCCCTTTTCCAGTCAGCCCTTCTTTTCAAACCTCCAGGCCTTCCCCATGTCCACCTAACTTTTCGGCAAATGACCTCACTTCCTGTTTCAACAAGAAGAGAAAGTCACTGGACAGGCATTCTGTCAATACCTTACCACCCCACTTGCAAACTTTCTTCCTTCTCATCATACCAGAAGAGTTGTCCTTTTTCCCACCTGAGGCCCAGCCAGGCCCCTGGGCTTCTAGAACCTGCCCTTTCTTGCCTCCTCACTGAAAAAGTGGCCTTTCCTGTAGCTCCACCCTTTACTCTAGGCTGTTTCCCATCAATATTTCAATGCACCCAGTATTCTCTTTTTTGAAAGCAATCTGTTCCTTGAGCCTACAGCCTCTCTCTCATACCCCTAGAATCTTTCCTCTCTGCACAGCCAGATTTCTTGAAAAATGTTCTCTGCGTTCACTGTAGTCACTTCTCCTGTCAAACTTGCTGCAGACTTTTCTCCCCCACCCCCCTCCACAGAATCACCAACAACTTCTTTGTTGCCAGATCAAATTATACTCTCCTGAAAATTCCCATCTTATTTGTTCATTAAGCAACATTTGACAGTTAGCATTCATGTTTGGCAAACATTGTTTTCTTTGGCAACTCCATTTTCAGCCAAGAGGGGGCAGGGAAAAGGCAGTGGGAACACCATGTTCTTGGGACTTTTCACCTTCCTCTCTGACCTCTTTTCAGTCCCCGTGAACTCCTCCTCTGCCTGCCCTTCCCCTTGAGGGCATCTCCCTGGGAAACATCGATGTAAGGTTTCCTCCCGATTGGCTCTGTCCACCCATCTCCTCCCTGCTCCACAGCAACAGCTGCTACTGCTACTGGACACCTCCTCACGGGCATCCCACAGGGCCCACCAGCTCCACCCATCCAAAACTGCACTTGTCTTTCTCCAGAGAAGCCAACTCTTCCTTCTCCATTGTCTGTCCAGTTAATGGCGCCACCCACCACCCAGTCGCCTGCCTCATGACCCTGGGAGCCAACCTGGGAGGAGGGGCAGTTAGACCTGTTTGAAACCCAGCTCTGCCACACATGCTGTATGACCTTGGGCAAATCACTCAGTCTCCAAGCCTCCATTCCTTCATCTGTAAAATGGGAGTAATGGGAGACTCTGGGTCAGGTTGTTGTGAGGATAAAATGGAGTAGTGCATGGAAAGGTTTGGCAGAGTGCCTGGCACATTGTGAGCACTCAGTGAAGGCGGCTCCATAGTAACAGTAATGGTTGTTGATGTTGTTTTCTTGACTCATTGATCATTTTCTCTCCTGGCCAGTCACCAAAAGTCCTGTCCATGCAGCCTCCTAAACAGCTCGAACCAATCCACCTCCACCTCCACCCCTCCCCATTATTACTTTAACCCTGCCCCCTGCAAAGAGTTTTAAAACATTGCCTTCAGGATAAAATCCAGGCTGTAACATGGCCTGCATGGCCCTTTACACCCTAGGCCTGCTAAGCTTTCTAGCGTCCTCTCTCATTCTCTCCTGGCCCTTCTGCCCACCCCACCCCCAAAAGAAAAATCTGGGCTCTGGCTATACCTCTGAATGGCTTGCTTTCCCTTCAAGGTATTGTGCTTTCTCATTTCCCAGCCCTGACACTTGTTAGTTGTGTCCAGAAGGTGTTCATCTCCCTTCCTCCAGGACAGTCCCACTCACCCTTCATTTCTCAGTGTAGATGCTGCCTCCTTCAGGTAGTGTGCTCTCATGGCCCAGCCTGGGGTAGGAGTACCTCCTCCCGGTTCCCAGGGCACCCTGTGCTTCCTTCCCTTGTCCCAGTGTCATTGTCACTCTGAAGTAAACGGCCTATCTGCATGTCCGTCTCCCCAGCAGACTAGAGTCAGCAAGGCAGAGACAGTAGCTCATCTCCTGTGTCTGAGTTCCCAGCGCCGAACCCAGTACCTCACCAAGTCAGGGGTCAGTAAATGATTGTCAGGCAGAAATGAAAAACCCAGGGACCTCTGAAGTGCAAACCTAGTTTATTGTCCCGATGCTGCCACTTACCAGCCACCTCACCTTGGGTCAGTTCCTTAACTCTTTCTAAAGTCGAGATTTCTCACCTATAAATGGAGGGTAACGAGGCAGCAAGGGCTTTGTGAGGAGGATGACAGGAGACAATATGGAAAGTGCCGGGCTCATGGTACATGCAGCAAATGAGCGCTTCCTGCTTTCCCCTCCTCTTGGTCCCACGTTGTGTGTGGTTCCACACTGTGTCCTCTCCACTAGTAGTTTTAAGACATCTTCTTAGCAGCCAAACCCTTTTCTGTGAATGGAACCTCAGCCTCTGACAATTCAAAGGAAAGCTTTTCTGGTGAAGGAGAAGAGAAGGATGAAGGGCCCACCAGTCCCTCACGCGTGCCCTTGGCTTCAGAGCTCTGTGAAACACAGATGGAAAATTCTGCTCCTGGCTGAGCTGTGTCCGTATCTCAGGCTCACTGTGCCAAGGCACAGCCTTAACACCTGGGGAAAGAGACTTGCCACATACCTCTCTCAGATACCCTCCGAGCAACCCTGTGAGGCCTAGGTATTTGCTTCCCTAATTTACAAATGGGGAAAGTCAAGTTCAGAGAGAATAAGTGATTTGTCCAAGGTCCTACAGCTAGTCAGTTATGGAACCAGTGTTCAAGAAAGAGGAGAGAATAAGTGCATGCCTCTGGGACAAGGGGCCACTGTTAAATCGACTCTGAGGTGGTGGCAAGCCTCTTTTTTCTCCCCAGTCTCCCTTTCTGGCTTCTCCTCCCTACTCCCTAATCTACTGGGAATATGTGAAATGTTGCAAGTCCTCCAACCCCTGGGGCACCACCCCCACTTCCTTCCTGTAGGCTTCTGATACCTGTCTCCAGTCTCCCTGTAAAGGCCTCACAGGCCTGCTGGTGCCTTGAGGTTGAGGGGTGGGCTGGGTAACTCAGGGCCCACAGACTTTGATTTTAACTCTCCTGAGCTGGGTCTGTCAAAGCTGGTTGGCAGGGAGCAGCCTCCGAGCCTCCCCATGCTCACCTGAACAGAGGGGCAGCCTTGACATCTTGCTGTGAGGGCCCAGGATGGCTGTTTTGTTGCCACTGGGCACACTTTATGAGTGGCCCAAATTATCTGGGGCCAGTGGAGCAGCGAGTGGTAGGACCCAGGCACAGCGTCAGGAGGAGCACACATGTTCCCAGGTGCCCAGCACACTCTCAACTACTGTGGCATCCTCAGGATCCCCATGTCCTTCTTCTTGGAAGACCCCCCATGATCTCCCAGCTTTTTCCCTCTCCTACCTGCAGAACTGGAGAGAAGGCTGGTGCAGCAGCTCTCTCTCCCTCACATCCATCCCACCTTGGGCCCCACTCCAGAATCATGTCCCCATTTTACAGATGAGTCCCCTGAGACCCAGCAAGTGAGCCAATTGCTCAAGCTCACACAGACCCAGCCCTGGGAGTAACTTCTGCTTAGCTCAGTTCCTACCACTTGGAATCTCGGCCTTCTTAGGCCCTGGAACCAACAGAGGGGCTCTGTATGAGCAAGCTGCCGAAACCCACCGTCTGTTGGGGTAGCTGTTCCTCCATCCCTGGCACATAGACCTTCTGATTGCACCTCACCTTCACTCCCACAGGGTGGGTGAGCGGGCCAGGCTCCCGAGGCTCTGCCTCTGGCCATGGAGTGGTAAAGCCAGGCACCAGGCTGCTGTGTCAGGTGTCACATTGTGCCTGGCAACTGACAGGCCCCTGCTGAAAACTGACTCTTGTATTGGCAGGAAAAGGAGAAGGCCCAGTTGGCAGCAGAAGCCCTGAAGCAGGCGAACC
This sequence comes from Choloepus didactylus, assembly GCF_015220235.1. Classification (NCBI taxonomy): domain Eukaryota; kingdom Metazoa; phylum Chordata; class Mammalia; order Pilosa; family Megalonychidae; genus Choloepus; species Choloepus didactylus. The sequence continues at coordinate 5,209,508 of NW_023637577.1, forward strand.
GCAGTGTTTCTGGAAGCCGGGAGCCGAGGCCTGCCAGGGAGAGGCTCTTGGAGTGGCCTGACCGGGAGCTGGATCGGGTCAACAGCTTCCTGAGCAGCCGCCTGCAGGAGATCAAGAACACTGTCAAGGACTCCATCCGAGCCAGCTTCAGCATATGTGAGCTCAGCATGGACGGCAATGGCTTCTCCAAGGACGGGGCTGCTGAGACCGAGCCCCAGAGTTTACCCCCCTCAAACCTCAATGGCTCCTCAGAGCAACGGCCTGACATCAACCTTGACCTGTCCCCTTTGACTTTGGGATCCCCCCAGAACCACATGTTACAAGTTCCAGGCAAGCCAGCCCCATCATGGGCAGAACTGAGAGGCCCCCACCCACCATGGACAGAGGTGAGGGGTCCCCCTCCTGGTATCATTCCAGAGAATGGGCTAGTGAGGAGGCTCAACACCGTGCCCAACCTGTCCCGGGTGATCTGGGTCAAGACGCCCAAGCCGGGCAACCCTAGTTCTGAGGACCCGAGCCCGAAGGAGGTCCCCAGTTGCAAGCAGGAGCTACCTGAGTCTGTGGCCTCAGGTGGGAAGCCACGGAAGGGCAAGAGACAGGGCAGTCAGGCCAAGAAGAATGAGGCAAGCCCAGGCCCCCAGCCCCTGGCCGGCCTAGAGGTGTCCAGTGCCAAGGGCCAGACCCCTGGCCTCAAGCAGCCGGGCAAGGCCCTAGAGCCTCCCAGAGTAGGCAACTGTGCTGAGGCTGGAGAGGGGAGCCGGGGGAGCCGGCCAGGACCAGGCTGGGCTGGCAGCCCCAAAACCGAGAAGGAGAAGGGCAGCTCCTGGCGAAACTGGCCAGGCGAGGTCAAAGCACGGCCTCCAGAGCAGGAGTCCGTGCAGCCCCCAGGCCCAGCCAGGCCGCAGAGCTTGCCGCAGGGCAAAGGCCGCAGCCGCCGGAGCCGCAACAAGCAGGAGAAGTCAGCCTCCTCCTTGGGTGAGTGCACCAGGAACTGAGCGGCCGACCCCCCATCCCGGCCAGGCCACGGGGTGGAGGGCAGTCGTTGCGTGTGGGCAGCACTGCCCCAAGAGCATGACCCCAAAGGCCTGGCTGTGAGCACTGAGCCCTCCTGGCTGTATCTTCCTAGATGATGTGTTCCTGCCCAAGGACATGGATGGGGTGGAGATGGATGAGACTGACCGGGAGGTGGAGTACTTCAAGAGGTAGGTGTGCGGGCTGCTGTTCACCCACTCACAGGGCACCCCAGGGCCTGGCCCCTCGGAGAGCCTCTCCAGCCCCTCCTGGCCTCCAGATAGCAGGGAACAGTGGAGAGGTTTGGGCAGTCAGGGCTCTCTCCCACCCAGCCTAGCTGCTGGGACCCAGGGAGCCAAAGGAATGGGAGGAAGAGGCATGCCAGGCCCGTGGAACCAGGGCTGTTTCTAGCAATATTCGTTTTGTTTATTCACTGGCACTTCCTCTGCCCTGTGCTTGGGCTGAAAGGGGGAGAGAGCATCCACGAATGCACAGTTTGGTTAAGATGCTGTTAGAGTCCAAATATTGGGCATGCTCTAATGACAACTAGAATGTGCCATGACTTGGATAGGGATGGGTGCCTTGCCAAAAGGATATGGTACCTGTCCTCTAGGAAGAGACTAAAACCTTGATGTGGATTTTCCTAAAGAAAAAACTCAGGCATAAATCAAGAATAAGAGGGAAGAGTAAAGTTTGTTTTGGATCCTGGAACTCAAACCATATTGATAAGTGTATAATTCAGTTAGTATTTGGCTTAAATGGGCTTGTTGGGCTAGCCTGGGAAATGTTATTTTTGCTATTTTCAACAGAGCAAATATCTTCCAATTGACTTATCAAACAACTCCATGGACTTTTAAAATACAGCCCATTTTTAAGTTGGAGGCTATCTGTACAGTAGTTCCTCTACAGTTATACATAAAATGTTTTTACTGTAAAATTTAGTTAAAGTTTATGTTGTAATAAAAATATTAGTACTAAATAAATTAAGAAAAAAAAAAAAGATGCTATGAGAGGCTAAGGCTGTGGGTCTGGGGATGGGGAGCCAGAAGAAGGACTGCAGACCAAGCTGGGTGTGGGCCAGGCCAGGGAGCCTTCCCAGGGAGGTGACGACCAAGCTGAAACTCACAGGATGAGAATGAATCGGTCAAGTAAAACAGAAAAGGGCACTCCCAGCAGTGGGGGCAGCACTGACCAAGGTTTGAGGGTGAAAGGAAGCACGGCCTCCCGGGGGATAGAAGGCAGGCCAGCATAGATAGAGGGTGAAATAAAAGGTGGGACAGTCTGTTCCTTTCGTGTGTTGTCCCCTCAGCTCATGGGCGGTGGTTCCTGGGCTCTATCCAGGAGGCCTCCCCACCAAGCCAGCAAAGCTCTGTACTTGCTAGACCCCAATACCAGGGAGCCAGAGGGGTCACGCAGAACTGACCGGTTTCTTTAGGGGTCTAGAAGAGGGGTCCAGCGAGGAGGGGGGGCACCTCTGATTGTGCTTCTCATGTCTTCCAAACCCAACAGGTTCTGTTTGGATTCTGCAAAGCAAACTCGTCAGAAAGTTGCTGTAAACTGGACCAACTTCAGCCTCAAGAAAACCACTCCTAGCACAGCTCAGTGAGGTACAGTGACACCCGACTGTTGCACGCCACCCTCTCGTCACACTCCACCCTCTCGTCACACTCCACCACCTTCTGAAGCCCCTGCCAGGCCATTTCATGCTCTGGGGCACTGAGGTTGGACTTCAGGCTCGGCAACCCCAGCCCCTCCACCTTCACCCCCACTGCGATGGCGTCACCGGTTACAGTCTCCAAAGGTCACGGCTCTGTCCTGTGGCCACTGACCCAGGCCTCTGTTCCCCCATGATGCTGCCTGGCCCAGGCCCTCCTGGGAGCTCCTCCTGCCTGTTTTTCCTGGACTGCCTTCCCCAGGGCTATCACTGTCAGCCTGCTCTTCCTCAGGGGAGCAAGCAGCCAGGGGACCTGCCCCCACCCCCTGACATTATCAAGATTTGGGGTGGAAAATCCCACTTGCCTGGCTTGGCTCCCAGTTGGCAGCTACAGGGGCACTTCCAGCTGACACTGGGCAAGAAGGGGCCAGCCCTGGGGAAGCAGTGAAGGGGGCAGAGGAACTAGACTCAGGCCTTGGAGGTCATTTAGGCATGAAGGAGTGGGTGGGGCTCTTCCAAAACAGGACAGAGTCCATGAGCTGCCTCTAGCAGGCTCTGGCTGCCCCTCCCAGCCACCTGCACACATCCTGTTGTCCAAAGTGTCAACATGTCAGGTGATATTCTGGACTGGGAACAGAAGACTGGAGAAAGCCTGGGCTGAGGATCCCAGTGCAGAAGTAAAGCATAGGAGGCAGCCACAGGGCCAAGTGGCTGTGCAGTCCCATACCCAACTCAGCTCTTCCCTTGGGGTGAGGCCTTTCCTGGCAGGCAACCCTCAAGGCAGTGAGAGGCTGGAGCAGGTGGGCCCCCTCTGGAGCATGTCCCCACCTGTTTCTCCACCTCTTTGCAAGACCAAGGCAGCAGCCTCTCTTTGGGCTTCCAGAACCTTCATCTTAGCTGCTGAGTCTCATTGTCCCCATTTGGGTCAGGACCCCAACCCTTGATAGCTGGCCTTAGCTGCCCAGGGGAATCCCAGAGAATCTGAGGCCAGGGAACATTTGGGGCTGGGGTCCCTGTGACAGAGATCCACCCTTGTGCTGCCCCAGAGTCAAGACTGTCGCCTTTAGCCCTATTCTGTTCCAAGATCCTTTGCCAAACTTAGAATTCCCCACCCCCACCTGCATCCATTGCTCCTCTGAGAGGAAGACTTGCATCTCTTCCTACAAGCCCAACTCCACTGTCATCCAGGAAACTCAAACAACCATCCTCTCCCATTCCCTTCTCTTGTCCCTTTCCCACCTTGACTGATCTCTTCTTTTTCCAACCAGGAAATGCCCCTCCCCTAATAAATCCTCCCCTCTGAGCCCTCTCCACTCTCCCAAGTGTATCAGAAAGCAGTGCTGGCACCGAATCAGGACCCGGCCCAGGCCTGGGTACCTGGGGCTTGAGGCAGGGTCTGGGTGCACAGCTGGTCGCCCCCGGTACCTGTTAACAGGGGAGCAGATGCCGTAGGCTGGGGTGTTAATGCCCCCTGGCCTGGGTGGACTCGCTTCAGCAGGGGGTCCCGGGCTCCTCGAAGATTGTTCTAAATCTCTTGAGATCTAGAATGAGGCTCTAGGTGGTGACAAAACTCCAGGACTCCATCCTCTGCTGGAGGTGATACAGGGAGGGGAAAAAAAAGGAAAGACAAAATTCCTGTCCCCCGTGGGGACCTAGAGCTGGCTCATGGGGGCTGGAGTGAAAGCCGCTGCTCACCGGGTGGTCACGCACTTTGCTCTTTCTCAGCCCCTACCAGGTCGAGCTCCTTCAAGGTGCACTGAGATCCCGACTGCCAGCCGAAGGTCTACAGTTTCCCCCTCCACGTGCCCCACCCACCTGCCCGGGACCCTGCTCCCCACCACCCCGGACCAACCAAAAGCTGAACGGATGCCGAGCCGTGCTGGGGCCCACAGCCCTCAGCAGGGCCGCTTCCTGGTGCTACTCAGCCTTCACACTCAGCCCGGGACTGCGCCGGCCCATGGGCCAGGGGCTGATGGTACTGCTGGCCCAACACTGCTCTCTTTGTGTTTGGTTTTCTTGTTGTTGTTTGTTTTTTGGTTTTGTTTTATTTTTCCAATTCTTTACTTTTGATACTGTGAAGATCTTTCATGTGGAAAGATAAAGCAACATTTGGACACAGAGTTGTGCGCTTGGTGATTTCCTGGTCTTGGTGGGGAGTGAGATGAGGGCTTTTCTCAGAAGCATGGGATCCGCTTTAGTCACCGACTCTATGGAGCACCTACTCCATCAGCAGTTTGGCATAATTTTCATTTAATCCCCGTAGCAATCCTAAATGGCACTGTTATCCCATTTTACAGATGAGAAAACCAAGGACAGGAAAGTGACTTGACTGAGCTCAGTCTGAATGACTAGGATGAGAGCACAGGCCTTTATGACCCGGCCGCAATGCCTTTTCCTCCTGTTGGGAGGACTCTGGGAACCTGGAGCGAGCCCCTTCCCCACTCTGTGCCTTGGTTTCTCCCCAGTGCAAGATGGGGGAGTTGGAGGGGTATACAGATGGGAGAAGGTGTCTCAGAAGGTCCTTTGGAGGCCTTTGTGGACTATGCACCTGTGGCCTGGGCTATTGGGATTCCTCACACTGAATTAACAGTAGCCAGGAAGTGGGGGCAAATTGAACGTTTATAAATTGGATCTGACTTTCTAATGAGGATGGGACATGTAGCCTAAGTACTTGAGAGTTGAGAGGGTCAAGTGCCCTGTAAAGTAGGGCTAAACTACTTTACCTCACCCTCTACCCCTCACCCCCATCCTCCCGCTTCTGTTGATCTGGTATGTAAATTCAGGTTTTGTTACAAGGGGGGTTGCTAAAAACACCTCACGTATACCTGTGCCCAAAACCCTTGTCCCCAGTGTAGTTTTCTCTACTAAAACCAACAAACTCCTAACTTGAGCTTAGTTGTGGGGTGCCCTGTCTGGAGACAGTGGCCACACAGTAAGATCCCTTTATAGAGTGTTGTGAGCAGGATCAGAAGCCACTCCCTCCTTCCCCCCACCACCCCCCATTGAGCCCTGCCTGGTGTCACCACAGGGCCACCACATTTCCTGGCAGTGAGTGCCAGCTTCCTCTTGGAAAGAAGTAAAACAATGCATTGGCCACAGGCTCACAACCCCTCATCCCTGAGCTTTCCCAATCCCCAAGAAAGTGTGGGGACTTCTCTGGAAAACCTTTCTCGGTACATTTTTCAGCTCTCCCTTCAACTCTTGTCCCAGACTCCTGCCCTCGAGTCTCAATGGTGTAGCTATTTGAAATTCTGCTTCATCTTTCTAAAATCAGAAGTCTGACCAAGCAGCCTGTTTTAGTTTTCTAGGCTGCTTAGGCAAATACCAATGCAATGGTTTGGCTTAAACAATGGGAATGTATTGCTTATAGTTTTGAGGCCTAGAAAATGGCCAAGGCATCACCAAGGCAATGCTTTCTTAAAAAGACTGGCTGCTGGTGATCCTTGGCTCCTCTGATATGTGGTGGCACCTGCTGGTCTCTCCCTTCTCTTCTGGATTTCGTTGCTTTCAGCATTTTGCTTCTGCAGCTTTCTCTTTATTCCGTCTGTATGCATTTGTGTATAAAGGACTCTAGTAATAGGATTAAGACGCATCCTGAATGTGGTGGGTTACACCTTAACTGAAGTAAACCTCATCACAATGTCCTACTTAAAATCCACAGGAATGGATTGAAGTTAAGATGTTTCTTGGGGGACATACATCTTTAGTCTACCGCACAGCCCCTTCACCTACAGAGAAAGACAGACTTCTGTTGATGGCCCCTCCATGCCTGGGGCCCCTGCCTCACTCGCTTCAGCCATGCAAAACGACTTCAGCTCCCCAAGGCCAGGCACCCTCAAGTCTCCCAACTTTTACTCAGATATTTCTCTTTCCAGATTACATTTCCTTCATGAATTCCTGCTCATCCTTCATGTCCCAGCTGAGAGGCTGCTTTTGCTCTGAAAATTGTGAGAACTAGTCTGTTCAGCCTTTGTGATTGTTCCAAAATTGAGAATTTGTCTATCTTACCATATTTCTCCTTAACCTCAAGATCCGTCTATATTTCTGTCTCCTCAACAGCGAGCTCACAAGCCAGGTTGCTGTCTTGTTGGTCTTTTATCTGCTTCAGCACTGTGCATGATGCCCAGCACCCAGTAGGTTCTAATTAAATATATAAATGAAGGGGAAAACAGCGCTGACCATGTCATTCCTCTTTTAAAATCACCCCATGAAGCTGAACTTACTTACTTATCTTGACATTCAAGGGCTCTTCCTGCACTGAGCTCAGCCTACTTTGTCAGCCTTCTCTCTGGCTGCCTCCACCTCACTCCAGCCGCAGTGATCTAGCTCTTTGTTCACTGAGGAATCCTTGTATTTGCACATCGCCAGGCTTTTACTCCTGCTATTCCTCCTCTCCCAGGTTGGGATTCCTACCCTTTCCTCAAAGCTCAGATTCGGGGTCAATGAATGGCCCCAGACCATTAGTCACTCTGAGCTCTGTTATAAATAGCACGAACAACAATAATCGTTATCACATATGGACAAAGACTCGCGGTCAAAAATCACTCTCACCAGCATTTTATTTAGCCCTCGTCACCCTGAACATAGTATTGTGTCATACAGATGAGGACACTAGTCAGAGAGGCAGAGCAGGGCTCCTTGAGTCATTCACGCCGCAAGCCCCACCCTGCCCCGCCCTGGGTTGGAGGTGGAGACGCGGCCGGGATCCGAGCTCCCGGGCCACGAGAGGGCGCAGTGTCCACCGGCGGGGGCGTGCCTGATGACGCCAGGCAAGCCGCCCTCGGTTCGGGACCAGCGATCCCCACTCAAGGAACCGTCCTCTTTCACCGGGCTGGGCTTTAGCCTTTAGCGCATGCTCCAAATTCTCCAATGTCCCACAATGCTTTGCCTGCCGTTTTTCCCCTCAGCCCAGGCAACATCTTTGTAGCCAGCCACAGGGGGCGGGACCCCTGCGCCGTAGAACTGCACGGGACAAAGTTTGTCCCTCTGCGCGATCCGGACCTCGGAGGTCGTTGCTAGGCGCCGACGTCCGCTTCTTCACATCTGATTGGATCTCACTCGGGCTAGGCGGAGTTTTGTCGCGTCGCGCATGCGTGTAAGCCAAGGATGGAGGACGCCGAACCCGAGCGAAAGGTTTGAGAAAGGAGGCTGGGGTCTTTGTGGGTGGGATATGGGAGTGAAGGCGAGGGGTCCCGGCCTGACTCGTATGTATCTTTAGCGGGCTCGCACAGACGAAGCGACTACCGGAGCCAGTCGCTCCGAGGCGGAAGATGAGGATGACGAGGACTACGTGCCCTATGTGCCGTTGCGGCAGCGCCGGCAACTGCTGGTGAGGGGCCCGGGTCGAAGGAGGAACGGGGGGTAAGGGGCACAGCCTCTGATCTGCAGTGGGAAGCAGTTGCGGCATGAGGAGTGTGGTGTCAGTACGCGGGAGCGGTGGTCCCCGGGCAGAAAAGGGACTAGCGACTGGAACTGAGGAGTAGGGCAGCTCCGCGCCTGGGGACGTAGGACTCTCGCCCCCAAAGCAGGATTGTGGCTCAGGCCCCCAGCGCCCGCTCCCCCACTCTGTCTTGGCCTTGACTCTGAGAAGCGCTGGGGTGGTATCTTAGCTCCAGAAGCTGCTGCAGCGGCGGCGTAAGGGGGCTACGGAAGAGGAGCAGCAGGATAGCGGCAGCGAGCCTCGGGGAGATGAGGACGACATCCCACTGGGCCCTCAGTCCAACGTCAGCCTTCTGGATCAGCACCAGCACCTCAAAGAGAAGGCCGAAGGTGGGCTGTGCAGCAGGGACTGGAAGGGAGTGGGAGGGGGTTAGGAGACGGGGTGGAGACTTGTAGAGACTCAGTTAGAGACCATGCTGATACCTTGGAATCCTCTGTTGTTTTTCCCAGCCCGCAAAGAATCTGCCAAGGAGAAGCAGCTGAAGGAAGAAGAGAAGATCCTGGAAAGTGTGGCGGAGGGCCGAGGTACGGTTATAATCTGCGCATGTTATGTCTCAAGGGGCCTGGTCTCTGGGAAGCAGGAGCCAACCTGAGCACTGTATTTTCAGCTTTGATGTCTGTGAAGGAGATGGCCAAGGGAATCACATACGACGACCCCATCAAAACCAGGTATGTCTTTCCAGTCTATGTAGTCACCCTTAGGATGGCATGTGATGTGGCTGAGTGTGGTACGGACACCCAAAAACCATCTGTGCCCAGGGCGTCTCCCAACCCTTATCACCCATCCACAGTTGGACACCCCCCCGTTATGTCCTGAACATGTCAGAAGAGCGGCATGAGCGTGTACGGAAGAAGTACCACATCCTGGTGGAGGGGGATGGTATCCCACCACCCCTCAAAAGCTTCAAAGAAATGAAATTCCCTGCAGGTACTGGGAACTGGGAAAGACACCACACTTTTACAATTAAACTTCTGTGAGGTTGTGTCGTGGCCCTCACTGAACTCAGCATTTACAGTGTTGGGCCCACTCAGTGAAGATGGAGGATTTTTTTAGGGCTCTCTTTTCAGTTGCCCCAGTTGTACATGTTCATTATCCTTTGTCATTAGTGGAGCTTCAGTGGGAAAGTGAGTAGCATCCACAGCAGAAAAAACATTGGACTTAGACCTCGGCATGAATTCTGGCCCTACCTAGTCCAGGGGCTTTGTTCAAGTTTGCCCCCCCCCCCTTTCTGTTTCATCATTTGTAACTTAGGGAGGATGGTGCCAATTTTACAGGTCTTGAGGGGAAGGGAGTGGCTAATAAAATACCTGTCAGACACTAGGGTTACATCTTGTTTTCTGTAGCCATCCTGAGAGGACTGAAGAAGAAAAGCATCCATCACCCGACGCCCATTCAGATCCAGGGCATCCCCACCATGTGAGTGTGGCCCAGGGGTCCCTTAGAAGGGCAGTGAGGGGAGGAGCAGTTGCTGCATGTCCATTTAGAGAGGAACTGCCTGTCTTGGCTGAGCCTGCCCCTCAGGCCTGCCCTCTTCCACCAGATTGTCGGGCCGGGACATGATTGGCATCGCCTTCACTGGGTCGGGCAAGACACTGGTGTTTACGTTGCCTGTTATTATGTTCTGCCTGGAACAAGAGAAGAGGTTGCCCTTCTCCAAACGTGAGGGGCCCTATGGACTCATCATCTGCCCCTCGGTAAGATAGGCAGCCTGGTGGGCGGGGAAGAGGCTGGGCTGCCTTCTGGTGCCAGCCTTTGACCCTCTGCCCGCAGCGGGAGCTGGCCCGGCAGACCCACGGCATCCTGGAGTACTACTGCCGCCTGCTGCAGGAGGACAGCTCACCGCTGCTGCGCTGCGCACTCTGCATTGGGGGCATGTCTGTCAAAGAGCAGATGGAGACCATCCGACAGTGAGTGCGGGCACCCCTGTCCCACGATCTCCCCTGGAGCCCCTCAGGCATGATAGAGGCCACTTTACTTTAGCCATACCACTCACCCTCGCTGAGGCTCCTGTGGGCGCAGTCAAATGGGACTAAACAGATGAGCCGCAGTCCAGGGTGATTGGGGCCAGACAGACGTGCATAGCAAGATGCTGTGAAAGCCCAGGAAAGGGGATATTTGAATTTTGAAAGGGAGTGTTCCAGGCAGGAAATCCAGCCAAAGCAGAGGCACAGAGGTGGAGGGGCCCAGTGTGTCCAGGAAAGTCAAAGTTGTTAGATGTGGTCAGAACCAAGGAGGCCGAGGTGCTGGGTGGGGACCAGTGGCGATGTACCCCTTCCACACAGTACAGCTCCACAGTAAATGGCACCAGTCACCCTGAACCAGGCCCTGCCTCACACAGCATTTCCAGGCTCAGGGAAAGATGAATTCAGTGTAACAGGGCAGTGAGCCCATCAAGGCCTACACACTGAAGCCCAGCTGGACATTCAGGACAGACCTCCTGGGTGGTGAGGGAAGAGTGGCTCAGGAGGGGGGAGGGTATGCCAGATAGGGGTCCCCCCTTGGCTGGGGCATTTTCTGGGAGAGAGCTATGCACAGGGTGCAGGGCAGAAGGGTGGGAGTGGAGTGAGGGAACGGCAAAATCAGAGGCCAGAGGTCAGGCCAGAAGCAGAGGCCTGGTCACTGGGCAGGATGGGCAAGTGGTTCCAAGCCTTCAGGGTCTCTGCTCGACCCCCAGCGGTGTGCACATGATGGTGGCCACTCCAGGGCGCCTCATGGATCTACTGCAGAAGAAGATGGTCAGCCTGGACATCTGCCGCTACTTGGCCCTGGACGAGGCTGACCGCATGATCGACATGGGCTTCGAGGGCGACATCCGCACCATCTTTTCCTATTTCAAGGTGCTGCCTCCTGTCTGTACCACCCATGCCCCCTTGCACATCCCACTCAACCACACAGGGCCCTGATTCCCTGGACAGCCCTACCCCCTGCTCCCACTTCAGCCCCACTCCCTGCGTGGCCTGGCCCCAGTCCCCCCACCACCACCTGCCTTCACCCAGCCCCGCCCCCACTCAGGGCCAGCGGCAGACCCTGCTCTTCAGTGCCACCATGCCTAAGAAGATTCAGAACTTTGCCAAGAGCGCCCTGGTGAAGCCTGTCACCATCAATGTGGGGCGCGCCGGGGCTGCCAGTCTGGATGTCATCCAGGTGGGCAGATGCTTGTGGTGGGCAGAGTCTCATCTGTGAGCGTGGAAGGTGGGGAGGCTCCTTGAGGCTGATTCAAGAGGGGAGCGGGGGGCTCATGGGCAATGGCGTTTCATTCAAGGGCCCTGAGCAGGAAACATGAGTCAAGCTCCCGGCCGTTGGTGGCTTCCGGTCACCTTCCGGCCTGGCGGCCTGGCCCACGAGGCAGGGTCACGGCTGATGAGCCTGACCTGTGGACCAGCTGACCCAGTCCTCCTGGTGGCAGGAGGTGGAATACGTGAAGGAAGAGGCCAAGATGGTGTATCTGCTTGAGTGCCTGCAGAAGACACCCCCACCCGTGAGTGCAGCGGTCAAGGCGGCCCAGGACCCCGGGGGAAGGGGAGGGTAGTAGGGTATGTGCTGAGCAAGGTCGGGGTGAGCCCATAGGGTCAGCCCTGGTGACCGGCGTTGGCCTTCCCACACAGGTACTCATCTTTGCAGAGAAGAAGGCAGATGTGGACGCCATCCACGAGTACCTGCTGCTCAAGGGGGTCGAAGCCGTGGCCATCCACGGGGGCAAAGGTCAGGGTGGTGTGGTGCGTGACACGGCACGGCCCCTGCCACCACAGCAGCTCCTCACCGAATCCCTTCCCCTGCCTGGCCAGCCTGCTGCTGCCCAGATTCGTGCTGCAGCTCTAACAGTTCTTATCTGTCCTTCCCCAGACCAGGAGGAAAGGACGAAGGCCATCGAGGCATTCCGGGAAGGCAAGAAGGATGTCCTCGTGGCCACAGATGTGGCCTCCAAGGGCCTGGACTTCCCTGCCATCCAGCATGTCATCAATTACGACATGCCTGAGGAGATCGAGAACTATGGTAGGGAGTGGATGGGTGTGGGCTCAGCAATTTGGGGGTCCCCCAGCCCCCGGGCAGTGGATCAGAGGCTCTGCTCTCTCCCTGCAGTGCACCGTATTGGCCGCACCGGGCGCTCAGGGAACACGGGCATCGCCACTACCTTCATCAACAAGGCCTGTGGTGAGTCTGACTACCAGGGCCACCTTGGGTCCCTGGGCCCTGCCTGTGCCACCCCGAGGCCTGATGACACCCTCCTCCTCCCTCCTCAGATGAGTCAGTGCTAATGGACCTCAAAGCCCTGCTGCTGGAGGCCAAGCAGAAGGTGCCGCCCGTGCTGCAAGTGCTGCACTGTGGGGACGAGTCCATGCTGGACATCGGAGGTGACACAGAGCGGGAGGCACAGTCTGGTAGGCGGGGGAGTGATGGGAGCACTTGCAGGCACGAGTCTAAGCTGGGTGTCAGTAGCCTGGGAGATTGGATAGAGCCGGAGCTCAAGGATGTGGAGTTTGGTCCCTGGTGGCCATGCTAACCCCCACTTCTGCCCCCAGGGGAACGTGGCTGTGCCTTCTGTGGGGGCCTGGGTCACCGTATCACCGACTGCCCCAAACTCGAGGCGATGCAGACCAAGCAGGTCAGCAACATTGGCCGCAAGGACTACCTGGCCCACAGCTCCATGGACTTCTGAGCCAGCTGTCTTCTTTCCTCCCCAAGAAGCCCTGGGCCCTGGGGCTCCAGCCACCCCTCCTTCCCTCCACACACACACACGCACGCACGCACGCATGCACCAGCCCCCCAAGACAAGAAGCCAGCCTCTTCAGCCTGGGCCTGGCTGCCTGCTCCTTCTGCCCCCAGAATTACTATTTTTCTTCGCTTTCACCCCTGCTGCCAGTAAAGCACAGTATCTCAGCCCTAGCCCAGCCTTTGTGTATTTCCTTGCCTGCCCTGTGGCACTGGGCAGGCCCTACCTTCTGACCTCCAGAGGCCCCTCTAGGGCAAGGCCTCAGCATCTCCCACCACCGCTGTCAACAGCAATGTGCTGGGGCTGCGTAAAGAGCCACCCAGCTGGGGTTCCCCCCACCCCCACACCTAGGGCAGGACCCAGGCAGATGGAGGCTTAGGGTGTCTCCTCTGAGCTGCCTGGATTTATAACTTCAGGAGGGGGCTGCATGGGAGGGCCGAGGGCAGCAGTTGGCTGGGTTCTCTGGCATAAGCCCCAGCCCCGCCCTGGCCTCCTCCTTCCTGTCAGTTGTGTGAAGCCTCCTGGGGCCCCTTGGGAGATTGCCTCCAGCCCCTGCCTGCTTGCCCGCTTGAAGACTCCAGCAGGAAACCCTCACTTCACCATTCAGCAAGGAGGCAGAAGACCCCATGGGGCTCCATTCAGGAGGCCTGCCTGGGAAGCTCCCAGGTGACTGGGAGGAACCCACTCAGACGCAAAGAAACCTGGCGGCGGCCATGAGGCTGCTGGCAGGGGAAATGGGGTTTCAACATGGGAGTAAGGGGTGACCAGAGTGGCAGAGCCTGCAGCAACCATCACCATTCAGTTCCGCTGTGCTGGGGCCCTCTGCAGAAGGCCACATGCTGATTCCAGTGGGACAGCAGTTGCTTAAGTCCTGTTTGTCATTTGGTCTGTGGCCTTGGGCAAGTTGCTTAATTTTTCTGAGCTTCAGTTTCCTGCTCATTGAAATGGCAATGAGGATACGGAGGACGGGGTGTTAGAGGCTGCTAGAGCCCTGGGCACAGAGCCAGGTGCCCAGAAGGCCTTAGAGAATTATTTCCTGGCCAAGAGAAGCTGCGTGCCCTACTCAGGCCCCCAAACTGTGTTCCTCAGCCTGGTAATACGTTCTTTCCCCGAGGAGCCACTGAATGAATGACCCAAGGTTTTCACCAGAATTCAGAGCCCCGATCCTGGCCTCCAGCAAGGCCAAGCAAAGCAGCTGGCCCTGGGCAGGAAGCAAAGCTTGAGAAGAGCATGTGACCTCTCCAGGGGGCACGCTGGAGAGGCCGCCCACACTCACGTGGCTGGGGCCGTTGAGGGGCGTGGACGCCCATGTGGATGGGGCGCCCAGAGTGGGGTGTGCACTGCTGACCTGGCCTCTCAGACAGCGTGGAGTGGTCGAGGCAGGCCTCCGGGAGGAAGAGGCAGCCCCACTGCTGCCCCCAGCCCTGTGGTAAGGGTCCCCTGGGGGGGCTGGCGGGATGGGGAGATGGGGAATGAAGCAGGAGGGAAGGTGGAGACCCAACACAGGTCCCCAGATGCTGGCCTGAGGAGCCCACATCAGACCCGAGGGCAGTTAAGGAGGGAGGAGAAGGTTTAGGAAGGGGAAGGCCACGGTTGGTTTTAGCCTCAGAGATACAATGGACTGCAGGGAGAAGGCTGGGCTTGGCCCAGGTGGGGCAGCATTTCACAGCCTGCCGCTAAGGCTGGTCACAGAGTGGGGGATGAGGAGACCGAGAGGAGCAAGTGGGTGTTAGAAATACTTCAGAGGGAAAGAAAAGCAGAGCAGGACAGTCTCAGGCAGGCCTATGCTCCAAACCAAGACACTTGAGTTGGAAAATCAAGGGATGTGCCAATGTGACCAGAGGAGGGTCCTGGGGTGGGGGCAGGGCTGTGGGAATGCCAGGCCTGGGGTGCTCAGCTGTGGGATGGGGGCACAGCCCAAGCCCGCGACTCAGGGGAGCCCGTCTGCAGTCAGAGGCTCACACCCAGGTGACCCAGTTACGAGCAGGGGTCATTTATCCACAGGTGGTTTGAGGCCCCTGCCACACAGGTGCGGACCCCTTGGGCCGGCCAGAACCCCCAAGGATGAAATTCAGAATGCCCCAGAACCCCTCTCCTAGCTCCTTCACTGAAGGCTCGGCTCCCCTCCCCCTCCCCCCCAGGCCTGGCAGAGCCTCTGGACGGAGGGAGGGGGAAGTGGCCAGAAGGGGAAGTTTGAGGAGTTCCCCTCCGGCCTACCACCAGTCTCCTCAGGCCTTCGGAGCGGCGGCCCTGCGGCTCGGCCAGGGCCATGGAGCCTCTGGAGACCCCCGTCAAGGATGGCATCCTCTACCAGCAACACGTCAAGTTTGGCAAGGTGGGGACCCTCTGGCTGCCAGGCGGCCGTCCAGGAGAAATGGGGGCAGAGGGAACGGCCTCCTGCCCCAGCCTTGGACATCCCACCCAGACCCAGGAGACAGGGGCAGGGAGCTGGGATGGGGGTTCCAACCCAGGTATGGGAGAATGAAACCTAGCCGGTTCTGGGCCTGGGAAGGCCGAGGCTGAATGGGTCTCTGGGAGACCCCGCCTCACTTAGGAAGCCGAGAGCGGGGCAGGGGCTGAGAATCGGCACCTCCCAGTGGGCCCAAGCCTGGGGACTGTCTTGTTCGGCAGCCATTCTCACCCACGTCATGGGGGCACTGAGGCCCCTAGAAAGGGTCAGGCCCCAGCTAGGAGAGACCGCAGTGGTCCGGTGGTCCAGCCCCACCCCACTGAAGAGGGCCTGGCTCCTAGCCCTGTGATGGGGTGAGAGGTGGGCAGGGAGCTCGCCTCTCCCCAGCCAGCAGGCCCTGCACCCTTGCAGCTTGGCTGCAGCTGCTGCCCAGGCAGATAACCCTTCTGTTTCCTTTGCTATAAGCGATTTGCATATTTCCTTCCTGGCCATCATGAGGCTGAAGCCTCCCTCCCCACCCCACCTCTTGGCCCAAGAGCCCTTTATTGGGGGTAGGGTGGGGGGATGTGTGCGGGGAAACCTTCCACCCTGCATTCTCGGTTTAGTGATGAGGACGCTGGCACTTCTGGCAGCCACAGTCAGGAGAGGTTGGGGTAGGGGTGGGATTTGAATCTAGGGCTGATTGACCCCAAGCACAGACTCTTCCTCTGGCAGGGCCTCCTGCTAGGGGCCCTGAGGCATTGGGGAAGACGGGCTGGCTGGGATGGGCAGGAGGGTTTGCCGAGCCGCTGGATGCCAGGACAGAACCTGCCACCTGAGGGTCCTCTCCCCTGGCCCCTCCTCTCCCACAGAAGTCATGGCGGAAGGTGTGGGCACTGCTGTATGCAGGGAGCCCATCAGGCGTGGCCCGGCTGGAGAGCTGGGAGGTCCGAGATGGTGGCCCAGGGCCAGCAGGTGACAGGACTTCAGGGCCTGCCCGGCGGGGAGAGCGGCGGGTCATCCGTCTGGCTGACTGTGTGTCCGTGCTGCCGGCCGATGGTGAGAGCTGCCCCCGCGACACTGGGGCCTTCCTGCTCACCACCACCGAGCGCAGCCACCTGCTAGCCGCGCAGCACCGCCAGGCCTGGATGGGCCCAATCTGCCAGCTGGCCTTCCCGGTAAGCAGGGGAGTCAGCGGGGGGCCCCCTCACCCCACACTCGTCATATGCTTGCTTGCTCACATCCCATCACTCAGTATCCACCAAGCACCTCCAGGGCTGGAGAACAGCCCAGACGCCCATAGAGAGACTCTCAGGTGGCCGTGCAGGCTAGAAAGGAAATGGGATGCTATGGTGGACCTGGGCGTCAGTGGAGGGACGTCAGACCAGATGGTCAAGGAAGGCCTCCCCATGGGGGTGGACAGGGTGTCCGTGTCTCCAGTGCTGAATGAGAAACCCACCACGCAGAGGTCTGAGGAAAGTGTGTCCCAGACAGGGCAGACAGGGTAGGGGAGCAGCGTGTTCAAAGGCCCTGAGGCAGGAAAAAGTCTGGTGTGCTCAAGCGGCAGAAAGAAAAGCCAGTGTGGCTAGAGGGTAAGGAGTGGGAGAGGGGAGGAGGAGGTAAAGTGGGAGAGCTTGGCAGGAGCCAGATGAAACCGTCCTGGCCACAGTGTGGGGTTTAGGATTTTATTCTGAGCAAGACAAGAAGCCATTGGAGGGTTCAAGCCAGGGGCTGACAGTTTTAAAGTCTCACTGGGGCTGTGATGGGCCAAAAGGAAATTTAAGTCTGGCAGTTCCTCAAAAGTTAAACATCAAGTTACCATATGACCCAGTGATTCCACTCCTAGATATACATTCAAGGGACTTGAAAACCAGCAACCACACAAAACTTGCACACAAATGTTCATAACAGCGTTATTCATAATAGCCGAAAGACAGAAACAACCCAAATGACCATCCACAGATGACTGGATAAACAAATGTGGTCTATACATGCTGGACTATTATTAAGCTATAAATCAGAATGAAATACTGATACATGTAACAACTTGGATGAACCTTGAAATTGTTACGCTAAGAGCAAGAAGCTAAACACAAGATATCGTTTCATTCCACTTATATGAAAAATCCAGAAGTAAATCCATAGAGTCGGAAAGCAAATTTGAGGTTACCAGGGGCTGGGGGAGGGAGGAATGGGGAGTGTGACTGCTTAACAGGTACAGGGTTTCCGTTTGGGTTGATGAGAAAGTTCTAGAACCAGACAGTGGTGACAGTTACCCAACATCATGAATGTGCTTAATGCCACCGAATTGTACACTTCCAAATGGTTAAAATGGTAGATTTTATGTTATGTGGATTTTACCAAAATTTTTTTAAAAAAGGAAATGAGCAGAAGCATGAAACGGGGTACAGTACAAGCTGCTGCGTTTGACCCTGGCCGTGCTGCCCGGGGGGGGGCGGTCATGGTGCAGCTGTTGAGAGTCAGAAGAGCCCCAGGACTTGCCGAAGGATTGGATGTGGGGAAGGCGGGCAGCGGGGCGTCAAGGGCAGCCTGTGGGGTCGTGGTGCCCTGCCCTGCGTTGGAGGGAGTTTCCTGGGCTGGTGGCGGCAGGGTGAAGGCAGTGCTCACCATCCAGTCCGCATCCCTCCCCAATGCTCCCACCCTTTGCTGCTCCCTGCTGTCGGGGACACGCACACACCAGGCCCCGTCCCTGGCCAAGCTGGAGGGCCCTGGGGCCACCCTCCTGGGTGCCCAGCAGGCCATAGCTCCCCGACGCCCTCACGGGGGGAGCCACGTGGGAAACGGGCTTGACATGGAGTCCTGAGTGCTGACCCCTGCGGAGGGATAGGGGCAGGCAAGGGAAGCGGAGGAGCTGGTGTGTGAGAGGCCTGGGTGGACGCTAACCTCTGACCTTGGGGCCCCTTCCCCCAGGGCACCGGGGAGTGCTCCTCAGGGTTAGGAGAGACCGAGTCTCCGGCGAAGAGCCTGGTCCCCATGGAGGAAAACTCCATCTACTCCTCCTGGCAGGAAGGTGAGTAAGGGAGGCGCAGGGCCGGCCTCTGGCCAGCACTCCCAGGGCCAGGACCTTTGGGGGGACCAGTGGGATGGGGATGCGGGGGGCCCGTGCTGGCTTCTGCACAGCTGGAGGGGGAGCCACCCTCACGGCCACCCCCACGCAGTGGGACGAGTTTCCAGTGGGGGTGCAGAGGACGGAGGCTGCCACCCGCTGCCAGCTGAAGGGACCCTATGTCCTGGTGCTGGGCATGGACGCCGTCCAGCTGCGCGAGCCCTCCAGCCCCCAGGCCCTCTACGTCTGGCCCTACCGCTTCCTGCGCAAGTTTGGCTCTGACAGGTGGAGGTGCAGGGCCATGGGGCAGGGGGTGGGGTGCATTTTCGGGACTGGGGTGGCAGGGCCCGCTGGGGACCCCAGCCACTGGACACCCGCCACCATGGCCTACCCAGGGCGTTGTTCTCCTTCGAGCCGGCCGCCGCTGTGACTCAGGAGAGGGCTTCTTCGCCTTCAGCAGCCCCCGCGCCCCCGAACTCTGCAGGGCCGTGGCTGCAGCCATCACCCGCCAGCGGGACCGGCGGCAGGAGCTGGCCACGGCGCGGCCCTGCCCCCTGCCTCGGGCCACCTCGCTGCCCTCACTGGATCCCCCCGGAGAGCTGCGGGAGCTGCCACCGGCCTGCAGGAAGGCTCACGTAGTCCCTGAGCCCGGGCCTCAGAGCCTGCCACCGCTGCTGGGCTCCGAGGACCCAGCCTCGGCGCTCTACGCCTCCGTCTCCAAGAGGGCCAGCGGGCCCCCTGCCACCGCGGAGCACCTCTATGAGAACCTGTGCATGCTGGACGGGGGTCCCCGACCCCACGAGGCCCCCGATGGCGGCTGGAGCACCGGGGACAGCCCCATCTACCACAACAGCGAAGACCTGGGCTGGCACAGCCCAGGCCCCGACAGCAGCCTGGAGGCCCAGTACCGGCGGCTGCTGGAGCTGGAGCTGGGGGATGCCGGTGACGAGGCCGGGGGCACTGGGCGGCCCGGCGGGCATACAGGCTTCAAGGCCAAGCTGGTGACACTGCTGAGCCGCGAGCGCAGGAAGGGCCCCGCACCGTGTGACCGGCCTTGAACCCCTGTGCGGAGTGGCGGCAGGAGAGGGACAAGTGCTGCCCACCCCACACCCCCAGGACAGGAAGACAGGTGGGCGGGCAAGTGAAATGGGCACATGGACACACACACACCCATGTCCACTCTGGCCTGCAGGGACAGGCCAGGCAGTCTGGGGAGGACCCTGCACCCACCCCCAGTGTACAGTGTACAGAGGTTTGCTAATAATAATAAAGCCTCCCAGCTCCGGCCTGGCCTCTTGCTCCCCGCCTGGCCACCTTGTGGCAAACACCATGTCCAGTGCTGGGTTCCAGGGACACAGAGGCCCTGGGCCTGACCTCCACCACTGGCGGGCTCACATCCACTTGCACAGACAGACGGGGACGCAGAGACCTGTGACTCTGTGGAGGGATCCTATGCAGCAAAAGGAGGCAAGCGTCCGGGCAGGGGGAGAAAGGCAGCTGGGCCTCTGAACTGAGTGTGAAGGGCAGGCAGGCTGAGGCTGCGGCTGTGCAATGAGCTTGGTCTCCTCCTCAGGGGAGAGGGATGGTGTTACATGGGGCAGGGGTAGGAGAAAGGCACAAACTGGGGAAGGAGCTGTGTGGAGGACCACCAGGTAGCTTGAGCCTGGGAGGAGGTGGTAGGCAGAGGTGGAGGAAGAGGAGGGAAGGGATGTCAAAGATGTGCACCCCTAAAGCATTTGCTCCCTGCCAATGCACAGATACTGGTGGGAGAGCTCAGGCTTCAGTTTCCTCAGTAGTAAAGGATAAAGATCGGCCTGCATATTAGATGTATATCCATTCGTTCAGTGTTCACTGCGTGCCTCCTGCATGCCATGTTCACAACTGCCTCAGTTCTTCAAGGAGCCCACATTCCAGCAAGTCTCCTGAAGTTTTCCGTGGCTGCTTCACTCTTCTCTTTGCCTGCCACTCCTGTCATCCTTGGGGACTGCCGTGTGGGCAAGCATCTTGCTCCAAGGACCTGCCCTCTAGTTCCCCTGACCTCAGCTCCCCCTGAGCTGGCCACACCCTTGGCACAACCCGAACCTCATCACCACCAGTGACACACCACCTTGGCCATCTGATTTCCAGATGTCCCCTTTGACCATCTCCTCCTCACCTTCTAGCTCACTTCCTCTGACCAGGCCAGTCCTTGTTCTTCTTCCAGCCACACTGACCTGCAGCGATCCTTTTCTCATTGCCTACAAGGCTCTGATCCATGATTCCATCCTGCCTGGCTTAGATTCTGTCATCCACCAGTGTCACCACTCCCTCACCCTCCTCTCTCCTTCCATCTTATTGCTCTGGCAAAGCCCTGGCCTCACACAAACCCAGCTCTCCTCCATGCCTGTCCCTCTGGGAGCTGCCTATGGGTGGAAAAATTCACATCACCAGGCTAACCGCAGCTTCTTTAACAGTGCCATCGGAAACTGCAAGTAGACGAGCTGGGCTCTCCAAGTCACCCAGAGATCCCATCCAAGGAAGGCTGCTTTTCTTACTGCCCCCCTCACCATCATCATCCCTGCTCCTCTTCTGTCCCCACCCACTCTCACCTCGCAGACATCACTGGGGAAATGGCAGCCAACCTAAGCGAACACCCTCATCCCCCGCCCCCCAGTTCAGCCACAGATGTAGCAGCATCGGCACCCATCTTCTCCTTCCTGACCCCTCGCGTGGAATAAGCATCTGTTCCCCAAGCCCACCAAGGGCGGTTCCTGCCAGCACGTGCTCTGATCCCAGCCCCTCTCCCTTCCTCAAGGCTTGGCTCCCTCTGTCTGCTCAATCCATCAATTCTCCCTCAGCGTCACCAGTATCGTCATCATTGTCACCATTTCCAGTCACATGCAGACATGCTCTATAATTTCATATCTTTAAAAGAAAGCTCCTCTTGACCTTGCATTCCCCCTTTGCCCACCTCCCCTTTCTCTGTTCCTCTTCGCAGGGAAACTCCTCAAAAGAGTTGTTGATTACTTTCATTTCCGCTTTCTCACCTCCCATTCCCCCCTCAACCACCTCCAGCCATCCCTTAGTCCCTGCGACTCCATTGCACGGCTCTTACCAAGGTCACCAACTTCCTTGCTCCCCGCAAACAGAAGTGACCTGGATGCCCTTTGGGACACCCTGATAGCACTGACTTCTCAGCTGCCTTTGACAAACCTTGAAACACCATCTTCACTTGGTTTACCTCCTACCCATTCACTCCTTCCCAACCTCTTTTTCCAAATGTTTTTATTGTGGTAATAGATATATATCTCATAAAAATTTCTATTTTAACCATTTTTATAAATACAATTCAGTGGCATTAATTACATTCACAATGTTGTACAACCATCACCAACCATCTACTACCAAAACTTTATCATCACTCCAAACAGAAATTCTGTACCCATTAAGCAACAATTCCTCATTCCCCACCCCTAGTAACCTCTAATCTTTCTGTCTTTATGAATTTGTCTATTTTAGATAGCTCATATGTCAAATCACACAATATTTGCATCCAATTTATTTCACCCAGCATAATGATTTCAAAGTTTATCAACATTATAGCATGTTCAGAACTTCATTCCTGAATAATATTCCGTTGTCTGGAGACACCTCCATTTCATTGGTCCATTCCTCTGTAAATGGATACTTGGATTGTTTCCATCTTTTGGCTACTGCGAATAACACTGCCATGAACACTGGCGCACAAGTATCTGTTGGAGTCTCTGCTTTCAGTTCTTTGGGGTATTCATGTAGGATTGGGGTTGTTGGGTCACATGGTAATACTCTGTTTGCTGTGTCCTCCTCTGTCAGACCTCTGCCCAGGGCTCTCACCTCAGACACAGTGTAGCTCAACCCTGGCCACATGTGGAATCACCTGGGAGCCTTTAAAACAATCCCTGAGTCTGGCTGCACATCAAGGGTTTCTGATTCCCACAGTCAGGGTGGGGCCTGGGCACCCAGGGGTTTTTGTTTGAAATTCCCCAGGGGATTTTAGTGTGCATTCACGGTGGAGACTTCACTGCCCTAAGTGAGCCCATCTGGTCCCCAGGTTTCATAGATCATCTAAATGCAGACAATGCCCAGATCAGCCCAGACTGCTTCCCTGAGCTCCAGATTTAGGAATCCAACTGCACACTCGACATCTCCACATTTAATATGTGATTCCCAGAAAGATGGAGGAGACGTGGGGAGGCAGATTCTGCAGATTTGCTCACAGAAGCACTTCCTTTCCAGGATGGATCAGGCTGCCGTAAACACTTGTCACCGGAGATGTGTGAGCTGAGGCCAGGGGGATCCCAGGCAGGGTGGGAGCTGCTGGGACCCCTCGTTCCCACAATGGCGAGCCCAAGCCCAGCAGCCCCTACCAGCTCTGTAAATCCCAGGATACACTGGAGGTTACCCAGAGAGTTAGTGTCCCTGGTCTGGCACGCTTTCCTTCATTACAAATCTAAGCCCCTCTGCTTCGTGGCAATTTCTGTGAGGTTCCAACCAGATAGTGCATGGGAAGGTTCTTAGAAGCCTCCAGGACACTAAGGGCCTCGCCCTGGAGCTGAAGGAGCTCTGGCCACCAGGGGGCACTGCCGCCTAGCCAGGGTCCAGTTCCTACCCAGGGGCTACCCATGCAGGGAGCCCTGGGGGGGAGGGGGCAGGAGACATAGGGGGCTCCATCCGGGCCTGAACCTGGCACCAGCCCGAGGACCAGACCCCGGTCTTCTCTGCTGGAGGACTGCCAGGACCGCCAGGCTGCCACTTCTTCCTTTGCTCATTTGCCATTTTGCTTTCTCAATCCTTCCTTCCTTCCTTCATCTGTTCAATTCACTCTGCCATGTGCAGGCTCTGGGGAAATGGGGTGGACAAGACAGTCATGGGACTGGCATTCTGATGGGACAAAAAACATTAAAGAAACGGACAATACAACATAGATGCTGTTAAGTGCCACAGAGAAAAATCAAGCAGGAGAAGGAACTACCGTGTCCTGAGGCGTTAGGGGGTGGCTATTTTAGGTAGGGTAGTCAGGGAGGCTCCTTGGAGGAGGCAACATCTAAGCAGGGACCTGAACAATGTGAGAGTCTGCTGTTTAGGGATCTGGGAGAAAGTATTTCAAGCCTACGAAGCAGCAAGTGCTAAGGCCCTGAGGCAGGAATATGCCTGGTGCATTATGGGAACATCAAGGAGGCCAGCGAGGCAGAAGGAGGAGAGGGGCGGGAGGTGGACTCAGTTCATTAGGGGCATGTAGGTCACAGGCCTGTAGGTTTTATTTTAAGTGCGGCACCAGCCCACTGGAATATGAAAGCACAAGGTGACAAGGTGTGATTTCTGTTTAAAAATATCACTCTCACTGCGGTCTGGAGAAGAGCCTGGGGGGGCAAGGGTGGAAGCAGGGAGACCTGTGAGGAGGCTTTACAGGGGTCCAGACATGAGATGTTGGTGGCTCAGATAGCAGAGGCAGCAGAGGCCAGAAGGGCCGGAAGTGGGACCTATCTTGAAGGTGGAATTTGCAGACTGGGGGGGGGGGGGGGGGGGCGGAGAAGAGAAAGGAAGGGTGACTTCATATTTTTTACTGAACCTGTTGAATGACTGGTGGAGCCATTTACTTAGATAAGGGAGGAAGGGGTCAGAGAGGTGGGAAAATCATAACTTTGAGTTGGGGCATGATGGGCTGAGCTATCTAGTGGGCATCCGAGAAGAGACATCGTACAAGCAGTTGAGTTTTGGGGCCTGGAGTGCTTGGAGGGGGGTAAGGGCTGGCCATAAAACTTGGACATGTTTGGCTTACAGGTGGTATTAAGTCATGAGAGGATGGGGTCCTAGAGAGTGAAAGAAGGGAGATCTGATAGCACTTTGAGAGGCAGATGAGGAGACCCCCAAGGGAGGCAGGAGGGAAGCAGGAGGAAGCCAGGAAGCCAAGGAGAGTGTTTCCAGGAGCTCCAAGCTGGGAAAAGTGACACTGAGAAACCGCCATTTACTGCGGACCTTGAGAAGAGGGATTTCAGACGACCCGTGGGGACAAGAACCTGACTGCAGTGGGTGCATGAGAAAAGAAGAAGAAAGCAAGTGGAGACAGAGGATAGACGATTCCTGGAAAGAATTTAACTCTCAAGGGGAGTAGAATAAAAGGGTGGTAGCTGAAGAGGGATGTGGGGGGTCGAGAATTTTTTTTTTTTAAGATGAGAACTATTCCAGAAATTTGTAAAGTGAGGGAAAACATGCAGAAGAGGGAAAATGTGAAGAAGGTGGAAATGTCCTTGCAGGAGCGAGGTAGACTCCCCTCCACCTCACTCACCCGCATGCTCCCATGTGTGCTCAACCTTGCCCGCGCCTGCCTGAGTGCTGGGCTGGGCACTGGGGGCGCGTGTGGGGGGCGGGACTGTAGGGACACCACCACCGGAGGCGCTGCCTGCTTCAAAGGAGATGTAGCAAATCTCAGCCCACCTCGACCGTGTGCCGTAGGTGCCAGGGGGTGGAAGCGAGCGCAGGGGAGGGCAGGCTCAGGGGGAGCCAAGGGCCCCCTCCATCTTCTCCCTTTTTTTTTTCTGCAAAAGCAGCTTCAACCCCCCCCCGCGCCCCCTCGACTTGCCCCCATAAGTCCTTCCGATTTAGAAATTCCGGAGCCGCTGCTGGGTGAGCCTTTGGCCAAACCATATGTACCCGCACAGCGCGGCCCTGAGAAGCGGGTATGCTTCGCCCACTTTTCCGAGCGGAAAGTAAGGCTCAGAGACGAGTAATTTTGTCCAGGTCTGGGTGGTTTCAAGGCCCGCTTTCTCTTCACTCCGCCAGCGGAAGGATCAAGGCGCTTGGCCAGGTGCGACCGAGGCGGGGTCTGCCCCGGGTTTGGACTGTAGTCCAGGCCCCGCCCAGGCCCCACCTTCAATGCCTCCCAGGCCCCGCCTCAGGCCCCGCCCCACTGAAGCGACAGGTGGGCTCCAAGATAGGCGGGACTTTGCGGCTGGGTGGGGCTGAAGGGTTGGGCGGGGCTTCCCACCGATCGAAAAGCCGGTCGTTGGTGGGCGTGGCCCGGTGGGGGCGGGCCTATGGATCCGCCCCCAAGCGCGGGCTCAAAGCGGACGGCGGCCGCGGGGGCGGGGCCAGAACACAGGCCGCCGTTCCCAACGCGGCGCCTGGGAACCCGCGGCCCAGCAGCGCCCCGGCGGGGCCGAGCAGGTACAGGCGACCGCGCCGGGCGTCTCAGGCTGCCCGGGCGTGGGGGCAGGGGCCTGCTGAGGCTACCACAGGGGCATTAGGGGTCGTAGCCGGCACTGAGCTTCCTCCCACGGGCCGGGGCCCCTTCCCCCGCCCTCGCCTTCCTGTGGCGAAGCCGGTTGTGGCGGGGCCGATTGGCGCCTGCGCCGCTTCCTGAGGCCGGGAGCCGGCCGAAGCATGGGGCCCAGGCGGGGGAGCAGAGGGAAACTGAGGCACGTCGGCGTGGAAGCAGGCCCGTGTGCGGGGCACCACCCGCGCTGGGCTGCAGAATGGATCCCCTTCCTGGCCGCGCTTTGGGGGCCTGGCCCCCAACAATCTTCTCCAGGGCCGCGCCTCACCTCCCCCCCCAGCGCCCAGGGGTCCCGCCCTGGCCGCCAGCAGCCTCGGCCGGTCCCGGAATGGCTAGGACCCGCTCCAGCCGCCACCCTCCCCTCCCGCTCCCCTCCCCTGCCCTGCCCTCCCTCCCCTCCCGTCCCAAGCCCCCGTGTGCTCCCTCCGCTGTCTCTCTGTTAGGTCAGCTTACACGCCTTATATAGTCCGAGCAGGCTCCAGCCGCGGCCTGCCTGCCGGGACCTGGGGGGGGGGAGAGGAGCGCCGGCCCCTGACTCACCCCACCGCCCCAGGCTCCAGGCTGGCTTGGGGCGGGGGCGAGGCCGTGCCATCCTAGCCCAGCGGCCCACCTCCGGCTGAAAAGCACCTCCAGCCGGGATACGGGCTCCCCTCCCCTTCCCAGTCCCTGGGGATGGAGGGCTGCCCCTGGCTCTCAAGGTGAGGCCTGGCAGCCAGCTGCCCACCGCAGCCTGACAAGGTACCTGCCTACCCTGTGCCCTGGGTGTGCCCAGCATCAGCCTGTGCCTCCCTGGCCTATGTCCAAGGCTCCTGTGCACAGCTTGGCCCTCTGCCAGTCCGCCATGCCCACTACTCACCTTTCTCTCTCCTCCCAGGAGCAGACACCATGGATTCCTTCAAGGTGGTGCTGGAAGGGCCAGCACCCTGGGGCTTCCGGCTGCAGGGGGGCAAGGACTTCAACATGCCCCTCTCCATCTCCCGGGTGAGCCAAGGCTGAGCCTAGGTTGGGAGAGGGGTCTCCCAGGGGATTTTGGGTGCTGGGGTGTTTAGTGGGTGACGGGAGGAGTTTGAGCAGGAGCCAGCCAGGGGCCAACAAGTCAGGGAGCAGCCAGGTGGTGAGACATGGTGGGCCTCTGCCCTGCCCTGATGGAACAAGGCCACAAGGCCTCCCCCGACCAAGTGGATACAGGGAGAGGAGCCCCCTCATCACTCCCCAAGCAGTGCACTGCACCAGATGCCATCCACGAAGCTCCCATGGCCCACCTTGAGGCCAGGTGGATGCCCATTCTGCAGGAGGGGAGCCTGAGGTCGCAAGAGGAAGTGTATAAGCCCCTTGAGTGAGCAGTGCTTGGAGCCAGGCCCCAGGCTGGACAGCCTGTAAGATCTTCACTTCAGCCTCACGGCTGCCCAGGGGATAAGAATTGCCATCCGTTTTTCCAGACGAGGGAACCCAGGGCTCAGAGAGGTGGAGGGGTTTGTTCAGCGATTCCATGCCACTCAGACTGGGCCTGCAGTTTGAGTGGGTGGGAGAAGGGGGTCTCTTTCCAGCCTCCATGATGCCCTCCCTCCCCATCCACTGGGCCCATGCAGGATGCAGTGGCCTATGACCCCTTGCAGGGGTGGGCAGCCCCGGGGCAATCTCCAGGGCTCTGGCTTCAGCTCTGGTGGGGGGCGGAGCTGGGGGCTGGCCCCTCCCTGTGGCAGGGGGATTGCCTTATAAGCCCAAGAATGCAGCCCCACGCTGGGATGGCCAACG
The DNA here is from genome assembly GCF_015220235.1 of Choloepus didactylus. NCBI lineage: Eukaryota > Metazoa > Chordata > Mammalia > Pilosa > Megalonychidae > Choloepus > Choloepus didactylus. Next base: position 5,236,826 of record NW_023637577.1, read on the forward strand.
GGTGGCTGGAGTCTGCAGAGCCCAAAAAGGGCTGGCCTGGGCCTGGAACCCTGAACTCCCGACAGGGGATCCCTCTGGCTAAGGGGTGGCCCAGGCCAGGTCCCAGCCCCAGCTGTGGGATGAATTGTGGGGCAGAGAGAGCAAACTGCCTGCCCATAGTAGGTGAGGCCAGCTCCTTGGGCTGGTGACTCTGCTCTCACTGTGGCCTGGGACTTAGGAGAGGGGGGTACTTCCTGCCCCACATCCTCCTGCTCTGGAGGCCCACCCAAGTGCCCGGTGGGCAGGCAGCTGCTGGCTGGAAGTCGGGCATGCACAGCCTGGAGGGGTCCAGAGGGTGCTTCAGGCACTGTCCAGCCTGAGAGGGGCCTCAAGGTGGAGTCTGTCTGTGGGAGATGAGCTTGGTGGCCAAGGCAGGCAGGGATCCAGTGTTCCTCCCAGGGACATATCCACAGGGTCCCCCTGGAACCTGTCCTGCTGGGTAGGCAAGGGCACTGTTCCCCTCACTACACAACACACCACACACACACATTCTCAAGCCTTGCCAGCCCTGAAAACCTACCCTCCATCCCTCTTCCTGGGAAAGTGCTGGCCAGTGTGGCCAGGGAGCCCTGGACCTTGGCTGGTTTCAGCCTCCGTTTCTTCATCTGTCGGGGTGGGCCACATAGTAACCCAGGGGATGGACATACAGATGTGGCCTCTTGGGGGCACTCTGGGCCAGGCTTCTTCGTCAGCAGCCCTGTGCGTGGGTGGGGCCACCAGCTGAGCCCAGCCTGGAGTTGGACCTAGGCAGGCAGACCAGCAGGCGGGGTGGGCTTTTTTCTAAGCTGGGCCAGCCCCCTCCCCCTTTCCTGACCCCAGAATGGAGGGAGGGGCTAGGGCTGGCTGTGGGCCCAGGCCTGGGAGATGAGGTAATGTCTGGGACTGGGGGGTTGGGCTGCTTGGTGGAGCCCTCAGGCTGACTCACCCCTCACCCATTGCTCTGTTCTGCCCCCTGGCCTCTCCCCTCCTTGGTCCCTGGGGCCTCACCCTGTCCCTGGCCTGAGCTCCTCTCTGCTTCTCTCCACTGAAGCCACCACCTCCCCCAGATTCTCCCTGGCTTCTCTATCCACCTCTCTGACTACTCCCCTGCCCTCCTCACCCCAGGGAAGGAAGCAGTCCCCACCCTCCTCCAGAAGCCAGCCACTCCTGTCCACCCAAGACCCCCAGTCCCACACCTCCCAGGAGCTGCCCCACTTGGGTAGGGAGTGGCCCAGCCAGGTTTCCCTTCTACTGACTCACTGTGACCTTGAGTAAGTCACTTCCCCTCAATGGTGTCACTTCCCCCAGCCCATTATAAGTAGTTGGTTTAAATAAAGGAGACATAGGAGACCCAGGCCCCAGGCCCAGCCAGGCTGGGCAGGGAGTCTTTCCAGGTGGGCCTAGCAGAATCCTAATCCTGCCTCTTACTAGCTGGGTGACTGGGGGGCAAGTTGCTTAACATCTCTGTTTCCCTGGGTGTAAAATGGGAACAGTTCCAGGCTGAACTCCACAGGGTCGTTGGAGGAGTCAGTGTCAATATATGGCCTAGAAACTAGTAGGTGTTCAACAAATGCAAACTGCTGTTACTACTTTTCTTATTTAGCAAGTAGAGAAGCCACCCAGCTCTCTTACCTCCCAAACAAGAACTAGAGCCAGCAGACCCAGCTGCCCTGCCTTTTTGTCTCTGCTCTGGCCCCTCTGCCATCTCTCTGGAACTTCTTCCCTCTCCTCTCCCTGCCCAGGCTGAGTCTGTGCACCAGCCTATTGGCGTTGCCTCCTGGGGCCTGGGGCAGCCTGTACCTCCCCCCACCAGAGCTCTGTGTAATCTAAATCTGCCTTTGAGTGCTTCCCCACAGAAAGCCTGATTAGTCACAGGCCCCGAGGCTGGCCAGGCCACCTCCACCTCTGCTGCCAGGGCTGAGCTAGAGGGCTCCAAGGGCCCAGTGGGGTCTATCAGGATGCAGCCCCACGCTGGGATGGCCAACGGGTGGCTGGAGTCTGCAGAGCCCAAAAAGGGCTGGCCTGGCCTGGAACCCTGAACTCCCGACAGGGGATCCCTCTGGCTAAGGGGTGGCCCAGGCCAGGTCCCAGCCCCAGCTGTGGGATGAATTGTGGGGCGGAGAGAGCAAACTGCCTGCCCATAGTAGGTGAGGCCAGCTCTCTCATCCCAGGCCTCTCATCCCAGGCCTTAAAACTGCCAATGGCTCCTCCTGCCCACAAGGTGAAGCCCTGGTTCCTTCCCCTGTCATCCGAGGCCTTCATAATTTGACTCTGCTCCCCATGCAGCACACCCTTTTCTCCTTTTGTCCCTGGTGGCTTCAGCTGATGCTGCTGATGACCACTCTTCCCAGCCTCCTCTTTCCCCTCACTTATCGCAGGAACCAGGGATTTCCACTGGAAACTCGAAGGATGGGGGTGGGGAGGGTTGAAGTGGCATTGGAAGGCTTGGGGTGACACTGACTTACAGCCCTTGAAGCCCTGGCTAGTGCCTAGGGCTCTGTTCAGGCACTGCGATGACGTGGCTGTGGTCACTGCAGAGCTTGGGTTTTATCCTGGATGGCTGTTTGTTGACTTCTTAGCAATTTCTGGACTGTGGGAAAGGGTGGCAGAGGTACCTGCAGATAAATAAGCAGGGTGATTGGGGTGATGGTGGAGCTCAGATGAGCCCCACCCCTGCCCCAGGTTGCTTTGGTACCCAGCAGCTGCCCAGGAATCTGCTGCATGAGGAGGCTTTGCATCTTGGATGCGGGACAGCTTGGGAGAGGGCAGGGTTGCCCACCATTGGCCTCAGTTTGGTTTGCAGAGTCCTGGCCGCCCTGACCCGCACGGTCTCTCCGCAGCTCACCCCAGGAGGCAAAGCTGCACAGGCGGGCGTGACGGTGGGCGACTGGGTGCTGACCATCGATGGGGAAAACGCCGGGGGCCTCACGCACATCGAAGCCCAGAACAAGATCCGGGCCTGCGGGGAGCGCCTCAGCCTGGGTCTCAGCAGGTGTGGGGGCGCCTGCCGGCCGGGTGGGGACACCCACGGGGCCGGCCCTCCCTCACCGCCTCCCCTTCTCCTCCAGGGCCAGCCGGTTCCGAGCAAACCGGAGAAGGTAGGCGGCAAGCCCGGGGAAATCTGGGCGGCCGGCGGGGCGGGGTCGGATGCCTGGGGTGGACCTACCTGACCCAGCGCAGCCTCGGTAACCCCATCCCTGATCCCGGAGTAGAGGGGCAGAGGCCAGAGCTGGGGAGGGCCTGGGGAACCCGGAGTTGAGCCGGAGGCTGCCGCACGGTCCGGCCACCACGCATGTCTGTTTGTCCGTCTGTGCGCCTGTTCGCCTGCCTCCATCCCGCCGGCCTGTGCTGCGAGCCCGCACCCACGTAGGCTGAGATCGTCGCTCCCAAATGGCCTCTTGAAAACCGAATCGCCCCTCCCCCGTCGCCTCCGGCCAGATGTGGGGGCGGGGGGTGCCCCCCATCGGCCCAGGCCCCCGCCCCGCCCGCCCTGCCCGGCTCTGTCTCCGCCCAGGCCCCGGCCCCCGCCGCGGACCCACCGCGGTACACCTTTGCACCCAGCGCCTCCCTCAACAAGACGGCCCGGCCCTTCGGGGCGCCCCCGCCCGCTGACAGCGCCCCGCAGCAGAATGGGTACGTCGGTGCCTGCTGTTCACGCAGTGCGTCCGTCGGCCTCGTCGCGTGTGGGCAGCACTGCCCCAAGAGCATGACCCCAAAGGCCTGGCTGTGAGCACTGAGCCCTCCTGGCTGTATCTTCCTAGATGATGTGTTCCTGCCCAAGGACATGGATGGGGTGGAGATGGATGAGACTGACCGGGAGGTGGAGTACTTCAAGAGGTAGGTGTGCGGGCTGCTGTTCACCCACTCACAGGGCACCCCAGGGCCTGGCCCCTCGGAGAGCCTCTCCGCCCCTCCTGGCCTCCAATAGCAGGGAACAGTGGAGAGGTTTGGGCAGTCAGGGCTCTCTCCCACCCAGCCTAGCTGCTGGGACCCAGGGAGCCAAAGGAATGGGAGGAAGAGGCATGCCAGGCCCATGGAACCAGGGCTGTTTATAGCAATATTCGTTTTGTTTATTCACTGGCACTTCCTCTGCCCTGTGCTTGGGCTGAAAGGGGGAGAGAGCATCCACGAATGCACAGTTTGGTTAAGATGCTGTTAGAGTCCAAATATTGGGCATGCTCTAATGACAACCAGAATGTGTCATGACTTGGATAGGGATGGGTGCCTTGCCAAAAGGATATGGTACCTATCCTCTAGGAAGAGACTAAAACCTTGATGTGGATTTTCCTAAAGAAAAAACTCAGGCATAAATCAAGAATAAGAGGGAAGAGTAAAGTTTGTTTTGGATCCTGGAACTCAAACCATATTGATAAGTGTATAATTCAGTTAGTATTTGGCTTAAATGGGCTTGTTGGGCTAGCCTGGGAAATGTTATTTTTGCTATTTTCAACAGAGCAAATATCTTCCAATTGACTTATCAAACAACTCCATGGACTTTTAAAATACAGCCCATTTTTAAGTTGGAGGCTATCTGTACAGTAGTTCCTCTACAGTTATACATAAAATGTTTTTACTGTAAAATTTAGTTAAAGTTTATGTTGTAATAAAATATTAGTACTAAATAATTAAGAAAAAAAAAAAGATGCTATGAGAGGCTAAGGCTGTGGGGTCTGGGGATGGGGAGCCAGAAGAAGGACTGCAGACCAAGCTGGGTGTGGGTCAGGCCAGGGAGCCTTCCCAGGGAGGTGACGACCAAGCTGAAACTCACAGGATGAGAATGAATCGGTCAAGTAAAACAGAAAAGGGCACTCCCAGCAGTGGGGGCAGCACCGACCAAGGTTTGAGGGTGAAAGGAAGCACGCCTCCCGGGGGATAGAAGGCAGGCCAGCATAGATAGAGGGTGAAATAAAAGGTGGCACAGTCTGTTCCTTTCGTGTGTTGTCCCCTCAGCTCATGGGCGGTGGTTCCTGGGCTCTATCCAGGAGGCCCCCCACCAAGCCAGCAAAGCTCTGTACTTGCTAGACCCCAATACCAGGGAGCCAGAGGGGTCACGCAGAACTGACCGGTTTCTTGAGGGGTCCAGTGAGGAGGGGGGGCACTTCTGATTGTGCTCTCATGTCTTCCAAACCCAACAGGTTCTGTTTGGATTCTGCAAAGCAAACTCGTCAGAAAGTTGCTGTAAACTGGACCAACTTCAGCCTCAAGAAAACCACTCCTAGCACAGCTCAGTGAGGTACAGTGACACCCGACTGTTGCACGCCACCCTCTCGTCACACTCCACCACCTTCTGAAGCCCCTGCCAGGCCATTTCATGCTCTGGGGCACTGAGGTTGGACTTCAGGCTCGGCAACCCCAGCCCCTCCACCTTCACCCCACTGCGATGGCGTCACCGGTTACAGTCTCCAAAGGTCACGGCTCTGTCCTGTGGCCACTGACCCAGGCCTCTGTTCCCCCATGATGCTGCCTGGCCCAGGCCCTCCTGGGAGCTCCTCCTGCCTGTTTTTCCTGGACTGCCTTCCCCAGGGCTATCACTGTCAGCCTGCTCTTCCTCAGGGGAGCAAGCAGCCAGGGGACCTGCCCCCACCCCCTGACATTATCAAGATTTGGGGTGGAAAATCCCACTTGCCTGGCTTGGCTCCCAGTTGGCAGCTACAGGGGCACTTCCAGCTGACACTGGGCAAGAAGGGGCCAGCCCTGGGGAAGCAGTGAAGGGGGCAGAGGAACTAGACTCAGGCCTTGGAGGTCATTTAGGCATGAAGGAGTGGGTGGGGCTCTTCCAAAACAGGACAGAGTCCATGAGCTGCCTCTAGCAGGCTCTGGCTGCCCCTCCCAGCCACCTGCACACATCCTGTTGTCCAAAGTGTCAACGTGTCAGTTGATATTCTGGACTGGGAACAGAAGACTGGAGAAAGCCTGGGCTGAGGATCCCAGTGCAGAAGTAAAGCATAGGAGGCAGCCACAGGGCCAAGTGGCTGTGCAGTCCCATACCCAACTCAGCTCTTCCCTTGGGGTGAGGCCTTTCCTGGCAGGCAACCCTCAAGGCAGTGAGAGGCTGGAGCAGGTGGGCCCCCTCTGGAGCATGTCCCCACCTGTTTCTCCACCTCTTTGCAAGACCAAGGCAGCAGCCTCTCTTTGGGCTTCCAGAACCTTCATCTTAGCTGCTGAGTCTCATTGTCCCCATTTGGGTCAGGACCCCAACCCTTGATAGCTGGCCTTAGCTGCCCAGGGGAATCCCAGAGAATCTGAGGCCAGGGAACATTTGGGGCTGGGGTCCCTGTGACAGAGATCCACCCTTGTGCTGCCCCAGAGTCAAGACTGTTGCCTTTAGCCCTATTCTGTTCCAAGATCCTTTGCCAAACTTAGAATTCCCCACCCCCACCTGCATCCATTGCTCCTCTGAGAGGAAGACTTGCATCTCTTCCTACAAGCCCAACTCCACTGTCATCCAGGAAACTCAAACAACCATCCTCTCCCATTCCCTTCTCTTGTCCCTTTCCCACCTTGACTGATCTCTTCTTTTTCCAACCAGGAAATGCCCCTCCCCTAATAAATCCTCCCCTCTGAGCCCTCTCCACTCTCCCAAGTGTATCAGAAAGCAGTGCTGGCACCAATCAGGACCCGGCCCAGGCCTGGGTAGCTGGGGCTTGAGGCAGGGTCTGGGTGCACAGCTGGTCGCCCCCGGTACCTGTTAACAGGGAGCAGATGCTGTAGGCTGGGGTGTTAATGCCCCCTGGCCTGGGTGGACTCGCTTCAGCAGGGGGTCCCGGACTCCTCGAAGATTGTTCTAAATCTCTTGAGATCTAGAATGAGGCTCTAGGTGGTGACAAAACTCCAGGACTCCATCCTCTGCTGGAGGTGATCCAGGGAGGGGAAAAAAAGGAAAGACAAAATTCCTGTCCCCCGTGGGGACCTAGAGCTGGCTCATGGGGCTGGAGTGAAAGCCGCTGCTCACCAGGTGGTCACGCACTTTGCTCTTTCTCAGCCCCTGCCAGGTCGAGCTCCTTCAAGGTGCACTGATATCCCGACTGCCAGCGGAAGGTCTACAGTTTCCTCCTCCACGTGCCCCACCCACCTGCCCGGGACCCTGCTCCCACCGCCCCGGACCAACCAAAAGCTGAACGGATGCCAGCCGTGCTGGGGCCCACAGCCCTCAGCAGGGCCGCTTCCTGGTGCTACTCAGCCTTCACACTCAGCCCGGGACTGCGCCGGCCCATGGGCCGGGGGCTGATGGTACTGCTGGCCCAACACTGCTCTCTTTGTGTTTGGTTTTCTTGTTGTTGTTTGTTTTTGGTTTTGTTTTATTTTTCCAATTCTTTACTTTTGATACTGTGAAGATCTTTCATGTGGAAAGATAAAGCAACATTTGGACACAGAGTTGTGCGCTTGGTGATTTCCTGGTCTTGGTGGGGAGTGAGATGAGGGCTTTTCTCAGAAGCATGGGATCCGCTTTAGTCACCGACTCTATGGAGCACCTACTCCATCAGCAGTTTGGCATAATTTTCATTTAATCCCCGTAGCAATCCTAAATGGCACTGTTATCCCATTTTACAGATGAGAAAAACCAAGGACAGGAAAGTGACTTGACTGAGCTCAGTCTGAATGACTAGGATGAGAGCACAGGCCTTTATGACCCGGCCGCAATGCCTTTTCCTCCTGTTGGGAGGACTCTGGGAACCTGGAGCCAGCCCCTTCCCCACTCTGTGCCTTGGTTTCTCCCCAGTGCAAGATGGGGGAGTTGGAGGGGTATACAGATGGGGAAGGTGTCTCAGAAGGTCCTTTGGAGGCCTTTGTGGACTATGCACCTGTGGCCTGGGCTATTGGGATTCCTCACACTGAATTAACAGTAGCCAGGAAGTGGGGGCAAATTGAACGTTTATAAATTAGATCTGACTTTCTAATGAGGATGGGACATGTAGCCTAAGTACTTGAGAGTTGAGAGGGTCAAGTGCCCTGTAAAGTAGGGCTAAACTACTTTACCTCACCCTCTACCCCTCACCCCCATCCTCCCGCTTCTGTTGATCTGGTATGTAAATTCAGGTTTTGTTATAAGGGGGTTGCTAAAAACACCTCACGTATACCTGTGCCCAAAACCCTTGTCCCCAGTGTAGTTTTCTCTACTAAAACCAACAAACTCCTAACTTGAGCTTAGTTGTGGGGTGCCCTGTCTGGAGACAGTGACCACACAGTAAGATCCCTTTACAGAGTGTTGTGAGCAGGATCAGAAGCCACTCCCTCCTTCCCCCCACCACCCCCCATTGAGCCCTGCCTGGTGTCACCACAGGGCCACCACATTTCCTGGCAGTGAGTGCCAGCTTCCTCTTGGAAAGAAGCAAAACAATGCATTGGCCACAGGCTCACAACCCCTCATCCCTGAGCTTTCCCAATCCCCAAGAAAGTGTGGACTTCTCTGGAAAACCTTTCTCGGTACATTTTTCAGCTCTCCCTTCAACTCTTGTCCCAGACTCCTGCCCTCGAGTCTCAATGGTGTAGCTATTTGAAATTCTGCTTCATCTTTCTAAAATCACAAGTCTGACCAAGCAGCCTGTTTTAGTTTTCTAGGCTGCTTAGGCAAATACCAATGCAATGGTTTGGCTTAAACAATGGGAATGTATTGCTTATAGTTTTGAGGCCTAGAAAATGGCCAAGGCATCACCAAGGCAATGCTTCTTAAAAAGACTGGCTGCTGGTGATCCTTGGCTCCTCTGATACGTGGTGGCACCTGCTGGTCTCTCCCTTCTCTTCTGGATTTCGTTGCTTTCAGCATTTTGCTTCTGCAGCTTTCTCTTTATTCCGTCTGTATGCATTTGTGTATAAAGGACTCTAGTAATAGGATTAAGACGCATCCTGAATGTGGTGGGTTACACCTTAACTGAAGTAACCTCATCACAATGTCCTACTTAAAATCCACAGGAATGGATTGAAGTTAAGATGTTTCTTGGGGGACATACATCTTTAGTCTACCGCACAGCCCCTTCACCTACAGAGAAAGACAGACTTCTGTTGATGGCCCCTCCATGCCTGGGGCCCCTGCCTCACTCGCTTCAGCCATGCAAAACGACTTCAGCTCCCCAAGGCCAGGCACCCTCAAGTCTCCCAACTTTTACTCAGATATTTCTCTTTCCAGATTACATTTCCTTTCATGAATTCCTGCTTATCCTTCATGTCCCAGCTGAGAGGCTGCTTTTGCTCTGAAAATTGTGAGAACTAGTCTGTTCAGCCTTTGTGATTGTTCCAAAATTGAGAATTTGTCTATCTTACCATATTTCTCCTTAACCTCAAGATCTGTCTATATTTCTGTCTCCTCAACAGCGAGCTCACAAGCCAGGTTGCTGTCTTGTTGGTCTTTTATCTGCTTCAGCACTGTGCATGATGCCCAGCACCCAGTAGGTTCTAATTAAATATATAAATGAAGGGGAAAACAGCGCTGACCATGTCATTCCTCTTTTAAAATCACCCCAATCACCCATGAAGCTGAACTTACTTACTTATCTTGACATTCAAGGGCTCTTCCTGCACTGAGCTCAACCTACTTTGTCAGCCTTCTCTCTGGCTGCCTCCGCCTCACTCCAGCCGCAGTGATCTAGCTCTTTGTTCCTGAGGAATCCTTGTATTTGCACATCGCCAGGCTTTTACTCCTGCTATTCCTCCTCTCCCAGGTTGGGATTCCTACCCTTTCCTCAAAGCTCAGATTCGGGGTCAATGAATGGCCCCAGACCATTAGTCACTCTGAGCTCTGTTATAAATAGCACGAACAACAATAATCGTTATCACATATGGACAAAGACTCGCGGTCAAAAATCACTCTCACCAGCATTTTATTTAGCCCTCGTCACCCTGAACATAGTATTGTGTCATACAGATGAGGACACTAGTCAGAGAGGCAGGCAGGGCTCCTTGAGTCATTCACGCCGCAAGCCCCACCCTGCCCCGCCCTGGGTTGGAGGTGGAGACGCGGCCGGGATCCGAGCTCCCGGGCCACGAGAGGGCGCAGTGTCCACCGGCGGGGGCGTGCCTGATGACGCCAGGCAAGCGCCCTCGGTTCGGGACCAGCGATCCCCACTCAAGGAACCGTCCTCTTTCCACCGGGCTGGGCTTTAGCCTTTAGCGCATGCTCCAAATTCTCCAATGTCCCACAATGCTTTGCCTGCCGTTTTTCCCCTCAGCCCAGGCAACATCTTTGTAGCCAGCCACAGGGGGCGGGCCGCTGCGCCGTAGAACTGCACGGGACAAAGTTTGTCCCTCTGCGCGATCCGGCCTCGGAGGTCGTTGCTAGGCGCCGACGTCCGCTTCTTCACATCTGATTGGGTCTCACTCGGGCTAGGCGGAGTTTTGTCGCGTCGCGCATGCGTGTAAGCCAAGGATGGAGGACGCCGAACCCGAGCGAAAGGTTTGAGAAAGGAGACTGGGGTCTTTGTGGGTGGGATATGGGAGTGAAGGCGAGGGGTCCCGGCTGACTCGTATGTATCTTTAGCGGGCTCGCACAGACGAGCGACTACCGGAGCCAGTCGCTCCGAGGCGGAAGATGAGGATGACGAGGACTACGTGCCCTATGTGCCGTTGCGGCAGCGCCGGCAACTGCTGGTGAGGGGCCCGAGTCGAAGGAGGAACGGGGGGCAAGGGGCACAGCCTCTGATCTTCAGTGGGAAGCAGTTGCGGCATGAGGAGTGTGGTGTCAGTACGCGGGAGCGGTGGTCCCCGGGCAGAAAAGGGACTAGCGACTGGAACTGAGGAGTAGGGCAGCTCCGCGCCTGGGGACGTAGGACTCTCGCCCCCAAAGCAGGATTGTGGCTCAGGCCCCCAGCGCCCTCTCCCCCACTCTGTCTTGGCCTTGACTCTGAGAAGCGCTGGGGTGGTATCTTAGCTCCAGAAGCTGCTGCAGCGGCGGCGTAAGGGGACTACGGAAGAGGAGCAGCAGGATAGCGGCAGCGAGCTCGGGGAGATGAGGACGACATCCCACTGGGCCCTCAGTCCAACGTCAGCCTTCTGGATCAGCACCAGCACCTCAAAGAGAAGGCCGAAGGTGGGCTGTGCAGCAGGGACTGGAAGGGAGTGGGAGGGGGTTAGGAGACGGGGTGGAGACTTGTAGAGACTCAGTTAGAGACCATGCTGATACCTTGGAATCCTCTGTTGTTTTTCCCAGCCCGCAAAGAATCTGCCAAGGAGAAGCAGCTGAAGGAAGAAGAGAAGATCCTGGAAAGTGTGGCGGAGGGCCGAGGTACGGTTATAATCTGCGCATGTTATGTCTCAAGGGGCCTGGTCTCTGGGAAGCAGGAGCCAACCTGAGCACTGTATTTTCAGCTTTGATGTCGTGAAGGAGATGGCCAAGGGAATCACATACGACGACCCCATCAAAACCAGGTATGTCTTTCCAGTCTATGTAGTCACCCTTAGGATGGCATGTGATGTGGCTGAGTGTGGTAGGACACCCAAAACCATCTGTTCCCAGGGCGTCTCCCAACCCTTATCACCCATCCACAGTTGGACACCCCCCCGTTATGTCCTGAACATGTCCGAAGAGCGGCATGAGCGTGTACGGAAGAAGTACCACATCCTGGTGGAGGGGATGGTATCCCACCACCCCTCAAAAGCTTCAAAGAAATGAAATTCCCTGCAGGTACTGGGAACTGGGAAAGACACCACACTTTTACAATTAAACTTCTGTGAGGTTGTGTCGTGGCCCTCACTGAACTCAGCATTTACAGTGTTGGGCCCACTCAGTGAAGATGGAGGATTTTTTTAGGGCTCTCTTTTCAGTTGCCCCAGTTGTACATGTTCATTATCCTTTGTCATTAGTGGAGCTTCAGTGGGAAAGTGAGTAGCATCCACAGCAGAAAAAACATTGGACTTAGACCTCGGTGAATTCTGGCCCTACCTAGTCCAGGGGCTTTGTTCAAGTTTGCCCCCCCTTCTGTTTCATCATTTGTAACTTAGGGAGGATGGTGCCAATTTTACAGGTCTTGAGGGGAAGGGGTGGCTAATAAATACCTGTCAGACACTAGGGTTATCTTGTTTTCTGTAGCCATCCTGAGAGGACTGAAGAAGAAAAGCATCCATCACCCGACGCCCATTCAGATCCAGGGCATCCCCACCATGTGAGTGTGGCCCAGGGGTCCCTTAGAAGGGCAGTGAGGGGAGGAGCAGTTGCTGCATGTCCATTTAGAGAGGAACTGCCTGTCTTGGCTGAGCCTGCCCCTCAGGCCTGCCCTCTTCCACCAGATTGTCGGGCCGGGACATGATTGGCATCGCCTTCACTGGGTCGGGCAAGACACTGGTGTTTACGTTGCCTGTTATTATGTTCTGCCTGGAACAAGAGAAGAGGTTGCCCTTCTCCAAACGTGAGGGGCCCTATGGACTCATCATCTGCCCCTCGGTAAGATAGGCAGCCTGGTGGGCGGGGAAGAGGCTGGGCTGCCTTCTGGTGCCAGCCTTTGACCCTCTGCCCGCAGCGGGAGCTGGCCCGGCAGACCCACGGCATCCTGGAGTACTACTGCCGCCTACTGCAGGAGGACAGCTCGCCACTGCTGCGCTGCGCACTCTGCATTGGGGGCATGTCTGTCAAAGAGCAGATGGAGACCATCCGACAGTGAGTGCGGGCACCCCTGTCCCACGATCTCCCCTGGAGCCCCTCAGGCATGATAGAGGCACTTTACTTTAGCCATACCACTCACCCTTGCTGAGGCTCCTGTGGGCGTAGTCAAATGGGACTAAACAGATGAGCCGCAGTCCAGGGTGATTGGGGCCAGACAGATGTGCATAGCAAGATGCTGTAAAGCCCAGGAAAGGGGATATTTGAATTTTGAAAGGGAGTGTTCCAGGCAGGAAATCCAGCCAAAGCAGAGGCACGAGGTGGAGGGGCCAGTGTGTCCAGGAAAGTCAAAGTTTGTTAGATGTGGTCAGAACCAAGGAGGCCGAGGTGCTGGGTGGGGACCAGTGGCGATGTACCCCTTCCACACAGTACAGCTCCACAGTAAATGGCACCAGTCACCCTGAACAGGCCCTGCCTCACACAGCATTTCCAGGCTCAGGGAAAGATGAATTCAGTATAACAGGGCAGTGAGCCCATCAAGGCCTACACACTGAAGCCCAGCTGGACATTCAGGACAGACCTCCTGGGTGGTGAGGGAAGAGTGGCTCAGGAGGGGGAGGGTATGCCAGATAGGGGTCCCCCTTGGCTGGGGCATTTTCTGGGAGAGAGCTATGCACAGGGTGCAGGGCAGAAGGGTGGGAGTGGAGTGAGGGAACGGCAAAATCAGAGGCCAGAGGTCAGGCCAGAAGCAGAGGCCTGGTCACCGGGCAGGATGGGCAAGTGGTTCCAAGCCTTCAGGGTCTCTGCTCGACCCCCAGCGGTGTGCACATGATGGTGGCCACTCCAGGGCGCCTCATGGATCTACTGCAGAAGAAGATGGTCAGCCTGGACATCTGCCGCTACTGGCCCTGGACGAGGCTGACCGCATGATCGACATGGGCTTCGAGGGCGACATCCGCACCATCTTTTCCTATTTCAAGGTGCTGCCTCCTGTCTGTACCACCCATGTCCCCCTTGCACATCCCACTCAACCACACAGGGCCCTGATTCCCTGGACAGCCCTACCCCCTGCTCCCACTTCAGCCCCACTCCCTGCGTGGCCTGGCCCCAGTCCCCCCACCACCACCTGCCTTCACCCAGCCCGCCCCCTCAGGGCCAGCGGCAGACCCTGCTCTTCAGTGCCACCATGCCTAAGAAGATTCAGAACTTTGCCAAGAGCGCCCTGGTGAAGCCTGTCACCATCAATGTGGGGCGCGCCGGGGCTGCCAGTCTGGATGTCATCCAGGTGGGCAGATGCTTGTGGTGGGCAGAGTCTCATCTGTGAGCGTGGAAGGTGGGGAGGCTCCTTGAGGCTGATTCAAGAGGGGAGCGGGGGGCTCATGGGCAATGGCGTTTCATTCAAGGGCCCTGAGCAGGAAACATGAGTCAAGCTCCCGGCCGTTGGTGGCTTCCGGTCACCTTCCGGCCTGGCGGCCTGGCCCACGAGGCAGGGTCACGGCTGATGAGCCTGACCTGTGGACCAGCTGACCCAGTCCTCCTGGTGGCAGGAGGTGGAATACGTGAAGGAAGAGGCCAAGATGGTGTATCTGCTTGAGTGCCTGCAGAAGACACCCCCCCCGTGAGTGCAGCGGTCAAGGCGGCCCAGGACCCCGGGGGAAGGGGAGGGTAGTAGGGTATGTGCTGAGCAAGGTCGGGTGAGCCCATAGGGTCAGCCCTGGTGACCGGCGTTGGCCTTCCCACACAGGTACTCATCTTTGCAGAGAAGAAGGCAGATGTGGACGCCATCCACGAGTACCTGCTGCTCAAGGGGGTCGAAGCCGTGGCCATCCACGGGGGCAAAGGTCAGGGTGGTGTGGTGCGTGACACGGCACGGCCCCTGCCACCACAGCAGCTCCTCACCGAATCCCTTCCCCTGCCTGGCCAGCCTGCTGCTGCCCAGATTCGTGCTGCAGCTCTAACAGTTCTTATCTGTCCTTCCCCAGACCAGGAGGAAAGGACGAAGGCCATCGAGGCATTCCGGGAAGGCAAGAAGGATGTCCTCGTGGCCACAGATGTGGCCTCCAAGGGCCTGGACTTCCCTGCCATCCAGCATGTCATCAATTACGACATGCCTGAGGAGATCGAGAACTATGGTAGGGAGTGGATGGGTGTGGGCTCAGCAATTTGGGGGTCCCCCAGCCCCCGGGCAGTGGATCAGAGGCTCTGCTCTCTCCCTGCAGTGCACCGTATTGGCCGCACCGGGCGCTCGGGAACACGGCATCGCCACTACCTTCATCAACAAGGCCTGTGGTGAGTCTGACTACCAGGGCCACCTTGGTCCCTGGGCCCTGCCTGTGCCACCCCGAGGCCTGATGACACCCTCCTCCTCCCTCCTCAGATGAGTCAGTGCTATGGACCTCAAAGCCCTGCTGCTGGAGGCCAAGCAGAAGGTGCCGCCCGTGCTGCAAGTGCTGCACTGTGGGGACGAGTCCATGCTGGACATCGGAGGTGACACAGAGCGGGAGGCACAGTCTGGTAGGCGGGGGAGTGATGGGAGCACTTGCAGGCACGAGTCTAAGCTGGGTGTCAGTAGCCTGGGAGATTGGATAGAGCCGGAGCTCAAGGATGTGGAGTTTGGTCCCTGGTGGCCATGCTAACCCCCACTTCTGCCCCCAGGGGAACGTGGCTGTGCCTTCTGTGGGGGCCTGGGTCACCGTATCACCGACTGCCCCAAACTCGAGGCGATGCAGACCAAGCAGGTCAGCAACATTGGCCGCAAGGACTACCTGGCCCACAGCTCCATGGACTTCTGAGCCAGCTGTCTTCTTTCCTCCCCAAGAAGCCCTGGGCCCTGGGGCTCCAGCCACCCTCCTTCCCTCCACACACACACACGCACGCACGCACGCATGCACCAGCCCCCCAAGACAAGAAGCCAGCCTCTTCAGCCTGGGCCTGGCTGCCTGCTCCTTCTGCCCCCAGAATTACTATTTTCCTTTGCTTTCACCCCTGCTGCCAGTAAAGCACAGTATCTCAGCCCTAGCCCAGCCTTTGTGTATTTCCTTGCCTGCCCTGTGGCGCTGGGCAGGCCCTACCTTCTGACCTCCAGAGGCCCTCTAGGGCAAGGCCTCAGCATCTCCCACCACCGCTGTCAACAGCAATGTGCTGGGGCTGCGTAAAGAGCCACCCAGCTGGGGTTCCCCCCCCCCCCACCTAGGGCAGGACCCAGGCAGATGGAGGCTTAGGGTGTCTCCTCTGAGCTGCCTGGATTTAAATCAGGAGGGGGCTGCATGGGAGGGCCAGGGCAGCAGTTGGCTGGGTTCTCTGGCATAAGCCCCAGCCCCGCCCTGGCCTCCTCCTTCCTGTCAGTTGTGTGAAGCCTCCTGGGGCCCCTTGGGAGATTGCCTCCGCCCCTGCCTGCTTGCCCGCTTGAAGACTCCAGCAGGAAACCCTCACTTCACCATTCAGCAAGGAGGCAGAAGACCCCATGGGGCTCCATTCAGGAGGCCTGCCTGGGAAGCTCCCAGGTGACTGGGAGGAACCCACTCAGACACAAAGAAACCTGGCGGCGGCCATGAGGCTGCTGGCAGGGGAAATGGGGTTTCAACATGGGAGTAAGGGTGACCAGAGTGGCAGAGCCTGCAGCAACCATCACCATTCAGTTCCGCTGTGCTGGGGCCCTCTGCAGAAGGCCACATGCTGATTCCAGTGGGACAGCAGTTGCTTAAGTCCTGTTTGTCATTTGGTCTGTGGCCTTGGGCAAGTTGCTTAATTTTTCTGAGCTTCAGTTTCCTGCTCATTGAAATGGCAATGAGGATACGGAGGACGGGGTGTTAGAGGCTGCTAGAGCCCTGGGCACAGAGCCAGGTGCCCAGAAGGCCTTAGAGAATTATTTCCTGGCCAAGAGAAGCTGCGTGCCCTACTCAGGCCCCCAAACTGTGTTCCTCAGCCTGGTAATACGTTCTTTCCCCGAGGAGCCACTGAATGAATGACCCAAGGTTTTCACCAGAATTCAGAGCCCCGATCCTGGCCTCCAGCAAGGCCAAGCAAAGCAGCTGGCCCTGGGCAGGAAGCAAAGCTTGAGAAGAGCATGTGACCTCTCCAGGGGGCACGCTGGAGAGGCCGCCCACACTCACGTGGCTGGGGCCGTTGAGGGGCGTGGACGCCCATGTGGATGGGGCCCCAGAGTGGGGTGTGCACTGCTGACCTGGCCTCTCAGACAGCGTGGAGTGTCGAGGCAGGCCTCCGGGAGGAAGAGGCAGCCCCACTGCTGCCCCCAGCCCTGTGGTAAGGGTCCCCTGGGGGGGCTGGCGGGATGGGGAGATGGGGAATGAAGCAGGAGGGAAGGTGGAGACCCAACACAGGTCCCCAGATGCTGGCCTGAGGAGCCCACATCAGACCCGAGGGCAGTTAAGGAGGGAGGAGAAGGTTTAGGAAGGGGAAGGCCACGGTTGGTTTTAGCCTCAGAGATACAATGGACTGCAGGGAGAAGGCTGGGCTTGGCCCAGGTGGGGCAGCATTTCACAGCCTGCCGCTAAGGCTGGTCACAGAGTGGGGGATGAGGGACCGAGAGGAGCAAGTGGGTGTTAGAAATACTTCAGAGGGAAAGAAAAGCAGAGCAGGACAGTCTCAGGCAGGCCTATGCTCAAACCAAGACACTTGAGTTGGAAAATCAAGGGATGTGCCAATGTGACCAGAGGAGGGTCCTGGGGTGGGGGCAGGGCTGTGGGAATGCCAGGCCTGGGGTGCTCAGCTGTGGGATGGGGGCACGCCCAAGCCCGCGACTCAGGGGAGCCCGTCTGCAGTCAGAGGCTCACACCCAGGTGACCCAGTTACGAGCAGGGGTCATTTATCCACAGGTGGTTTGAGGCCCCTGCCACACAGGTGCGGACCCCTTGGGCCGGCCAGAACCCCCAAGGATGAAATTCAGAATGCCCCAGAACCCCTCTCCTAGCTCCTTCACTGAAGGCTCGGCTCCCCTCCCCCTCCCCCCCAGGCCTGGCAGAGCCTCTGGACGGAGGGAGGGGGAAGTGGCCAGAAGGGGAAGTTTGAGGAGTTCCCCTCCGGCCTACCACCAGTCTCCTCAGGCCTTCGGAGCGGCGGCCCTGCGGCTCGGCCAGGGCCATGGAGCCTCTGGAGACCCCCGTCAAGGATGGCATCCTCTACCAGCAACACGTCAAGTTTGGCAAGGTGGGGACCCTCTGGCTGCCAGGCGGCCGTCCAGGAGAAATGGGGGCAGAGGGAACGGCCTCCTGCCCCAGCCTTGGACATCCCACCCAGACCCAGGAGACAGGGGCAGGGAGCTGGGATGGGGGGGTTCCAAACCAGGTATGGGAGGAATGAAACCTAGCCGGTTCTGGGCCTGGAAGGCCGAGGCTGAATGGGTCTCTGGGAGACCCCGCCTCACTTAGGAAGCCGAGAGCGGGGCAGGGGCTGAGAATCGGCACCTCCCAGTGGGCCCAAGCCTGGGGACTGTCTTGTTCGGCAGCCATTCTCACCCACGTCATGGGGGCACTGAGGCCCCTAGAAAGGGTCAGGCCCCAGCTAGGAGAGACCGCAGTGGTCCGGTGGTCCAGCCCCACCCCACTGAAGAGGGCCTGGCTCCTAGCCCTGTGATGGGGTGAGAGGTGGGCAGGGAGCTCGCCTCTCCCCAGCCAGCAGGCCCTGCACCCTTGCAGCTTGGCTGCAGCTGCTGCCCAGGCAGATAACCCTTCTGTTTCCTTTGCTATAAGCGATTTGCATATTTCCTTCCTGGCCATCATGAGGCTGAAGCCTCCCTCCCCACCCCACCTCTTGGCCCAAGAGCCCTTTATTGGGGGTAGGGTGGGGGGGATGTGTGCGGGGGAAACCTTCCACCCTGCATTCTCGGTTTAGTGATGAGGACGCTGGCACTTCTGGCAGCCACAGTCAGGAGAGGTTGGGGTAGGGGTGGGATTTGAATCTAGGGCTGATTGACCCCAAGCACAGACTCTTCCTCTGGCAGGGCCTCCTGCTAGGGGCCCTGAGGCATTGGGGAAGACGGGCTGGCTGGGATGGGCAGGAGGGTTTGCCGAGCCGCTGGATGCCAGGACAGAACCTGCCACCTGAGGGTCCTCTCCCCTGGCCCCTCCTCTCCCACAGAAGTCATGGCGGAAGGTGTGGGCACTGCTGTATGCAGGGAGCCCATCAGGCGTGGCCCGGCTGGAGAGCTGGGAGGTCCGAGATGGTGGCCCAGGGCCAGCAGGTGACAGGACTTCAGGGCCTGCCCGGCGGGGAGAGCGGCGGGTCATCCGTCTGGCTGACTGTGTGTCCGTGCTGCCGGCCGATGGTGAGAGCTGCCCCCGCGACACTGGGGCCTTCCTGCTCACCACCACCGAGCGCAGCCACCTGCTAGCCGCGCAGCACCGCCAGGCCTGGATGGGCCCAATCTGCCAGCTGGCCTTCCCGGTAAGCAGGGGAGTCAGCGGGGGGGCCCCCTCACCCCACACTCGTCATATGCTTGCTTGCTCACATCCCATCACTCAGTATCCACCAAGCACCTCCAGGGCTGGAGAACAGCCCAGACGCCCATAGAGAGACTCTCAGGTGGCCGTGCAGGCTAGAAAGGAAATGGGATGCTATGGTGGACCTGGGCGTCAGTGGAGGGACGTCAGACCAGATGGTCAAGGAAGGCCTCCCCATGGGGTGGACAGGGTGTCCGTGTCTCCAGTGCTGAATGAGAACCCACCACGCAGAGGTCTGAGGAAAGTGTGTCCCAGACAGGGCAGACAGGGTAGGGGAGCAGCGTGTTCAAAGGCCCTGAGGCAGGAAAAAGTCTGGTGTGCTCAAGCGGCAGAAAGAAAGCCAGTGTGGCTAGAGGGTAAGGAGTGGGAGAGGGAGGAGGAGGTAAAGTGGGAGAGCTTGGCAGGAGCCAGATGAAACCGTCCTGGCCACAGTGTGGGGTTTAGGATTTTATTCTGAGCAAGACAAGAAGCCATTGGAGGGTTCAAGCCAGGGGCTGACAGTTTTAAAGTCTCACTGGGGCTGTGATGGGCCAAAAGGAAATTTAAGTCTGGCAGTTCCTCAAAAAGTTAAACATCAAGTTACCATATGACCCAGTGATTCCACTCCTAGATATACATTCAAGGGACTTGAAAACCAGCAACCACACAAAACTTGCACACAAATGTTCATAACAGCGTTATTCATAATAGCCGAAAGACAGAAACAACCCAAATGACCATCCACAGATGACTGGATAAACAAATGTGGTCTATACATGCTGGACTATTATTAAGCTATAAATCAGAATGAAATACTGATACATGTAACAACTTGGATGAACCTTGAAATTGTTACGCTAAGAGCAAGAAGCTAAACACAAGATATCGTTTCATTCCACTTATATGAAAAATCCAGAAGTAAATCCATAGAGTCGGAAAGCAAATTTGAGGTTACCAGGGGCTGGGGGAGGGAGGAATGGGGAGTGTGACTGCTTAACAGGTACA
This sequence comes from Choloepus didactylus, assembly GCF_015220235.1. Classification (NCBI taxonomy): domain Eukaryota; kingdom Metazoa; phylum Chordata; class Mammalia; order Pilosa; family Megalonychidae; genus Choloepus; species Choloepus didactylus. The sequence continues at coordinate 5,256,812 of NW_023637577.1, forward strand.
GGGTTTCCGTTTGGGTTGATGAGAAAGTTCTAGAACCAGACAGTGGTGACAGTTACCCAACATCATGAATGTGCTTAATGCCACCGAATTGTACACTTCCAAATGGTTAAAATGGTAGATTTTTATGTTATGTGGATTTTACCAAAATTTTTTTAAAAAAGGAAATGAGCAGAAGCATGAAACGGGGTCAGTACAAGCTGCTGCGTTTGACCCTGGCCGTGCTGCCCGGGGGGGGCGGTCATGGTGCAGCTGTTGAGAGTCAGAAGAGCCCCAGGACTTGCCGAAGGATTGGATGTGGGGAAGGCGGGCAGCGGGGCGTCAAGGGCAGCCTGTGGGGTCGTGGTGCCCTGCCCTGCGATGGAGGGAGTTTCCTGGGCAGGAGGCGGCAGGGTGAAGGCAGTGCTCACCATCCAGTCCGCATCCCTCCCCAATGCTCCCACCCTTTGCTGCTCCCTGCTGTCGGGGACACGCACACACCAGGCCCCGTCCCTGGCCAAGCTGGAGGGCCCTGGGGCCACCCTCCTGGGTGCCCAGCAGGCCATAGCTCCCCGACGCCCTCACGGGGGGAGCCACGTGGGAAACGGGCTTGACATGGAGTCCTGAGTGCTGACCCCTGCGGAGGGATAGGGGCAGGGCAAGGGGAAGCGGAGGAGCTGTGTGTGAGAGGCCTGGGTGGACGCTAACCTCTGACCTTGGGGCCCCTTCCCCAGGGCACCGGGGAGTGCTCCTCAGGGTTAGGAGAGACCGAGTCTCCGGCGAAGAGCCTGGTCCCCATGGAGGAAAACTCCATCTACTCCTCCTGGCAGGAAGGTGAGTAAGGGAGGCGCAGGGCCGGCCTCTGGCCAGCACTCCCAGGGCCAGGACCTTTGGGGGACCAGTGGGATGGGGATGCGGGGGGCCCGTGCTGGCTTCTGCACAGCTGGAGGGGGAGCCACCCTCACGGCCACCCCACCCGCAGTGGACGAGTTTCCAGTGGGGGTGCAGAGGACGGAGGCTGCCACCCGCTGCCAGCTGAAGGGACCCTATGTCCTGGTGCTGGGCATGGGACGCCGTCCAGCTGCGCGAGGCCCTCCAGCCCCCAGGCCCTCTACGTCTGGCCCTACCGCTTTCCTGCGCAAGTTTGGCTCTGACAAGGTGAGGTGCAGGGCCATGGGGCAGGGGTGGGGTGCATTTTTCGGGGACTTGGTGGCAGGGCCCGCTGGGGACCCCAGCCACTGACACCCGCCACATGGCCTACCCAGGGCGTGTTCTCCTTCGAAGCCGGCCGCCGCTGTGACTCAGGAGAGGGCTTCTTCGCCTTCAGCAGCCACCCGCGCCCCCGAAACTCTGCAGGGCCGTGGCTGCAGCCATCACCCGCCAGCGGGACCGGCGGCATGAGCTGGCCACGGCGCGGCCCTGCCCCCTGCCTCGGGCCACCTCGCTGCCCTCACTGGATCCCCCCGGAGAGCTGCGGGAGCTGGCCACCGGCCTGCAGGAAGGCCTCACGTAGTCCCTGAGCCCGGGCCTCAGAGCCTGCCAACGCTGCTGGGCTCCGAGGACCAGCCTCGGCGCTCTACGCCTCCGTCTCCAAGAGGGGCCAGCGGGCCCCCTGCCACCGCGGAGCACCTCTATGAGAACCTGTGCATGCTGGACGGGGGTTCCCCGACCCCCGAGGCCCCCGATGGCGGCTGGAAGCACGGGGACAGCCCCATCTACCACAACAGCGAAGACCTGGGCTGGCACAGCCAGGCCCCGACGCAGACTGGAGGCCCAGTACCGGGCGGCTGCTGGAGCTGGAGCTGGGGGATGCCGGTGACGAGGCCGGGGGGCACTGGGCGGCCCGGCGGGGCATACAGGCTTCAAGGCCAAAGCTGGTGACACTGCTGAGCCGCGAGCGCAGGAAGGGCCCCGCACCGTGTGGACCGGCCTTGAACCCCTGTGCGGAGTGGCGGCAGGAGAGGGACAAGTGCTGCCCACCCCCACACCCCCAGGACAGGAAGACAGGTGGGCGGGCAAGTGAAATGGGCACATGGACACACACACACCCATGTCCACTCTGGCCTGCAGGGACAGGCCAGGCAGTCTGGGGAGGACCCTGCACCCACCCCCAGTGTACAGTGTACAGAGGTTTGCTAATAATAATAAAGCCTCCCAGCTCCGGCCTGGCCTCTTGCTCCCCGCCTGGCCACCTTGTGGCAAACACCATGTCCAGTGCTGGGTTCCAGGGACACAGAGGCCCTGGGCCTGACCTCCACCACTGGCGGGCTCACATCCACTTGCACAGACAGACGGGGACGCAGAGACCTGTGACTCTGTGGAGGGATCCTATGCAGCAAAGGAGGCAAGCGTCCGGGCAGGGGAGAAAGGCAGCTGGCCTCTGAACTGAGTGTGAAGGGCAGGCAGGCTGAGGCTGCGGCTGTGCAATGAGCTTGGTCTCCTCCTCAGGGGAGAGGGATGGTGTTACATGGGGCAGGGGTAGGAGAAAGGCACAAACTGGGGAAGGAGCTGTGTGGAGGACCACCAGGAAGCTTGAGCCTGGGAGGAGGTGGTAGGCAGAGGTGGAGGAAGAGGAGGGAAGGGATGTCAAAGATGTGCACCCCTAAAGCATTTGCTCCCTGCCAATGCACAGATACTGGTGGGAGAGCTCAGGCTTCAGTTTCCTCAGTAGTAAAGGATAAAGATCAGCTTGCATATTAGATGTATATCCATTCGTTCAGTGTTCACTGCGTGCCTCCTGCATGCCATGTTCACAACTGCCTCAGTTCTTCAAGGAGCCCACATTCCAGCAAGTCTCCTGAAGTTTTCCGTGGCTGCTTCACTCTTCTCTTTGCCTGCCACTCCTGTCATCCTTGGGGACTGCCGTGTGGGCAAGCATCTTGCTTCCAAGGACCTGCCCTCTAGTTCCCCTGACCTCAGCTCCCCCTGAGCTGGCCACACCCTTGGCACAACCCGAACCTCATCACCACCAGTGACACACCACCTTGGCCATCTGATTTCCAGATGTCCCCTTTGACCACCTCCTCCTCACCTTCTAGCTCACTTCCTCTTACCAGGCCAGTCCTTGTTCTTCTTCCAGCCACACTGACCTGCAGCGATCCTTTTCTCATTGCCTACAAGGCTCTGATCCATGATTCCATCCTCGCCTGGCTTAGATTCTGTCATCCACCAGTGTCACCACTCCCTCACCCTCCTCTCTCCTTCCATCTTATTGCTCTGGCAAAGCCCTGGCCTCACACAAACCCAGCTCTCCTCCATGCCTGTCCCTCTGGGAGCTGCCTATGGGTGGAAAAAATTCACATCACCAGGCTAACCGCAGCTTCTTTAACAGTGCCATCGGAAACTGCAAGTAGACGAGCTGGGCTCTCCAAGTCACCCAGAGATCCCATCCAAGGAAGGCTGCTTTTCTTACTGCCCCCCCTCACCATCATCCCTGCTCCTCTTCTGTCCCCACCCACTCTCACCTCGCAGACATCACTGGGGAAATGGCAGCCAACCTAAGCGAACACCCTCATCCCCCGCCCCCCAGTTCAGCCACAGATGTAGCAGCATCGGCACCCATCTTCTCCTTCCTGACCCCTCGCGTGGAATAAGCATCTGTTCCCCAAGCCCACCAAGGGCGGTTCCTGCCAGCACGTGCTCTGATCCCAGCCCTCTCCCTTCCTCAAGGCTTGGCTCCCTCTGTCTGCTCAATCCATCAATTCTCCCTCAGCGTCACCAGTATCGTCATCATTGTCACCATTTCCAGTCACATGCAGACATGCTCTATAATTTCATATCTTTAAAAGAAAGCTCCTCTTGACCTTGCATTCCCCCTTTGCCCACCTCCCCCTTTCTCTGTTCCTCTTCGCAGGGAAACTCCTCAAAAGAGTTGTTGATTACTTTCATTTCCGCTTTCTCACCTCCCATTCCCCCCTCAACCACCTCCAGCCATCCCTTAGTCCCTGCGACTCCATTGCACGGCTCTTACCAAGGTCACCAACTTCCTTGCTCCCCGCAAACAGAAGTGACCTGGATGCCCTTTGGGACACCCTGATAGCACTGACTTCTCAGCTGCCTTTGACAAACCTTGAAACACCATCTTCACTTGGTTTACCTCCTACCCATTCACTCCTTCCCAACCTCTTTTTCCAAATGTTTTTATTGTGGTAATAGATATATATCTCATAAAAATTTCTATTTTAACCATTTTTATAAATACAATTCAGTGGCATTAATTACATTCACAATGTTGTACAACCATCACCAACCATCTACTACCAAAACTTTATCATCACTCCAAACAGAAATTCTGTACCCATTAAGCAACAATTCCTCATTCCCCACCCCTAGTAACCTCTAATCTTTCTGTCTTTATGAATTTGTCTATTTTAGATAGCTCATATGTCAAATCACACAATATTTGCATCCAATTTATTTCACCCAGCATAATGATTTCAAAGTTTATCAACATTATAGCATGTTCAGAACTTCATTCCTGAATAATATTCCGTTGTCTGGAGACACCTCCATTTCATTGGTCCATTCCTCTGTAAATGGATACTTGGATTGTTTCCATCTTTTGGCTACTGCGAATAACACTGCCATGAACACTGGCGCACAAGTATCTGTTGGAGTCTCTGCTTTCAGTTCTTTGGGGTATTCACGTAGGATTGGGGTTGTTGGGTCACATGGTAATACTCTGTTTGCTGTGTCCTCCTCTGTCAGACCTCTGCCCAGGGCTCTCACCTCAGACACAGTGTAGCTCAACCCTGGCCACATGTGGAATCGCCTGGGAGCCTTTAAAACAATCCCTGAGTCTGGCTGCACATCAAGGGCTTCTGATTCCCACAGTCAGGGTGGGGCCTGGGCATCCAGGGGTTTTTGTTTGAAATTCCCCAGGGGATTTTAGTGTGCATCCACGGTGGAGACTTCACTGCCCTAAGTGATCCCATCTGGTCCCCAGGTTTCATAGATCATCTAAATGCAGACAATGCCCAGATCAGCCCAGACTGCTTCCCTGAGCTCCAGATTTAGGAATCCAACTGCACACTCGACATCTCCACATTTAATATGTGATTCCCAGAAAGATGGAGGAGACGTGGGGAGGCAGATTCTGCAGATTTGCTCACAGAAGCACTTCCTTTCCAGGATGGATCAGGCTGCCGTAGAACACTTGTCACCGGAGATGTGTGAGCTGAGGCCAGGGGGATCCCAGGCAGGGTGGGAGCTGCTGGGACCCCTCGTTCCCACAATGGCGAGCCCAAGCCCAGCAGCCCCTACCAGCTCTGTAAATCCCAGGATACACTGGAGGTTACCCAGAGAGTTAGTGTCCCTGGTCTGGCACGCTTTCCTTCATTACAAATCTAAGCCCCTCTGCTTCGTGGCAATTTCTGTGAGGTTCCAACCAGATAGTGCATGGGAAGGTTCTTAGAAGCCTCCAGGACACTAAGGGCCTCGCCCTGGAGCTGAAGGAGCTCTGGCCACCAGGGGGCACTGCCGCCTAGCCAGGGTCCAGTTCCTACCCAGGGGCTACCCATGCAGGGAGCCCTGGGGGGGAGGGGGCAGGAGACATAGGGGGCTCCATCCGGGCCTGAACCTGGCACCAGCCCGAGGACCAGACCCCGGTCTTCTCTGCTGGAGGACTGCCAGGACTGCCAGGCTGCCACTTCTTCCTTTGCTCATTTGCCATTTTGCTTTCTCAATCCTTCCTTCCTTCCTTCATCTGTTCAATTCACTCTGCCATGTGCAGGCTCTGGGGAAATGGGGTGGACAAGACAGTCATGGGACTGGCATTCTGATGGGGACAAAAAACATTAAAGAAACGGACAATACAACATCAGATGCTGTTAAGTGCCACAGAGAAAAATCAAGCAGGAGAAGGAACTACCGTGTCCTGAGGCGTTAGGGGGTGGCTATTTTAGGTAGGGTAGTCAGGGAGGCTCCTTGGAGGAGGCAACATCTAAGCAGGGACCTGAACAATGTGAGAGTCTGCTGTTTAGGGATCTGGGAGAAAGTATTTCAAGCCTACGAAGCAGCAAGTGCTAAGGCCCTGAGGCAGGAATATGCCTGGTGCATTATGGGAACATCAAGGAGGCCAGCGAGGCAGAAGGAGGAGAGGGGCGGGAGGTGGACTCAGTTCATTAGGGGCATGTAGGTCACAGGCCTGTAGGTTTTATTTTAAGTGCGGCACCAGCCCACTGGAATATGAAAGCACGAGGTGACAAGGTGTGATTTCTGTTTAAAAATATCACTCTCACTGCGGTCTGGAGAAGAGCCTGGGGGGGCAAGGGTGGAAGCAGGGAGACCTGTGAGGAGGCTTTACAGGGGTCCAGACATGAGATGTTGGTGGCTCAGATAGCAGAGGCAGCAGAGGCCAGAAGGGGCCGGAAGTGGGACCTATCTTGAAGGTGGAATTTGCAGACTGGGGGGGGGGGGGGGGGGGCGGGGCGGAGAAGAGAAAGGAAGGGTGACTTCATATTTTTTACTGAACCTGTTGAATGACTGGTGGAGCCATTTACTTAGATAAGGGAGGAAGGGGTCAGAGAGGTGGGAAAATCATAACTTTGAGTTGGGGCATGATGGGCTGAGCTATCTAGTGGGCATCCAAGAAGAGACATCGTACAAGCAGTTGAGTTTTGGGGCCTGGAGTGCTTGGAGGGGGGTAAGGGCTGGCCATAAAACTTGGACATGTTTGGCTTACAGGTGGTATTAAGTCATGAGAGGATGGGGTCCTAGAGAGTGAAAGAAGGGAGATCTGATAGCACTTTGAGAGGCAGATGAGGAGACCCCCAAGGGAGGCAGGAGGGAAGCAGGAGGAAGCCAGGAAGCCAAGGAGAGTGTTTCCAGGAGCTCCGAGCTGGGAAAAGTGACACTGAGAAACTGCCATTTACTGCGGACCTTGAGAAGAGGGATTTCAGACGACCCGTGGGGACAAGAACCTGACTGCAGTGGGTGCATTAGAAAAAGAAGAAGAAAGCAAGTGGAGACAGAGGATAGACGATTCCTGGAAAGAATTTAACTCTCAAGGGGAGTAGAATAAAAGGGTGGTAGCTGAAGAGGGATGTGGGGGGTCGAGAATTTTTTTTTTTTAAGATGAGAACTATTCCAGAAATTTGTAAAGTGAGGGAAAACATGCAGAAGAGGGAAAATGTGAAGAAGGTGGAAATGTCCTTGCAGGAGCGAGGTAGACTCCCCTCCACCTCACTCACCCGCATGCTCCCATGTGTGCTCAACCTTGCCCGCGCCTGTCTGAGCTGCTGGGCTGGGCACTGGGGGCGCGTGTGGGGGGCGGGACTGTAGGGACACCACCACCGGAGGCGCTGCCTGCTTCAAAGGGAGATGTAGCAAATCTCAGCCCACCTCGACCGTGTGCCGTAGGTGCCAGGGGGTGGAATCGAGCGCAGGGGAGGGCAGGCTCAGGGGGAGCCAAGGGCCCCCTCCATCTTCTCCCTTTTTTTTTTCTGCAAAAGCAGCTTCAAGCTCCCCCGCGCCCCCTCGACTTGCCCCCACTAAGTCCTTCCGATTTAGAAATTCCGGAGCCGCTGCTGGGTGAGCCTTTGGCCAAACCATATGTACCCGCACAGCGCGGCCCTGAGAAGCGGGTATGCTTCGCCCACTTTTCCGAGCGGGAAAGTAAGGCTCAGAGACGAGTAATTTTGTCCAGGTCTGGGTGGTTTCAAGGCCCGCTTTCTCTTCACTCCGCCAGCGGAAGGATCAAGGCGCTTGGCCAGGTGCGACCGAGGCGGGGTCTGCCCCGGGTTTGGACTGTAGTCCAGGCCCCGCCCAGGCCCCGCCTTCAATGCCTCCCAGGCCCCGCCTCAGGCCCCGCCCCACTGAAGCGACAGGATGGGCTCCAAGATAGGCGGGACTTTGCGGCTGGGTGGGGCTGAAGGGTTGGGCGGGGCTTCCCACCGATCGAAAAGCCGGTCGTTGGTGGGCGTGGCCCTGTGGGGGCGTGGCCTAGGGATCCGCCCCCAAGCGCGGGCTCAAAGCGGACGGCGGCCGCGGGGGCGGGGCCAGAACACAGGCCGCCGTTCCCAACGCGGCGCCTGGGAACCCGCGGCCCAGCAGCGCCCCGGCGGGGCCGAGCAGGTACAGGCGACCGCGCCGGGCGTCTCAGGCTGCCCGGGCGTGGGGGCAGGGGCCTGCTGAGGCTACCACAGGGGCATTAGGGGTCGTAGCCGGCACTGAGCTTCCTCCCACGGGCCGGGGCCCCTTCCCCCGCCCTCGCCTTCCTGTGGCGAAGCCGGTTGTGGCGGGGCCGATTGGCGCCTGCGCCGCTTCCTGAGGCCGGGAGCCGGCCGAAGCATGGGGCCCAGGCGGGGGAGCAGAGGGAAACTGAGGCACGTCGGCGTGGAAGCAGGCCCGTGTGCGGGGCACCACCCGCGCTGGGCTGCAGAATGGATCCCCTTCCTGGCCGCGCTTTGGGGGCCTGGCCCCCAACAATCTTCTCCAGGGCCGCGCCTCACTTCCCCACCCCCAGCGCCCAGGGGTCCCGCCCTGGCCGCCAGCAGCCTCGGCCGGTCCCGGAATGGCTAGGACCCGCTCCAGCCGCCACCCTCCCCTCCCGCTCCCCTCCCCCTGCCCTGCCCTCCCCTCCCCCTCCCGTCCCAAGCCCCCGTGTGCTCCCTCCGCTGTCTCTCTGCTCAGTGTCAGCTTACACGCCTTATATAGTCCGAGCAGGCTCCAGCCGCGGCCTGCCTGCCGGGACCTGGGGGCGGGGGAGAGGAGCGCCGGCCCCTGACTCACCCCACCGCCCCAGGCTCCAGGCTGGCTTGGGGCGGGGGCGAGGCCGTGCCATCCTAGCCCAGCGGCCCACCTCCGGCTGAAAAGCACCTCCAGCCGGGATACGGGCTCCCCTCCCCTTCCCAGTCCCTGGGGATGGAGGGCTGCCCCTGGCTCTCCAAGGTGAGGCCTGGCAGCCAGCTGCCCACCGCAGCCTGACAAGGTACCTGCCTACCCTGTGCCCTGGGTGTGCCCAGCATCAGCCTGTGCCTCCCTGGCCTATGTCCAAGGCTCCTGTGCACAGCTTGGCCCTCTGCCAGTCCGCCATGCCCACTACTCACCTTCTCTTCTCTCCTCCCAGGAGCAGACACCATGGATTCCTTCAAGGTGGTGCTGGAAGGGCCAGCACCCTGGGGCTTCCGGCTGCAGGGGGGCAAGGACTTCAACATGCCCCTCTCCATCTCCCGGGTGAGCCAAGGCTGAGCCCTAGGTTGGGAGAGGGGTCTCCCAGGGGATTTTGGGTGCTGGGGTGTTTAGTGGGTGACGGGAGGAGTTTGAGCAGGAGCCAGCCAGGGGCCAACAAGTCAGGGAGCAGCCAGGTGGTGAGACATGGTGGGCCTCTGCCCTGCCCTGATGGAACAAGGCCACAAGGCCTCCCCCGACCAAGTGGATACAGGGAGAGGAGCCCCCTCATCACTCCCCAAGCAGTGCACTGCACCAGATGCCATTCCACGAAGCTCCCATGGCCCACCTCTGAGGCCAGGTGGATGCCCATTCTGCAGGAGGGGAGCCTGAGGTCGCAAGAGGAAGTGTATAAGCCCCTTGAGTGAGCAGTGCTTGGAGCCAGGCCCCAGGCTGGACAGCCTGTAAGATCTTCACTTCAGCCTCACGGCTGCCCAGGGGATAAGAATTGCCATCCTGTTTTTCCAGACGAGGGAACCCAGGGCTCAGAGAGGTGGAGGGGTTTGTTCAGCGATTCCATGCCACTCAGACTGGGCCTGCAGTTTGAGTGGGTGGGAGAAGGGGGTCTCTTTCCAGCCTCCATGATGCCCTCCCTCCCCATCCACTGGGCCCATGCAGGATGCAGTGGCCTATGACCCCTTGCAGGGGTGGGCAGCCCCGGGGCAATCTCCAGGGCTCTGGCTTCAGCTCTGGTGGGGGCGGAGCTGGGGGCTGGCCCCTCCCTGTGGCAGGGGGATTGCCTTATAAGCCCAAGAATGCAGCCCCACGCTGGGATGGCCAACGGGTGGCTGGAGTCTGCAGAGCCCAAAAAGGGCTGGCCTGGGCCTGGAACCCTGAACTCCCGACAGGGGATCCCTCTGGCTAAGGGGTGGCCCAGGCCAGGTCCCAGCCCCAGCTGTGGGATGAACTGTGGGGCAGAGAGAGCAAACTGCCTGCCCATAGTAGGTGAGGCCAGCTCCTTGGGCTGGTGACTCTGCTCTCACTGTGGCCTGGGGCTTAGGAGAGGGCGGGTACTTCCTGCCCCACATCCTCCTGCTCTGGGAGGCCCACCCAAGTGCCCGGTGGGCAGGCAGCTGCTGGCTGGAAGTCGGGCATGCACAGCCTGGAGGGGTCCAGAGGGTGCTTCAGGCACTGTCCAGCCTGAGAGGGGCCTCAAGGTGGAGTCTGTCTGTGGGAGATGAGCTTGGTGGCCAAGGCAGGCAGGGATCCAGTGTTCCTCCCAGGGACATATCCACAGGGTCCCCCTGGAACCTGTCCTGCTGGGTAGGCAAGGGCACTGTTCCCCTCACTACACACACACACACACACACATTCTCAAGCCTTGCCAGCCCTGAAAACCTACCCTCCATCCCCTCTTCCTGGGAAAGTGCTGGCCAGTGTGGCCAGGGAGCCCTGGACCTTGGCTGGTTTCAGCCTCCGTTTCTTCATCTGTCGGGGTGGGCCACATAGTAACCCAGGGGATGGACATACAGATGTGGCCTCTTGGGGGCACTCTGGGCTCAGGCTTCTTCGTCAGCAGCCCCTGTGCGTGGGTGGGGCCACCAGCTGAGCCCAGCCCTGGAGTTGGACCTAGGCAGGCAGACCAGCAGGCGGGGTGGGCTTTTTTCTAAGCTGGGCCAGCCCCCTCCCCCTTTCCTGACCCCAGAATGGAGGGAGGGGCTAGGGCTGGCTGTGGGCCCAGGCCTGGGAGATGAGGTAATGTCTGGGACTGGGGGGTTGGGCTGCTTGGTGGAGCCCTCAGGCTGACTCACCCCTCACCCATTGCTCTGTTCTGCCCCCTGGCCTCTCCCCTCCTTGGTCCCTGGGGCCTCACCCTGTCCCTGGCCTGAGCTCCTCTCTGCTTCTCTCCACTGAAGCCACCACCTCCCCCAGAGTTCTCCCTGGCTTCTCTATCCACCTCTCTGACTACTCCCCTGCCCTCCTCACCCCAGGGAAGGAAGCAGTCCCCACCCTGCTCCTCCAGAAGCCAGCCACTCCTGTCCACCCAAGACCCCCAGTCCCACACCTCCCAGGAGCTGCCCCACTTGGGTAGGGAGTGGCCCAGCCAGGTTTCCCTTCTACTGACTCACTGTGACCTTGAGTAAGTCACTTCCCCTCAATGGTGTCACTTCCCCCAGCCCATTATAAGTAGTTGGTTTAAATAAAGGAGACATAGGAGACCCAGGCCCCAGGCCCAGCCAGGCTGGGCAGGGAGTCTTTCCAGGTGGGCCTAACAGAATCCTAATCCTGCCTCTTACTAGCTGGGTGACTGGGGGGCAAGTTGCTTAACATCTCTGCGTTTCCCTGGGTGTAAAATGGGAACAGTTCCAGGCTGAACTCCACAGGGTCGCTGGAGGAGTCAGTGTCAATATATGGCCTAGAAACTAGTAGGTGTTCAACAAATGCAAACTGCTGTTACTACTTTTCTTATTTAGCAAGTAGAGAAGCCACCCAGCTCTCTTACCTCCCAAACAAGAACTAGAGCCAGCAGACCCAGCTGCCCTGCCTTTTTGTCTCTGCCTCTGGCCCCTCTGCCATCTCTCTGGAACTTCTTCCCTCTCCTCTCCCTGCCCAGGCTGAGTCTGTGCACCAGCCTATTGGCGTTGCCTCCTGGGGCCTGGGGCAGCCTGTACCTCCCCCCACCAGAGCTCTGTGTAATCTAAATCTGCCTTTGAGTGCTTCCCCACAGAAAGCCTGATTAGTCACAGGCCCCGAGGCTGGCCAGGCCACCTCCACCTCTGCTGCCAGGGCTGAGCTAGAGGGCTCCAAGGGCCCAGTGGGGTCTATCAGGATGCAGCCCCACGCTGGGATGGCCAACGGGTGGCTGGAGTCTGCAGAGCCCAAAAAGGGCTGGCCTGGGCCTGGAACCCTGAACTCCCGACAGGGGATCCCTCTGGCTAAGGGGTGGCCCAGGCCAGGTCCCAGCCCCAGCTGTGGGATGAATTGTGGGGCGGAGAGAGCAAACTGCCTGCCCATAGTAGGTGAGGCCAGCTCCTCTCATCCCAGGCCTCTCATCCCAGGCCTTAAAACTGCCAATGGCTCCTCCTGCCCACAAGGTGAAGCCCTGGTTCCTTCCCCTGTCATCCGAGGCCTTCATAATTTGACTTCTGCTCCCCATGCAGCACACCCTTTTCTCCTTTTGTCCCTGGTGGCTTCAGCTGATGCTGCTGATGACCACTCTTCCCAGCCTCCTCTTTCCCCTCACTTATCGCAGGAACCAGGGATTTCCACTGGAAACTCGAAGGATGGGGGTGGGGAGGGTTGAAGTGGCATTGGAAGGCTTGGGGTGACACTGACTTACAGCCCTTGAAGCCCTGGCTAGTGCCTAGGGCTCTGTTCAGGCACTGCGATGACGTGGCTGTGGTCACTGCAGAGCTTGGGTTTTATCCTGAGGATGGCTGTTTGTTGACTTCTTAGCAATTTCTGGACTGTGGGAAAGGGTGGCAGAGGTACCTGCAGATAAATAAGCAGGGTGATTGGGGTGATGGTGGAGCTCAGATGAGCCCCACCCCTGCCCCAGGTTGCTTTGGTACCCAGCAGCTGCCCAGGAATCTGCTGCATGAGGAGGTCTTTGCATCTTGGATGCGGGACAGCTTGGGAGAGGGCAGGGTTGCCCACCATTGGCCTCAGTTTGGTTTGCAGAGTCCTGTGCCGCCCTGACCCGCACGGTCTCTCCGCAGCTCACCCCAGGAGGCAAAGCTGCACAGGCGGGCGTGACGGTGGGCGACTGGGTGCTGACCATCGATGGGGAAAACGCCGGGGGCCTCACGCACATCGAAGCCCAGAACAAGATCCGGGCCTGCGGGGAGCGCCTCAGCCTGGGTCTCAGCAGGTGTGGGGGCGCCTGCCGGCCGGGTGGGGACACCCACGGGGCCGGCCCTCCCTCACCGCCTCCCCTTCTCCTCCAGGGCCCAGCCGGTTCCGAGCAAACCGGAGAAGGTAGGCGGCAAGCCCGGGGAAATCTGGGCGGCCGGCGGGGCGGGGTCGGATGCCTGGGGTGGACCTACCTGACCCAGCGCAGCCTCGGTAACCCCATCCCTGATCCCGGAGTAGAGGGGCAGAGGCCAGAGCTGGGGAGGGCCTGGGGAACCCGGAGTTGAGCCGGAGGCTGCCGCACGGTCCGGCCACCACGCATGTCTGTTTGTCCGTCTGTGCGCCTGTTCGCCTGCCTCCATCCCGCCGGCCTGTGCTGCGAGCCCGCACCCACGTAGGCTGAGATCGTCGCTCCCAAATGGCCTCTTGAAACCCGAATCGCCCCCTCCCCCGTAGCCTCCGGCCAGATGTGGGGGCGGGGGGTGCCCCCCATCGGCCCAGGCCCCCGCCCCCGCCCGCCCTGCCCGGCTCTGTCTCCGCCCAGGCCCCGGCCCCCGCCGCGGACCCACCGCGGTACACCTTTGCACCCAGCGCCTCCCTCAACAAGACGGCCCGGCCCTTCGGGGCGCCCCCGCCCGCTGACAGCGCCCCGCAGCAGAATGGGTACGTCGGTGCCTGCCTGTTCACGCAGTGCGTCCATCGGCCTGTCCGTGCGTCCGCGGTGCGCGGCGCCACACCCGCTGCTGCTCCGTCTGCACTGCGCCCCAGCCGGGCTGGAACCGTGCGGCAGCGACCCCTGTCGGCCAGGGCGGGGTCTGCAGGCACAGGGCCCTCCCATGCGGTGGGGTTCCTGCTGGGGGCGCTAAAGGAGGCAGCGACCCGGGGATGGGGTCTGGTGTTGGGCCGACTGAGCCCCAGACTTTCGGTGCAGCTTTGTCCCCAGCGTGTCAGGGCACTGACCTTTCCCCATCTCTCTTCCTTCCCTGTGTCTGTGGCTTTATCTGTCCATCTGTCTATTTCCTTCACAGGTGCAGACCCCTGACAAGTCAGTGAGCCCCTCTGCCTATCCCTCTTTTCTTTCCTTTTGGCACTCTGGGCAGTGGTCCCTACCCACCCACCCAGCCTCCTCCTTGCCCTGACTGCCCTCCTCCCCTCTCACTCCCCACCACCCACCCTCCCTTCCCCACTCTGGCCCTGTCACCATTACCCACAGGTGCCAAATCCCGGGAGGGGGTGCCCCCACCCCCCACCCCCTGCGCGGGGTTCTGAGCCACCCCCTCCCCACAGACAGCCACCCCGACCACTGGTCCCAGACGCCAGCAAGCAGCGGTTGATGGAGAACACCGAGGACTGGCGGCCGCGGCCTGGGACAGGCCAGTCCCGTTCCTTCCGCATCCTCGCCCACCTCACAGGCACCGAGTTCAGTAAGAGCCAGCCTGGGGTGGGGCGGACACTCCTTCCCGGGTCCTGGCCCAGGCCTGGGTTCAGCTGGAGCCATCTCTGGTGCCCTGGGGACCCTCTGCCGGGCTCAGGGCTGGGGTGAGCCTCTTGTCTTCCCTCGGCCAATGCCTGCCTCTGCCCTCTCAGTGCAAGACCCGGATGAGGAGCACCTGAAGAAATCAAGGTAAAGGACGCACAAGCCCCTGTCAGCTAACTCCTGCCTCACCCCTTTCCAGCCACTGCACTCATGCCTGCTCCTGGCTCTCCCAGCCAGAGCATTCCATTCTTCTTCCTTCTTTCCTTCCTTCCTTCCTCTTTTCCTCCCTCCTTTCAGTCTGTCCATCCTTCTTTCCTTCTCTCCATCCATCCTTTCTTTCCTTCCATCCTTTCTTTCTTTTCTTCCTCTCTCCCTCTGTTCAGTCCATCCATCCGTCCTTCTTTCTTTCCATCTATCCTTTCTTTCCTTCCATCCTTTCCTTCTTTTCTTTCTCCAGTCATCCATTTTCTCCTTCCTTTCTTCCTTCTTTCATCTATTCTTCCTTTCTTCCTCTTTCCCTCCATCCCTCTGTCCTTCCTCCCTTCCTTTCATTCTGTCCTTCCTTCTTTCTTTCCTTCCATCCGTCCTTCCTTGCTCTCTCCCTCCCATCTCTCTATCCTTCCTCTTTCCCTCTCTCCCTTCAATCTGTCCATCCATTCCTTCTTTCTGTCATGCATCCTTTCTTTCTTTTCATCCTTTCTTTCTTTTCTTTCTCCCATCCATTAATCTTCTTTCCTTTCTTCTTTCATCCATCCTTTCCTTCTTCTTTTCTCCTTCTCTCTTCCTCCCTTCTCTCCTTCCTCCCCTCCATCATTCCTTCCTTCTCTCCCTCCTTCCCTGTCTCCTTCCTTCCACTTCCTCCTCCTTCTCTCTCTGCCCCCAGGGAAAAGTATGTCCTGGAGCTGCAGAGCCCACGCTACACCCGCCTACGGGACTGGCACCACCAGCGCTCTGCCCACGTGCTCAACGTGCGGTCGTAGCCGGCCCCTTGCCGGCTGGCTGCCCTCTCTGCCTCTCGCTCTCTCTCTTCCCCTCACCCGGGCACCCCCCTCGATGCCTCCAGCTTCTGCCTACCTCACCCACCCCCTTTCTGCCCCTGAATGGAGCCTCCTGTGGGCCTGGCCCCGCAGCCCCTGCCCCCTGGCACAGGGCCTGATCCCACCTGACATTGCTTCCCTCCTTGCCCTGTGGTAACTATGCTGTCTGCTGGGTCTGTGCTGGCTCAGGCATGGAAATAAACATTCTCATCCCTGCTTTCTCTGCCTCTGTCTTCTGTCCTTTGTGGGTCTGGTTTGCATTTGGGGGTGTGGGAGTGTTTGATGGTTCAGACTCAGTGTGGGTGGGAGGGGGTGCCTGGCAAAGGGGCCCCTGCCCTGCCAGCAGAGCCAGATCCCCGGGATGAGGGGCGCCCAAGAGCTACCCCAGAAGCAGAAGCCCTGCTACACCTCCCAGCTTTGCACCATAGACCAATCAGCTGGAGCCTGGCTACAGAAGCTGCCCTTCCCAGCAGCCCTCACACGCCTAGGCATCACCATGGGGCCAGCAAGACCATGGTTAGGGGGTGGGGGGGTGATGCCAGGGGCCTCAGCTCTGCAGGGCCTTGAATGGCAGATCTTGCAGCCAGGTGCCCAGGACAGAAGCCCCAGCCCCAGCCTCAGCCGCCCCCCCGGAACCCTGGCCTGGTGAGACAGTGGGCTTCAGCCCTGGGGGTGGAAGGGAAGGAGAGGGTGGCTCGCCTCCTGGGGCGTAGAGGTGGCAGACTCCTCCAAGCTGCCCCAGGGGCCACCCGCTGCCCTTTGGTGGTCCCTGGACACCTCCCCACCCTGGAGCCACTTTCCTTGGCACTGGCAGGCCCCACCACCCCCAGCCCCACCAGCCGCCCGCCCTGGGCCGTGGACCCCGCTTTCGCTGAGCGCTACGCCCCAGACAAAACGAGCACGGTGCTGACCCGGCACAGCCAGCCCGCCACACCCACGCCTCTGCAGAACCGCACCTCCATCGTGCAGGCAGCCGCCGGAGGGGGCCTAGGAGGGGGCGGCGGCGACAATGGCAACGGCAAGACCCCGGTGTGCCACCAATGCCACAAAGTCATCCGGTGGGTGGCCCTGTACCTTCCCTACCCCGGCCTCTCCTGTCCCAAGGCCCAGCCCAAGCATGTTTCCTCCCTCCGCCACCCCCATGGGTCTGCCCACCCCTTTCACCTCAGCCACCACTGCTGGAGGGTCGGGATTCAGTTCCCAGGCAGAGCAGGGGCGGGAGCTAGCCTGGGTCCTCAGATTCTTAACTTCCACCCTGCCTCCTCACCCCCACCCCCACCCCTCCACTTATTCACTTCTCCCAACCCCCCTCACACCTCCACTTCTCCCTGACCCAGTGGGGTTGGAAGGTGCCAACAACACAAGGGCACAACGTAACTGCAGCCCGAGACTCACTGCCTCCCCACACCCAGCCACCTCTTCCCCTCTCCCTCCTACTCTCCAAGCAGACTAGCCTAGGGGGCCCCTCCCTCTCTGCACTGCTCCCTGGGGTCCCCAGCAGGGCCATACAGTTCCCCAGAATCAGTGCATGAGGTTCTAGAGCCTTCCTGATTCTCAGCCCCTGCAGGCCCCCACCCTAGGATGTATGTCCCTGGGCTCAGCCCAGCCAGACGAAGCCACAGGCAGGACAGGGGCCCATCAGCACTCCGGGCCTCCTGCCCCTTGCCCCACTCCCTGCTCCAGTGCTCTGCCAGGCCCTCTAGGTCATCTCATTAGGCTCACATCCTCAGCCTCCAGCCAGTATCACCCTACTCCTGTTCTACAACTGCCCCTTCAAGGCAAGGCAGCATGAGAGAGCTGAGCTCCACTCCCAACTGTCTGTCCTTGCTGTGTGGCCTAGGGCAAGTCACTTCCCAAACCTGTTTGGGAAATGGGAGGATGAACTTTGTCTCCCAAGACTTCCTCACAGCTTCTCAATAAACCCACCCTGGCTCTGACCAGGAGCCCCCACCCACACACCCCTTCTGTATACCCCCCTCTCACCACCCCGCCTCTTCCTCAGGGGCCGCTACTTGGTGGCGCTGGGCCATGCCTACCACCCCGAGGAGTTTGTGTGCAGCCAGTGCGGAAAGGTCCTAGAAGAGGGTGGCTTCTTCGAGGAGAAGGGTGCTATCTTCTGTCCGCCCTGCTATGACATACGCTACGCCCCCAGCTGCGCCAAGTGCAAGAAGAAGATTGCAGGCGTGAGTGGGGCTGGTGGGAGGACGGGCTGGCGGGTCCCGAACTCAGTCAGCACTGAGCAGGATTTGCTGAGCAGCTCCTAGATCTGGGGCTCTCCCTGCATGAGCCTTTTGGATCCCTAGTCTAATTAATAAGCAGACCCCTCCATTGGCCTCACTTGACAGCAGTACATTAGCCAAGATCCTCTTAACAAATGACTGAAATCTTACTGAAAAGGGCTCGAGCAAGAAAGAAATAGATTGGCTCAAATAACTCCACAGCCTAAGGCACCCTAAGAATCCAGGGTTCTTTCTTTCACTCGCCTGTTTTCATCTGTGTTGGCTTCATTCTCCCAGCACGCTGTTCCATAAAAGGTGGCGAAGACAGGGCCACAGTAGCTTCCAGGGTCACCATCTCCCCACCTTAGCACCACGAACTGAAAGAGAGCACCTCTGTCCCCGCCAATGCATCACAAAATCCCAGGGTGGTGACCTGGCTCGGGTCACCTGCTCAGTCTCTGATGCCACCCTCATGACTGGGACTGGCCAGGTCTGGGCTCCACCCACCCCTGGAGTTGGGGGTGACCCCACCCTGCCTGCACCTCAGACTGAAAGTTAGGGACAAGTGGTTCCCTCAAATAAAACCAGGATGACATTATCCTGAGAAGGGAAGAGCTGGACACGCCAAAGTAAGATGTGGCCACTGTATCATGCTGCAACAACAGAAAATCCCACTGCAGAGATTTAAGCAGAATTTCAATCCTAAGAATTCCAGGGCTGGAACAGCAACTCAAGAGTTCCTTCAGCGACCCAGGATTTTCCTGCTCTTTTTTTCGCTCCCAAATCCTTAGCATGGAGACTTTGGTCCTCGAGCTTATTGGTGTCATGGTTGCCAGATGGCTGCCCAAGCACCAGACCTCACGTCCTTGTTCCAGGCAGGAAGTAGAGGGAAAGGGAAAATGGCATTCTTTTAGCAAGGTTTTGCCTTTTGACTCTGGAAAAAAAGACTGTCATTTTCTCATTGTCCGGAACCATATCATATAGCTCCAGCCTCCAAAATGCAGGAAAGCAGAAGAGAGGGGGGTTGTGAGAGGCTTTGGAGAGGCTACTCCAGTGTTTGCCATATGGAATGCAGGAGAAAACGAGACTCTTGTGAGATGGCCTAATATGCTTTAAGGGCACAGGATTCAAACGGCAAAGCCAGAAATCCAGACTCAAAAACTTGATTCAAAATCCTGTTCTTCCCACAGGGGCTAGATACAAAGCATTGCCTGACCAGGTTTTCCGGTGGGAAACCCGGCCACTACCCAGAACCAGGCTTGGGACTTTGGTCACTGTGTGTCCAGAGCTAAGAATAATGGGCCATCTATCTTCACTCATTCATTCTCTTTTATTAATTGTGGACAATTGTGAACACAACTGTGAACAAGACATACATGGGCCGTGCCCTCCAGGAGCTCACGCTGGGGAAGGGGGATTTGGAGGGTGGAAGGGGCTGAGGGCAGAGCCAGCCATTGTCCTTTACTCCTGTGGGAAAAGAGGGCAGATTAGGCAGAGGTGACCAGCTGAATGGGTTCCTGTTGTAGATATATGGAAACCAAGGCCCAGAGAGGGGCAGAAATTGCTTAAGGCTGTACAGAGTACCAGAGAAATTGCTTAGTCCCTCCCTGGGCTCATGCTCCTTTCTTACTTCTGTGGATCCAATGAACAGACCTGCTCGATGCAGCCAGAGAGCTCTGTGGTGGCCATGTTCAATTACCTGCAAGTGGCAGAAACTCAAAATAATGGCGGCTTATTTCTCACCTAGGAAAAGTCCAGAGGTGAGCAGCACCCAGGCTCCTTTATCTTGTTGCTCAGCCTTTCTCAGCACATACTTACTTCCAACTCCTAGTCCACAATGGCTTTTGAGCCTACTCCAAATGTCCTCATTCTAGCCAGCAGGAAGTTAGAAGGGCAAGAAGGAGACCAAAGGCCCATAGCAGCCATCTTTTGAGGATGCAGCCACCCAATCCTGATTACATGCCATTGGCCAGAACTGAGTCATATGACCATGCCAGCTGCAGGGAGGCTGGGTAATGGAGTCTTTTATTTGGGGCAGCCATGTGCCCAGTGAAAAATGGTGACTCCATCCATAGGCACAAGGGAGAGAATGGATGTTATAGTCTTTGTCATTGTAATAGCAGCTAATGTTAGTGGGGCACTTAATTGTGTACAGGCTTCACAATCACACCATGAAGTCAGTTTGGTCATCATTCCTGTCTCAGAGATGAGGAAGTTTGCCTGAGATCACAGCCATTTCCCTGCCAGCCTAGACCACACCCAGTCAAACTGTTCTAGAGGAATTGGCTGGACCCCAGAATCTCTTGGGCTGGGCATCTGCGTTTGCTTCCCACAGATGAAGGCCCTCCTGTTGGCTGACCTGTTCAGCTTGTGTTGTACATCCTGTGTGGACAGGGTTATCACCCCACACCACGGAAGAGAAGTTGGGGCTCCGGGGGCTGGGCTGCTCTTGGTTTCCAGAGTAGGCTTGGTTGGCAAGCCCTGATCTTGCCCCCTACCCAGGCTGTTGCTTCCACCAAGTAGCCAGCTCTGGCTTTCTAGGGCAGGAGCTGCTTCTGCCCTGGGGGCCTCAGCTTCCCGTCTTGCAGGGCCTCCAGGGTCCTTGCAGGTGCTCTGATTGGGGTTCTCTGCCCAAGGGTTCCTCAGGAATATTCCCTGACACCAACTCTTTGTCCTGCCTGTGCCCAGCACTCAGAACAGCATCTGCCTCCAGGCTCTCAGTATGAAGCATGGGGAGAGCAACATAAAGGAAGCAGATTATTTCAGTGGAGTTGGAGGGAAACTCAGGGGTGCACATTGGAGGGCCACCTGGCCCAGACTGGGGATCGTCTGGGGATCCTGTGCTCTCTCAAGTCTCATCACTCACCTGCAGCTCCTTCAGTCTGCACTGCAGCCAGTGTGCTGTTCTCTTTTTGCCCAGGCTGCCCTCTACTGCCAGGACCACTCTTTAGCACCCTCTTTATCTCCTCCATTCCTTCTCATATGGTACTCAAACTCAGGAAATCCTTTCCTGATGCCCACCCTCCCCACCAGATCAGTCGCACATACTCTGCCCCACAATTTGCTCACTACATCTGTCATTTCATTTTGCTCCCCATCTCTCTTGCCCAGGGTGTGAACCCCTTGGGCTGGGGGCCAGGTCTGTTTTGTTCACTGCTTTATCCCCAGCTTCAGTCACAAGACCCCATGTAGAGCAGGCATTCATTTGGTCATCACTCAATGAATAAGTGGATGCAAGTGGCCTTGAAGCTGAACTGAAAACCTGAGTAGGAATTAGTTTGGAGAAGGATCAGGGAGATTTCCAGGCAGAGGGAATAGCTCAGGTCAACAGGAAAAGATTGGAAAGGGCGTGAGGTGAGGTGGAGGAGGTGGGCAGGGGCTGTGCTAAGGAGTTTGGAGCCAGGGGGCTGATGAGGTCTGATTTGCCTCCCAGAAAGCTTCTTCCAGGGCTGGGTGGAAGATGGACCAGGGAGGGGGTACTGGGGGGCTGCTGTGCCTGGGCCAGGGCAGTGGGAGATGGGAGCAGCAGACAGATTTAGGAAAAGTTAGTGGGTAAAATAGGAGTTGATAACTGGCCCACAGGTTCTTTAAATCAATAGCCAACCTTTAAAAATCAGGATATTTCACTTTAACACCTTGATTTCAACATGAGCCTAGGTGACATTCCCATATGAACTGCTCAGCACTGCCCCCTAAAGGCAGAACAGGTGTTCCCCGGGACACAGTCCCCACCATGCCCTGTTGTGCACCCTGACTGGCTCCATTCCCTTCTTGCAGGCATCTAGGCCTGGGACCCTGGGCTGCCAGCCTGGGGCCATTCTCACAACAACCCCAAAAGTCCGGGTTTAGGTCCCAATTAGCAAGGGAAGGAACCAATTCTTAAAAGAAGGCAAACCTGTTAGCCAAGTCACCCAGCCAAGAAGCAAGGTCTAGCGGAACCCACAGACCTCTGCTCCCCCCATGGGTCCCCACACTGCCCCCTCTGCCTGCTGCAGTTCCAAATGTCACTGGCCCTGACTGGCCCGAGGGGCCTGGGGATGGCTAGCCCAGCCCTCCAGGGAGAGGCCAGCCCCATGGGTCCCTATTTCTTCCTATTCCCAGTAAAACCAGGCTAATTGAATTCATAGTTACCAAGCACCCACTAAGGGCCAGGCTCTGTCAAAATATATCAGATGATAGAACAGTTGGAGTTTCACAACCTGGACCTACATTGTAGGCAGGAGAAGTGAGGAAAGCCAGCTAAGCCATCAATATATATATGTAAAGTATCTGGTAGCATCTCAGAAAGGATAAGTGTTACGGAAAAAAGGAAAAGGATAGAGTTTGGGAAACTCTAGGAAAGGTTTGGGGAATGTGGGTTGGGAGGGCAGGTTGGAATATTTAAAAGTGTGGTCAGAGTGGGCCTCATTGACAAGGTGACATTGGAGCAGACCCTTGAAGGAGGTGATGGGTAAGCCTTGCAGGTATCTCGGGGAACAGCATTCCAGCCAGAGGGAACAGCCAATGCAAAACCCCAGGACAGGAGTGTGCCAGGTGCGTTCAAGGATCAGCAGGAGGCCAGCGTGGCTGGAGCGATGTGAGGGGAGAGAGACAGGGTTGGAAGGAAATCTGACGTGACAGGCCAGGCCCTGCTGGCCTGGGAGGCCCCTCTCTGGGCTTTTGACTCTGAGAAGTGTGGAGCCACTGCAGGGTTTGAGCAGTGGAGGATTGAGGCCCACTGGGGTTTAAGGGGCTCATGGGACAGTTGTAATGAGAATCCTCTGTGGGGTGGCAGAGGTAGAAGCCAGGAGCAGTTTGGGGCAGTCATCCGGGCCAGAGGTGACTGGTTCACATCAGGAAAGCCATGAAAAGTGAGCAGAATCCGGATATATCTTGGAAGCCAACCCAACAAGCTTGACTGGTGGACTTGATGGGAGGTGCGAAGGAAAGGGGCATTTGGCCTGAGCAAATGGAAGGATGGGGTCCCAGCTGGAACCGCTGGAGGAGGAGCAGGTTTGGAATGCAGAGACTGGGATCCGAGTTTGGGTTGTGGCAAGTCTGCAAGGCTCATTGGACATCCGTGGGGAGACCTCAGGAGGAAGTCACAGATATGTGGGTGCAATGTTTAAATCATAGGAAGGAAAGGCTGAGGACTCCAGGCCAGCCTTCCTGTGCTCCTGTGCTCAGCTGGGAGGGGACCAAGCCACCCCACCTAACTCGCACTCCTTCCCAGGAGATCATGCACGCGCTGAAGATGACCTGGCACGTGCACTGCTTCACCTGTGCAGCCTGCAAGACGCCCATCCGGAACCGGGCCTTCTACATGGAGGAAGGGGCGCCCTACTGCGAGCGAGGTACGGCGGGGTGCGGGCCAGACACGGAGAGGGGCCGCGGTGTGGGTGGGCGTGAATCCAGCCTTCCTCCTCTTCAACGCTGTCCCCAGACTACGAGAAGATGTTTGGCACCAAATGCCGTGGCTGTGACTTCAAGATCGATGCCGGGGACCGCTTCCTGGAGGCCCTGGGCTTCAGTTGGCACGACACCTGCTTCGTTTGCGCGGTGAGCCCCTTGTCCCCCCCACCAGCCGGCACCAAGCCCCACCCCCTCTGCTCTCCCCTAGCCCCCTCTCCCGCCCCTAAACTGCCCTCTTTCGGAGGAGCCCCCTGCTTCTGGGATTCTTGAGAGATTGGGAAAGGGCCTCTCCTGCCACCCCCCAATCCATATCACTGGACCTTCTCTGTGTCCTCCAAGATATGTCAGATCAACCTGGAAGGAAAGACCTTCTACTCCAAGAAGGACAAGCCCCTTTGCAAGAGCCACGCCTTCTCACACGTGTGAGCCCCTCCTCGCCCTCGGCTGCCTTGGCCCCGCCCTCTGCAGCTTTGGCCCCGCCCTTGGCTGCCTTGGCCCCGCCCAGGCCGAGGGCGTCGCTGCTTCAGGAGTCGTCATCACTGGCCCCAGACGCTCCGTAGGGCTGGCAAAGGGGCCCCAAGTCCGACTCCTGACCCGAGCCTACAGTTTCCCGGCCCTGACCCACCGCCTTCACGTACCCCGCACTCTCTCCACCACCATCACGCACTGCCCCTGTTCACCTCCAGTGCCACAATAAACCTGTATCCAGCTGTGTCCCGCTTGCCTTCCCTGACTGATGTGGGTAATGGAATTTGAGGCGACAGGGAGTGGAGACTGGGATGGCTTTTCCCGGAGGCTGACCATCTCGGTGGTACTCATGATGGTTAGTGGGAGGAAGTTCAGCAAGTTTCCTGTGTATGAGTTTGGTCCCAGCACCCAGGAAAGAAGAGGAGCCGCTGGCTTGGCCTGGCTTGGAGGTAGGAGGAGGAGCTGGAGTGGATCCGCGGGGATGGAGGGCAGAGAAGAAAACAGGACTGGGAGGTGCAGTCACTGGAATGTGAGAAGATGGGACTGGAGAGAGAAGCCCACGGGTCCTGGGAGCCACAGAGGCCTGGCTGAGGAGCCTGGATTGTCTCTTGGATACAAGTGCGCAAGAGAGCACAGGGGCACTCATGGATACAAGTGAGCAGAAGACTTGAAATAGTGAAGCAACAAAGTTCAAATTTGTGTTATAGAAAGAGATCCCTAGGGCCGTTAGCAGAGAGGATGTGAGGAGGGGTTTGGACACTGGGCTAGGGTGGGGCCAGAGGAAAGGAGTAGTAGAAAGCAATGTGGCAGGGATGGGAATGGGGGGGTCCCCAGGGATGAGGGGTGGGGAGAAGGCAGGCAGGTTTTTTCTTTTTTTTTTTTGCTAACATTATCTCATGATCCTCAGGCAGATAATTTCTAACATTATCTCATGATCCTGCAACACTTTGACGTATCTGCAGTTATCCTTACTTTGCAAATAAGGCCTGCTCAGAAAGGTTAGGAAACCCAACCAAGGTCACACAGCACTAAGCCATGAACCAGACTAGGAGCCAGGCCTGAGGCGGGATGCCCTGTCCTGGGACTGGCTGGCACTGGGAGCTGTTCATCAGCTAGTGCCCTCTGGGGTGCTTGATTCTGCCTGGTCCCTCGAGGCCCAGAGGCTGGTGGTGCAACCATCGTCCCTAGTGCCTTCTGCCTCCCACTGGTTTCTCCAACCCCCACCCAGGGACTGTCACCTCTCCTGTTCCAACCCTGGACTGAGAGAAACTGAGGAAAGGAGCCAAGCCAGACCAGGACAAGTTACTGAGTTCACAGACAGCTGCCTTTCAGGGCTCTCTGGCCCAAGGACCTTCAGTGCCATTGTCAGCACTGTGGACAAGTCCTGGGGTTGATCCCTGTGATGAGAAGAGAAGGGTCTCTGTCCCACCTCAGATTTAGGCAATGAAAGGGCAGAAGCGTTTAAGCCCACTGTGAGCCTGGGAGGCAGATGGTGGTCCCTTGGATGGAGACAGGGAGGTAGGGAAGGAAGGTGACAGGTCCTTGGAGAATGAGCACAGGCCTTGGTGTCTGATTGAGCCGTAATAGTTCACCAGAGCCTAGAGCAGTGCCCAGCCCATAGTGGGTGCCCAAGAAATGCTTGTTGAACTACTGAATGTGGTGCCTGTGGGACACTCGGGAGACAAATTCAGGAAGCAGCTGAAAATTCAGATTTGGAATTTGGGAGTGAATTTGGGATAGGTATGAGGCAGTCACCACAAATGCTTGTGATATATTTTTTGTAATTTATTTTTTTGAGCAGTTTTCTACACAAAAAAATCATGCAGAAAGTACAGAGTTCCCATATACACCCCTCCCCCCAGTTTCACACACACACACCACACACACACACACACACACACACACACACACACGCATGCAGGCACACACACAGTTTTCCCCAAGGGCTTGTAATCAATACCTCCAAAGAGCTGGGGAGCAGGCCCCGGAAGGTAATGTCAGGGCTAAAGCAGGTTGGATATGTGGTTTTCTTTCAACCTAGCCATCCTTGGCATATTAAACACAATATTTTGCACTTGCATGAAGACACGTCCTCGCTCTCACTTCTCTCGAACCATGAAGCCCTCCTCAGTCCATCCTTGGTTTCCATGGATACAAGCGAGCAAGAGAGCACAGGGGTGGATGTAAGTGCCGCCAGGAGTCTGTGCCCGCCTGGGGCAGCCACCCCTCAGCTTTTGCCCAGGGCTGCCACGTGGGAGTGTCAAGTGGTGCAGCCAGGTCTGCCAGTTTACCTGCAAGCTCCCAGAGGTTCCCAATTTTGCATGAAATCTCCTGCTTTTTGAATGTTGGCAGCTTAGTTGTTTTTTTTTTTAACCCTATTTTTTTTTTTTTTAAATGAACATAGGCCAAATCCAATGGACATAGGATAGCTGGGTTCCTAGCATAGAGAAGTGACATCCAGAAGCACCAACCTAACAGGACTGGGCAGAGAAAACAGAAGGAGCCGCCAGATTCTGGGAGAGCTCCACCGGTCAGGGAAGCCAGGGCAGGGCCAGAGTGATTCAAGAAGTTGCCAACAGCGTCAAGTGGGCAGATAAGGCCCCAAGGAGTCCCTGTGGCATTTTGCAACAAGGTGACACTTGCCAGATCAGTTTAGCCTCTGCTGGACTGGCTGGCAGGGTTAAAGAGGAAACAAAGGGGCTGGTGAAGACGTGCGTGAGTGAGTGCGGACAGCTCTTTGAAGAGACTTGGCTGTGGGGGACAAGAGGACAACCGGGCAGCTGAGCAATCAAGACGGCGGATGGGAGAAAAGTGCTTGGCATCCACTAAGGAATGGGTGGCTAAGGATGGGAGAAGTTGTTGGATGGGGGAGTGGTGATAAAGGGAGGGTAATGCAAAGCACGGTGCTGGGGACCAAATCTTGGGAAAGAAGAGCTAGCCCAGATCAAAGAAGGAGCAGCTATCAGGCACCTGCGGTCCACACCCCACCCCCACCCCTGTCGCACAGGGAGCAGCAGCTGGGGCTGGGATTTAAACCCAAACTAACCCTGCGAGTGGAAGTAGGGAGGGGCCTAGGGTCCCAGGGGTCACGATGGAGCCAGAAGCTTGCTAACGGAGAACCTGGGGAGAACCCAGGGGGGCTGAGCCATCTGCTTGGGGGTCGTGCAGAGGGTGTCTTTACAGCGTGGTCAGTGAGGACCCCAGGATCAGACCAGATCCTCCTGCTCAAACTGGCTGGGAAGGTCCACTCAGGTTTCACTCAGGTTCTCTGCCTCTGACAAAAACGACGACTTCTTGGGAACCAGGTAGATTGGGAAGGAGTCTAATCAGCTGCAACTCAAACTAAGCAAAAACAGGGCTAATTGGCCTCATTTAACTGCTTACCTAACTGAAAAGGTTAACGGCTTCAGGCACAGCTGGATCCAGGTATCCATGGATGAGCTCAGGGGCCTCTGTCTTTCTCTCTTCCTCCATCTCCTGGCTCTGCTTTCCTCAGTGCCAGCTTTATTGGCAGGCAGCACTCTCCATTATTGGCAACGACAGGGTCCCCAGCAGCTCCAGGCCCACATCCTGCCAGCTCAGCAACCCCAGTGGACAGAGAGAGTCTCTTTCTTGATGGCTCCAGCAAAAGCCCCAGGGCTGATGCTCACTGGATGGATGGTGTGTCACGTGTCCACCCCTGAGACTATCACCAGGAGCCAGCTCAGGCCTGGATCCACCACATGCTCCCCTCTGGAGCCTGTAGTGGAAAATCAACAAGAAGACAGTGGGGTGTGGAAGCTGAGCAGGCTTGTTGCCCCCGTGTGTCCCAGAGCCCCCCTGCCCAGCCTCCTCCCCCAGACCCCACAGCTTTGGCCTCAAGAACTGCTTCTGACCTGAAATTCAGGCCAGCCCAGCCGCTGGATGTGGAAATGGCCAAGCCAGCAGGGGAAACAGGGACATGGTACACAGTATGCTAAGTGACAGGGACAGACCTGGGTTCCCATCCAGATGGTGCCACTAGTTAGCTGTGTGACTCAGGGCTAGTCACTGCCACTCTCTGAGCCTCAGTTTTCCTATCAATAAAATAATTACGGCCAACACATAACACACACACACACACACACACACACACACACACACACACACACACACAGCATCTACTCCAGGCAGTTACCATTTTAAGCACTTGAGATTTTGTTATACAACCCTGAAACTGACTCCATGAGGGAGAGAACAGCATCATCATCCCCATTTTAGAGTTAAAGAAGATGAAACAAGAGAGGTCAAGCAACCAGTTTAAGGTCACACAGCTACCAAGTTCTCCTGCAGTTGGTGGCAGCCATAGGCTTGCCAGGGGTGGAGCTAGTGTGGTCAAAGTGACCAGCCTGGTGCTGGATGGGAAGTGCCATGGGCATCATCACCCTGAGAAGACTTTTGAAGGAGCACTTTTGAAGGACCTGTTTGGAGGAGACCTAGGGAGGCAGGATGAGCAGAGAACTCTCCACCAGCTGGTGTGGGAAAAGTCCTGAGGCTGACAGGACTACCCTCTGAGAGGCAAGGGGGAGCTTTGCTTGAAAGGCGAAAGGTGGGGTGGGACGGAGGAGGATGGGGCTGAGAAGAGGGAGAGTTCTTATTTTCTCAGCCTCTATCCAGTCACATTTTTAGCCTCACAACTTTAAAGAGGAGAAACCTCAGAAAGAGGAAGTGTTTTCGCCAAGGTCACACAGCGAGTGATCAGTTTCTCGGGCCAAAATGCCAACTTTCAAAAGGCTTCCCTTTTCCCTGCCTTTTCTTTCTTCCCTCCCCTCCCCAATTCACCCTACTCCCACCTCCCACCCTCAGCTTTCTGGGCACCCAACACCTAGAGGTCCAGCCTCTCAGTGTGTGCAGGAGAGACTGACATGTCAGGGACTTTGAAAGGTGATCCTTGCTGTGGCAGATGGTGGACATGAAGGCTTGATGGGACGACCTCCAGACAGGCACCCACCCCCAACTCGCCAAGCCTGGAAATGTGGGATTCGGGGGTGGGCAGTGGCTGATGGGAGGCAGATTGGCACAGGAAAGAGAATGCTGTTGGTGACCTTGGGAAATGACGGCTCCCACGGATTTGGCAATTTAGGTCTCACTAGTGATCTTGACCAAAACAGTGCCAGAAAAAATGGGGGGATGGGGAGACAGATCACAGCAGACAAATTGTGGGGTAAAGATAATGTTGGAAGCGAGGAGGGTGAGAAGACCAGGAGTGGGTTCCAGGGCATGGGAGCAGGGTACCCCCTTCCCCCCAACTCCCTGAATAAGAGGGGAAACTGGGTGTGGTTGTCTATGGGAACTCTGTATTATCGTTGCAATTTTTTCTGTAAATCTAAAACTCTTCTTAAAAAAAAAAAGGTATATTTAAAAAATAGATGGCTCCTATTTGGAATGACAAAAATGTTTTGGTGGTGATGATAGCACGACATTGTGAACACAATTAACAGCACTGAAATATATATCTGAACATGATTAAAAGGGGAAATATTAGATTGTATATATGATAACTGAAAAAAAATTTAAATACCCATTGAACTCCACTACACAAACCCTAACTTAAATCATGGATTTTAATTAATAGCACAATTATAAAAAAGGACCATCATGAATTGTGACAAATGGTCCACACCCATGCAAGGTGATGGTGGTGGGGTGACGTATGGGAATCCTGAATTTTTTGCAAAATTGTTCAGTCAATCCACAATTTCTCTAATAAGGGGGGGTATTAGTACAAAGATACCAAATGGAATAAAAACATAAACTATATTAATTTTTAAAAAAACATGGCCAGAAGTGACAGTGGGTGTGGCTGGAGAGTTTGCAGGTGGTGGGTGGTGGGTGGGGAGAGCAGCAATTTGAGGAAGGGAGAGCCTGCGTGGTGCATTGAGCTTCCGTTTTCTGGAAGTGAAGTGGAATGATCTGGAGGCCAGGGGACAGGGCCAGGAAGAGGGAAGTAGGAGGTGCTCTGAGCTAGGACAAGTCAAAGGAAGCAGGAAGGGGCTGATGGAGTTACCCTCTGCCTGGCTCTCCCAGGCCCCTGCAGTGCAAGGTCTCCTCCTGCACCGCCAGAACCACCCCCCCCCACCTTACACCAAATGATGTAATGATAGGGAAGGCTGAAGCTTGGGTCCCCTCCATGTCTTTTCACTCCTTCCTCCCCCTTCCCCATGTCACCCACTCCACTGCTTCAATGACCCCCCCATTCCTTTCCTATCAGTGGGCCTCACTCCAAGCAGGGGCCCATGGAGGAACTTCCAGGGCTGGGGGGTCCATGGATACAGTGGGCTCAGAGCGTTCCCCACCTCGGGGCCTGTGACACGTTTTCAGTTTTCAAAGGGTTCCTCCTACTCCATAACGGTGGGAACCACTGCTGGAGATAAATGCACAGGCTGTTCTCCCTCTCAGCAGGGCTGATTACCCAACTCTAAGGCCCAGCTAGAGCCACCTACCTCCCTCTCCACCTGCCAACTTGGGCCAGTCCTGTGACCTGTCTGTCCCTCCTCTCAGCTCTGGGGCAGGTAAGGTTGGCTCTGGTTCTGTCACCCTTGTCTAGGAGACAGAGTTGGGAGGCTTTGCAGGAGGTGGAAAAGGCTTCTGAGGGCTGCTGGGGCGGGTCGGGCCCCAGCTAGGAGCTGAGCTGTTCCAGGAGGCCCTGCAGGAGAGCCCTCTGAGGGCCCTGCCCTTCTGTGCTCAGAGCTTTGGGAAATAAAGGTGCCAGGAGACCGGCCCCAGAGCATCCTTGGAGGAGCCCTGCCCTGGGAGTCTGGGGTCAGATGCTGCTTCTGGGACTCTACTTGGGATTCCTCTGGGAGGTCTGAGGCTTGGGAAAGAAGGCAAAGGATTTCCTAGCCCAGGCCCCAGGGCCAGGGAGGGGGAGCTCCAGATATTGGTGGGGTGGGGATGGCGGGAGAGATAAGGGATGATGGTGGTGATGAGATGAGGTTGGGGCTGGCAATGGCCCGGTGATGACCTGGTCACAGAGGCAGGGATGGAGCCCTGTGGTTGGGAACTGGGCTCAGGATGGGAAGGGGGGGGGGGTGCAGCCAGTAAGGTGAATGGGGAGGTGAGGTGTAAGCGAGGGGCTGGGAACACAACTGGGATGGGTTGGATTTGGGGTTGGGATGCAGATGGCCTCAGAGAGCGATGGAAATGGACTAGGCATGGACCTTCTGGAGGTGGTGGATGGGTTGAGATGGGCCAGAGCTGGGGCTGCTATGGAATGGGGTTGGGTTTGGGACTGGGGATGGAAATGGGTTGAATGTGGGAAGGGATGGCCCAAGGGATGGGGGGATGGGGGTGCAGGGGGAGAATGGTTGGGATGGAGACTTCAGCCAGGGGTTAGGACCTAACCGGAATGGAGCAACTTTGGGGTTGGGATGGGGAGAGAGCCGGGAGACGGATGTTGCTGAGGGACTGGAGGTAGGGTTTGGAGACTGGAATCTGGGGTACAGTGGGGATAGGGTTGGGGTTGGGGGACAGGGTGAACACCTGGGTCGAGGACGCCGTAGGGGAGGATAATTTTTGAACGGGAAGGTGGGGGGGTGGGCCGGGACAGGGGATGACAGGGACAGGGGCTGACAGGGGCAGGGGGGCAGGGGGGCAGGGGCCCATCCCCGGGGTGCGGCGCGCACGGCCCGCGGGGAGGGGCGCGCGCAAGGGGCGGGGGGCGCCCGGGGCAGGCCGGGAAGGTGGGGGGGGATGGGGGGGGGGGGGGGGGGGGGGGGGGGGGGGCGGGCCTCCCCCTGCGCCGTGCTGGGGCGGCGCTAGGACCGAGCGAGCCGAGGGAGCGGAGCCGGGCGGAGCCAGCGCCCCCCGCCCCCCGCCGGCCTGCTCCCCTCCCCCGGCCGCTGGCTCGCTCGGCTCGCGACGCTGCAGAGGCTCCGAGGCGGCGGCGGCGACTCCCTCTTTTCCCCCTCCCTCCCGTCTCTGTCGGTCCGTCCGTCTGTGCGTCTGTGCGTTCGGCCTCGGTCCGGCCCGAAGCATGGCCGGCGTCAGCTTCAGCGGCCACCGCCTGGAGCTGCTGGCGGCCTACGAGGAGGTGATCCGGGAGGAGAGCGCGGCCGACTGGTGAGCCCCCCGCCCCCGCCCCCCGGCCCCTTTGTCCCCGCGCCGCCGCCGCCGCCTCGCCTTTGTTTCCCTCCGGCCCCGCCGCCTCACCCCCGGGAAGGAAAGGGGGGGGTCCCCGAAATGGTGCAGAGGGCCAGGGAGGGGCTGCCTTTGTGCGCGCCGGGGGGAGGGGCCGGGCCGGGCCGGGCGGGGCTGCTGCTGGGTCCTCTGCTCTCCGGAGGCGGCCCCGGGAGAGCGGCGGGAGCGGTGGCCGCGCACGCAGGCCGGAGGGACGGGGGCCCGAGGTGTGGTCCGGGGTGGGGGGGTGGGGGGGGAGGCCGCAAGGGCCCTGCGGGAGCCCCTCCCTCCGCCCACCTCCCCACCCCACCCTGGCCTCGGGGGACAGGTGTGCGCGGGGCGGCCAAGGGCACCTTCGCCACCTTCGAGAGGGCGAGGACCGGGCGGGGACGGGGCGGGGACCGAGCTAGCGTGGCCCGGCCCGGCCCGGCCCCAAGCACAAAGGAGACCTCCGGCGGGGGAGGAGCGGAGCGGGCCGGGGGCCGAGGCGCCCCGCCCACCGTGTGCCGCCCCCAACCCCCCCACACCTGAGCAGGGGTGCGATGGAATGACGTTCGTTGCCACATGGCGAGCGCGAAGTGACTCCTTTTCCCTTCGCGGGTCGCGGAGGAGGCAGGGACCAGCCCCTCTCTCCCCGACCTGAAGAGGGGATTGCAGAGACCGGGCAGCTGACTTTGGGCGATCGGAAGGGGAGGGGGTCAGCTGGGGTCCCTGGGAGGAAACCCTCGGGCCCACAAGTGCGGAGGGAGCCCCCAGTGAGCGAGTTCCTCCACTGGGACCCCTTAGCCCCTCCTTCCAGAGTCAAAGGGGCACTCCACTCTTGGTGGGGGTGGGGCAGGGCCGTCCCTCTCCCCACCCACCCCAGCTGTTGTCGCCCCTGAGCTGGGGGAGGGGCCGACCACCTGCTCTGGGGGCTGGAGGCCCCCCGGAATGTCAGGGAAGCCAAGGGGTTCCATAGTGGCCCATCTAGGAAAAACATACTCCCAGAATACTCTCTTCCTGGGGCAGGTGCCCACTCTGTCCCCCAGGCCTCTTCCTTTACCAACAGGCAGGAAACAGGCTCTTCTCCCCAAGGAAACTGAGGCATAGAGTGAGGGCAGGTTTGAGGGGTCCAAACTTGGGTTGGCCTCACCCTCTCACTGGGATGGCAGCCAGGTAGGGACCCCGACCTGGGGGTTGGAAGAGGGGATAAAATGGCCAGGCGTCTGTGCCACGACGGCACTGCAGCACTGGCCAGCAGCCAGCCCTGGAGGGATGGACTTGGGAGACAGGCTCTCGTGTCCTGCAGGTCAGTCACTGGAGATAGGTCAGCACGGGCGAAGCCGGCAGGAGGCCCACCCCATCGTCCCAGCCCTGTCCCCAGGGGCCTGAGATCATGGGAGGAATTCAGGGCAAGTGGCCGGCTTGGCCCTGTCGAGGAGCAGGTCTTGTGATAGGGGGCCCTGCCTTTCAGCCTCTGCCTGGGGAGAGGCACATCCTACCTTAGAACACCCCACGCCTTCCAGTCCGGGGCCTGTTTCCCCTAAGTCCCCAAAAGCAGAGTTCTGGCAGCCGGCTGCCCCGGGCCATACAGCCCCTGCTTCCCCGCATTCTGCTCAGGCTTCCGCCATCCGGCAGCTTCCATGTGGCCAAACCAAGTTATTCATCAGTGGCGTGCGTCACCCCCCCCCCCATCTGGGTTGTGTGTGGGACACACACACAGATGCACACACTCACCCTCGCACATACACACACTTGCTTACTCTCAAGGGCCTGGATAGCATTTTGCAAAAAGGGTATGAGGACCACATTCTGCAGAGTGGGGGTGTGGGGGTCCCTCCGACACCCAGCCCAGAGCCAGGAGGTCAGTGGAGCCTCAAGACTCAGGGGCAGACCCTCCACTCAGAGATCAGAGAATAGTCGTCTTGGGTGAAATTGCTGTCTGGACAAAGGGGGTTTGGCACTGCCCTCCTTTACCTTGCCTCTGAGTGTGCAAATGTTGGGGTGGGGGAGCTCACTCTGAGGTGGCAGGGCCTCTGAAATGGACCCCCCAGCCCTGGCCCTGGGAGCAGGGGATCCAGGAGGTCCGGACATGTAGTGAGAAGTGCCAGAGTTGTCCTGCCTCTGACATGACTCGCTGTGTGGCCACCCATAAGTTCCTGCCCGTCTGGTCCTCTGGAGGAGGAAATTGGGCTCAGCTACATCTAGAGTTCCTAAGGCCTTTCCAGCCCTGATGTCCTGAGAGGTCAGTGGGGTGGGCAGTCCTTAGAGGCCCAGTTTGCCCTCAGTGCACCCCAAGCCCCTGCTGACCCCAGGATCTCCCTGGAGCTGCCACCTTCTGGCTCCTCCTGCCTCACCCTTGTCCAGTTTCTCCGGCCTAGGTGATTTCTAAGAGTTTGGGCCAATATCACAAATAGCTACTGATGTTGCTCTCAGCCTGGCCCCTGGACCCAGAGAGCAATATTTGTTGGTTGAGTCAGAGCTCCTGCCTTCATGAAAACCTGGTCTAGGGCAGTGTCTCCAGGGGCAGGACCTGGTGAGATAAGTAGATTTCTGAGTCCTCTCGGATTCTGATTCCTTATGCTTTCATCAGCTCCCACCCACCCAGGGTGCCCTGACTGGTTTAAGATATACGGCTGGTCTAGTGAGATCTGGGGTGGGTTTAGATGTCTTCAGATCCCTGGTGGGGTGTGGTAATTGTTCCGGGGAGGTACAGCCCAGGGCAGGGCTTCCTGGACAGCTGGTGTTGAGGCCCCAGGGAGGGGGAGGTTGGAAAAGCAGGTCTGGCCTTGCTTGCAAAGGGTGCCGGCTGGATATTCAAAGGCCAGAGGCTGGGAAATATTCGGGATCAGGGAGCCATCCGATGTGACCATCCAGTGCCTGGTATGAAGGGACAGGCCTGGGATGGAGCTCCGGGTCGAAAGCTGGGGCAGAAGGGTTTGAGTTTGGGAACCAGGATCCCTGAGTTCTGCCTCAGTTTCTCATCTGTGGAATGGGGAGGGGCAGACCTTACTTCTCTGAAGCCTTTTTGTTCCTAGTGGTGGGTTAGGGCAGCCCGACAGGTGGTGGGACAGCTGTCCTGAGAAGCAGCTGTCAGGGCTGGGACAGGGGGCAACAGTTGGACCGGGAGCTCCTGGCCCCAAAGCCCACCTGTGTCCCTTTCAGGAGGAAAGGAGGGAGGGCTCCTGGGCAGGGGAGGAACTGGGGGGGGGGGGTGGCATTTGGCCAAGACAATGGCTTGCACTGACCTCATGGGACTAGGGCTGGGCCTTGCCTTCTTCCCTCCTTCCCTCCACCCTCCCTCCTTCCTTTCCTCTTTATCCCTTCACTTCTTTCCTCTTACTCTACCTGTCTCTGTTTCTTCCTCTGCACCTCTCTTCTCTTCTGCACCTCCTTCTTGCTCCTACCTCCCCTCCCCACAGCCCCCAGCCTCTAAAAACCGAGCGTTTGGGAAGGGTCCTAACACTCTTGAACCTGAGGCCCCAGGCCCTCTCCTCTGGTTGGGTCCTCAGCCTCTGCCTGCGTCTGGATGGAGGCGCCTCTGCATTCCCTTCCATGAAATGGATGCTACTTCAGTGCCTGGGAAATAAAAGCCAGCGGAGGAGGGAGGGAGAGATGGTAGGTCAGCTTTCTGGCGAAGCTAAGGCAGAAAGGCCGGCAGTCCCAGGAGCCCAGGGCCTCAGCCAGGGCGGAGATGGCCTGGGGTGGGGGGAGAGGTTGCTGGAAATCCAGGAGAGCCAACGCCACCTTGGGGCCAGAGTCGCCACCCTGGGGCCAGAGTCAGGGCCAGCGTGCTTCCAGTGACCTCATCCCCATTTCAGGGAGGAGGAGATTGAGGCTGAGGGCGGGTCCCCGGGGTCCTTTGTGTGCGAGGAGAAAGCGGGCGGCTCCGGGTGGGCCGGTAGTGTGCCAATTGCCAGGTTGCCATGGTTACCGGGGGATGCCCAGAGCTGTGCGCACCGGGTTCTATCTGCTCCTCCTCCTCCTCCCCCCTCCCGGAGGGGGGAGGGGCGGCGTTACCGAGGCACGCGCCAGGTAGGTTCCTGGTGTTGGCCAATGGGGGCTGAGGAGCGTGGTCGCCAAGGAACAGTAACCAAGGAACCGTCGCCTTGGAAGCTCCATCACACACCCGCTCTGTGGAAGGCGGCTGGGGCCGGGACCGGGATGTGCGCGGGCACCGAAGCACTGAGCCCAACCATGGGCTCCGTTCCCCCCCCAACCCCACCCCCCTCCACCTCGGACCCTTCTCAGCCTGACCCAGGTCTCCCTCCACCAGGCTCACATCCCCCCCATCCCCTCCCTGCTGAGCTCCCGCCAGAAATGGTGGCCGGTCCTGTTCTCTTGGAGATGCCACACATGTTGGACCACAACCCACCTCCCACCCCCTCACCCCGCCTCCTCTGTTCCCCTCTCCCTTCCCAGAACCATCCCCACCCAAAATGGGCAGCCCGGCCCTAAAAGTTCGCCAAGCTGCCCCTCCCTCTCCCCAGGGCCCTGTACACATATGAGGATGGCTGCGATGACCTCAAGCTTGCAGCGTCAGGAGGTAAGAATTCCAGCCATTCCTTCGCCTTCCTCTCCGCCCCCTCCTCCGTTGTTTTCTTCCCCACCCGCCTGGCTCAGGGCCGCGTTCCCGCCTGCATCCAGCAGACCCACTCTTGTCTGGCTAGTGTCCTTCCGCTGTCATCATCCCTGTTACCCCCGGAGGGTGGGGAGGGAGGGAGCTTTGTTTTCCTGTTTAACGAGGACACTGAGGCTCAGAGAGGGAAAGTGACTTGCCCAAAGTCACCCCACCAGGAAGGAAGGGACTGAGAAGGGATGGGTCCAGATAAGTCCCACTCTCCAGAGCCAGAAGGCTTTATTTCTCACCACTGGGCACTCATGGGTGAGACAGGATGATGTGTGAAGAGTGAGGGTGATGATGTGTGAAGAGTGCTGAGCCGGCAGACACTTCCTTAGTCCTGTTCCAAATCAGGCTTTGGAGGATTCAGAGACAAAGCTGGAGCCTGCCTGCCCCCTGTCTCTCACACAAACACAAAACTGTGGGACCCACGGATCTTGGAGGCCAGAAAGCTCCGGGGAGGGTTGGAGGGAAGCTTGCAGAACCCACAAGGAGTCTTTCTTTTGGGGTTCCAGGCTCTTGATGGGGGGTGGGTTTGGAAGGCAGGGAGTCCTCATGTCCTCCTGACTTCCCCAGAAGGGGGCTTGCAGGAGCTCTCTGGCCACTTTGAGAACCAGAAGGTGATGTACGGCTTCTGCAGTGTCAAGGACTCCCAGGCCGCTCTGCCAAAATACGTGCTTATCAACTGGGTATGCAAATTAGGGCTGGGGGCTGGGGGTTGGGGAGAAGTGGGGGCCCCAGGTCAGCCACCCTCCATGCCCCTCCTCTGCCCACTGACACCATCCAAGGCTGCTGCCCCACCTTGTCCTTTCCTGACCCTCACCCTCCTCACTGGGTATTTTGCAGGTCGGGGAAGATGTACCTGATGCCCGCAAATGTGCTTGTGCCAGCCACGTGGCTAAGGTGGCTGAGTTCTTCCAGGTGCGTGAGTGGGACTGGGGCTGGTGGGGGCAGGGACAGCTACCGGGGTGGGGGCGCCTGGGTGCTGGGGGTGGCGACAGGAGCTGGGATGCTGCCTGAATGAGGCCTTCTCGCTGAAGGGTGTCGACGTCATCGTGAATGCCAGCAGCGTGGAAGACATCGACGCGGGTGCTATCGGGCAGCGGCTCTCCAATGGGCTGGCGCGGCTCTCCAGCCCGGTGCTACACCGCCTGCGGCTGCGTGAAGAGGAAAACGCTGAGCCCGTGGTCAGTGCGTGCCGCCTGGGCGTGTTAGGGGCTCTGCCCCCATGGCCCAGCCCCTGTGCCTGGCCCTCCTAGTCCTCACTCTTTGGGTGTGGAGGCCCCCTGGAGTGCTGGTTCTGCACTCATGCTGGGGCATTTGACTCCACAGGGCACCACCTACCAGAAGACGGACGCGGCCGTGGAAATGAAACGGATTAACCGTGAGCAGTTTTGGGAACAGGCCAAGGTGCGAGCTTCAACCCCGACCCTCCTTGACCCCCTGGCGCCACTCTAAAGGGAACCCTTTATGTTTTGTTTTGTTTCGTTTTTACTGTGGCAACCCCTAGACAATCTAAAATTTCCCATTTTGACCACCTTCAAGCATACATTTCAGTGCTTTATTTAATTCCATTCACAATGTTGTCCTGCCATCACTGCCATCCACGACCAAAACTTTTCCATCGTGCCCCAAACAGAAACTCTTCCCCCTCACCCAGTAATGTATTCTCTCTGTGTGAGTTTGCATATTCCAAAGAGGGGCTCCCCAGCTTTCCCAGGACTGGTACCTCCCCCAGCCCTGGGTAAGGGGTGAGACGGAGAGCCGGGGGCTGGGCTCCCAGCTCAGGGCCTACACTTCCCTGGCATGGGGTTGCAGAAGGAGGAGGAGCTGAGGAAGGAGGAGGAGAGGAAGAAGGCACTGGACGAGAGGCTGAGGTTTGAGCAGGAGCGGATGGAACAGGAGCGGCAGGAGCAGGAGGAGCGGGAACGGCGTTACCGGGAGCGGGAACAGCAGATCGAGGAGCACAGGTGTGCCCCCGCTGTTCCCCCCCACCCTGCCCCCTTCCCAGGTAGCCCGGAACCGCATCCTGTGCCCGGGCCCACCCTGAGGATGTGCGTAATGGCTTATCATTCTAGGAGGAAACAGCAGACTCTGGAAGCTGAAGAGGCCAAGAGGCTGTTGAAGGAGCAGTCAATCTTTGTAAGTTCTTAGCCAGGGCTCCCAGGCTCTGAGTCAGGGAAGTGAAGACAGATGGTGCCTGGGTTCTTGGGTCTCGGGGCGGTGGCAGTGGGGAGAGGGGGGATCAGTGGCTCGAGGACGATGCTGGAGGTTCTGAGTACTCCTCTGAGAAAGGGGTGCCTTAGAGTGTCAGGCCTGGTCCCAAACAGGGGGGCTCTGGCTTCTGGTCATGGAAAGACTCCTCCTTGGAGAAACCTGTACTCCAGATTGGAAGAGAAAATTCCACCTGTGACCCAGACACTCGTCGCCCAGGCTCCCTCTGGTCCTTCAGTGGGACCTGGGGGTTTGGGGGTAGATTCAGGGTACATTAGACATGATTCCTGCATTTGTGGGGATGTGGCCTGATCTCCACAATGAGCATGGTGCAGAGCCCAGGATCAGACCCAGACCAGCGCTTTGAATGTTTGTATGCAAGTGTGTAGCATCTCTTTAGAGCAGCTCTCTTGCTCCAGGGGTTCTGTCTGAATCTTCAAACATTGGGACTGGCCCATAGGACCTGTGAATTGGTCCTTTGAAAATCACAGTGGAGTCAAATCTCGGTGCTTTGAATTGAATTTTTTATTTTAAGAACTAGCTGAGGCTACTTGGGGTTGAGTATGGCATGGATGAGGAAGGGAGATGGGGCAGTACTTGTCTGGAGTAGGACTGTGATGGGCAGACATTGGGTGCTGGGGACCCAAAGCAGCGCCAGGGTCACACCCAGAGGAGGCTGCAAGGTAGGAGGCAGGGCAGCCAGTGTGAAGAGGCTGTTGTAGGTCCCGCTGATCATATTGACCATTGGGTTGGGTGGAGCTGATGTTCCATTAGTGAGTTCCAGCCTCAATCATTCATTCAAAAAACACTTGCTGCCTGTCAGGTGTCAGCTGCTGGAAATACAGTGGAGAATAAGATGGACAAGGTCTTTTTGAAAAAGCTCATTTATTTTTACAGAAAATTTCTCTCTCTGTTTCACACACACAGCAAGGTAAAGAAAATAGTATAGTGAATTTCCTGTACTGATCATTCATCTTTACCAGTTATAATCAGGCCTCCTAGGTAAGGTCCCACATGAAAAACTTTGGAATTTAACACCATAAAATGCCTTCTCTTGCCTTGAGGAGTTGTTCTGCTTCCTGTCCCCTGATAACAAGAATTGTGTTCCTTGTCTGGGTTCCCTTTTTGCCTGGGCTGCCAGGGAGCTCCCACATATCTGAAGCAATGCCTTTTGCCCTCATATTTAGGATATTGATCTCTATCTTCTACCCACAGCCCTAATTTGTTGTTTCATTGTTGTCCACTGATTGGTCGTTAAAGCCTTTGCAGTAAGCTACCTGTTCCCTTCTTTGAAGGAGGCAGAGGAACGTAATGAGGTTTCATTGGTCAGGGACAGAGCATAAGCAAAGGCTGAGTAGCTGGGATGTATATTTAGGGGAAGGCAAGAAGCCTGGCCTGACTGGAGCCCCATGGCCCAAGGAGCAGGGGAAATTCAGTTGGGAAGGGAGAACAGGGTCAGGGGGGATGTTCAGGCTTCATTCTGGAGGACACACAAAGTATCATGAGAGAGACAGCCCTTTTTGAGGGGGGGATCCTTTGAAGGGCCATCATTGCCCTTGGTTATACATTCAGAAACAAGTCCTGTTACTCCTCTGTCTCTTGTAGCGCTTTCCTCCCTTTCCCCACCAAGCCCTTTGTCCAGTTTACCACCTGAGTAGTAGAGGGCTCCCACTGGGAAGCTTTTGGTGTTCTGTAGTTAGTGAGCAAGCTCGGACCTTGTGCTGGCCACATACACACAGACCCGAGTCCTCCTGTGTCAGTCTCAGGCTGGTGGGGGCAACCATCCCAGGAACAGGAAATAATGATCCAGTGGGCTTGGTGATGTGCACTGGAACACCCCAAGGGGACCCAGAGAAGGGGATGACCTGACTGGGCCAGGGACCTCTTTCCCCGAGGAGGCAGTACCCACCCTGGAGCTGGAAATGGGGGGAGTCAGACCTGGGGATGGGGGCCAGGCACTTGGGGGAAGAGAGATTCATCTCTCATGCCAAGGCATGGAGGTAGAAACCAGTAGGCATGTTCCAGGACTTGTAACCATGTTGTGGCTGGGGTCTTTGGGGGATGGAGTGGGTTGTTGGAGAGGTGAGGGGGTCTAGATCAGGCACAGGGAGGGGACTAGGCCAGGCCAGGGGAATTGAGATCTCAAAGTGTCATGTGTGCGGAGGGCCGGTAGAGGGCAGTAAGGAGTGGCCGGACGGCACACGCCCCACGTGGCGGCAGCTTCAGCGCCGCGCCAGCGATGGCTGCCAGAGGGAACGCGGGCCGGGGCTTTACCAGGACTTATGGCATTTCGAGAGAAATTGGAGATCCAGATTTCAGTATGAAGCATTCTGATTTTTAAGTGGTGGCCACTAATTAACCTTTTTTTTTTTTTTTTTTTTTAAACAAAACAGAACATCAAACCAGCAAAACAAAAGCCATCTTTGGGCTTACTTCAGCTAGTAATTGCTCACGGGAAGCTCTGGAGAGATTTCCAACTAGGGAAAATCATAGTCCGATCTATACTTTAGAAAGGTCCTCTTGAGGCCTGGAGAGAACCAGATTAGATGAGGAGAGTTAGAGAGGCAAGGGGACTAGTAAGGAAGCCCCTGCCATGACGCCAATATCCAGGTGGCAATGATGGGGGGCAGGCGGGATGGGGGTGGGGGGGGTGAGATCCCTGAAGGAAGTCTGAGAAAAGTTACACAGGAAGGAAGTGAGCCTCTTGGATGGCCTTGTGTGCTAGTTGGATATGAGATGAGGGAGCAGGGAGGAGTTGAGCTGGGTGCCGCAAAAGCTGTCCAGGCTGGCCATGAGGTCACCAAGGGCATGAACGATGGAGAGGACAGGCTGTGTGTGTGACAGGTGGTGGGGGAAGCCGAGATGCCACCACGAGATCCCTCCTGCCAGATTGTGGAAGAAACATGGGGCCATAAAAAGACCAAGCACTCTGGGGTGGGGAAGGGGGTATTGCCCAGGACACTGTCCCTTTGGTTTCCAGGGTGACCATCGGGACGAGGAAGAAGAGACCCAGATGAAAAAGTTGGAATCAGAGGTAGAGGTGAGAGCTGGGGGACAGGGCAGGTGAGGCGGGCAGGGGCCGTCTCTCCCTGGCCTGACCCCCTCCTTGCACCCCCAGGAGGCAGCCGCCATTATTGCCCAGCGACCAGACAACCCCCGGGAGTTCTTCAAGCAGCAGGAACGAGTTGCCTCGGCCTCCTCAGGCAGCTGCGATGTGCCCTCGCCTTTCAACCACCGGCCAGGTAGTCCCATGCCCCATGCCCACCCTGACCCCCACTCCTCAGCTTTCGGCCCCGAGCCTCTTTGGGACTATCTCTTGGAGGGGAAAACCTTGCCCAAAGACCCCTTGGAGAAGGCCGAGGCAGTTCAGCAAGTGTGGTCCTCTCCACCACTTCCCAGGTGGCAGGATGGAGATGGGCTCAGGGTGGGGGCTGTGCAGGGCCTTGGTGGGGCAGTGGGCAGAGGGGGGACAGCTGGGCAGCTCTGGTGGGGGCTCACTGGCCGTGCAGAAGGCAGTGGGGAGTGGCCTGGGTGGGGTTGCACTAGGTCTGGCCTGGGGGGCTGGCTGATGGGTGGGTCCTTGCCCTGTCCCCAAGTTTGAAAAGCCTGGAGCCTGCACCCAAGGCGCCCAGGCTGGCTTCTGCTTGCCCCTGGTGCCCCCTCCCACTCTCCA
The DNA here is from genome assembly GCF_015220235.1 of Choloepus didactylus. Lineage (NCBI taxonomy): Eukaryota > Metazoa > Chordata > Mammalia > Pilosa > Megalonychidae > Choloepus > Choloepus didactylus. Next base: position 5,298,963 of record NW_023637577.1, read on the forward strand.
TCTGCTGGTATGCATGTGTTTGCACCTGCTGTGTGTGTAACCCTGTGCTGGGGTCCCTGGGTGGGGCAGGCTGTCCTTGCTGGGCGGCTGCTCAGAGAGGCTGGCTGTGTGTTATCGGGCTCCTTGTCACGTGTGGACGGGAGGGTGCTGGCAGGGAGTCGGCTGGTGGCTTGTGGCTTGTGGCTGTGGCCCAGCTTGGCTGAATGTGCGCCCTGACTGAGGGCAGCTTGGATGTCCAGGGCCAGCCTGGGGGTTGGGGGTGGTGAGGCCTCGGGGTGGGGGTAGGGGAGACTGACCCTCTCTTGTCCTCTGTCTCTCTCTCTCTCTGTCTCTCTCGGCAGGTCGTCCGTACTGCCCTTTCATAAAGGCATCGGACAGTGGGCCTTCCTCCTCCTCCTCCTCCTCTTCCTCCCCTCCACGGACTCCCTTTCCCTATATCACCTGTCACCGCACCCCAAACCTCTCTTCCTCCCTCCCATGTAGGTAGCAGGCCCAGGCCTCGGCGGGGGGGTAAGGAGGGCCCCGCTTCCCAGCAGTGCCCCCGGCCTTCGCTGCCCCCACCCAGCCTGACTGCTGCTCTCTGGTCTTTGTCCCCAGAGCAGGTCCTGTCTGCCTTTTTCCCCTGGTCCTGCAGGGGCCCCGGCCTCCCAGGGGCCTCGCTTATAGGGTCTGGAGCTGTGGTTTGGCCCCTGGGGGGGCCTGGGGAGCTCACGGCCCCCACCCAGACTCCAGAGAGGAGGTGCTGGCCAGGCCCCGAGGTGGACCCTCCTGGTCCTGCTCAGCTCCCCAGCCCTCATTGACCAGTCCCGGGGGTTTGTTCCACAGGCAGTCACTTGGACAGTCACAGGAGGATGGCCCCCGTCCCCATCCCCACCCGGAGCCCGTCGGATTCCAGCACGGCCTCCACCCCTATCGCTGAGCAGATCGAACGGGCCCTGGACGAGGTCACGTCCTTGCAGCCGCCGCCGCCACCACCACCGCCACCACCAGCCCCAGGTGAGGGAGAAGCCCTCCCTACACTAGGCTGGCTACCCTAGGTTGCCATGGTAACACACCCCAGGGATCCTGTGAAGTGGGAACCAGGCCTTCCTCCCGGGGCTGTGGAGTGGTTTAAAGACAGCTGGGTGAAGGGACAGTGTGGTGCCCCAGGTTTGCTCTCTGGACGGCCGGAAGGTGTCCCGCCTGGAGGCCTTAGTGGAGGACTTCCTTTCTCGGGGTCCCCGACTCCCTCATTCGCCAGAGGGTGGGTTGGGTGTTAGACAGTGGTTTCCTGTGGCCCCTGCCCCTTCCCCAAGGATGCTGATTGCATCCGTCCCCTCGATCTGTGCTATGACAGAGACCGAGGAGGTCAGCCCCAGCCTGGAGAGTGAAGAGACCAGCAAGGAAGCCAGAGCAGCAGCCCCTGAGGCCTGGGCTGGCCCCAAGGAGGAGCCCCTTCAGGCAAGGGAGCCCCCCCGGGGGCAAGACGGCCCCCTGGAGGACTTGTCATTTGTGGAATCTCCAGATCAGGCCATCCTGGATGCCCCTCTAGAGCCTGCCACAGCTGACGCCACTGCGGCTGCCACTGCAGCTGCCACCTTAGTGGCTGATGCTGATGCAGCTGACGCCATTGAAGCCACCACTGCTGCTGCTGCTGACACCGCTGTTGCCACCGCTGTCCCCCCTGCTGCTGCCAGCCTCATTGACCTATGGCCTGGCAACGGGGAGGGGGCCTCTGCGCCCCAGGCTGAGCCCCGTGCCGCCACGCTTCCCTTGGGGGCTGAGGTCACTCTGGCAGAGGTGCCCCTGCTGGACGAGGGTGTGCAGGAGCCACTGCCACCAGCAGGTGAAGGCTGTGCCAACCTTCTCAATTTTGATGAGCTGCCTGAGCCACCAGCCACCTTCTGCGACGCAGAGGGGGAGGTAGAAGGGGAGCCCCTGGCCACTTCCCAGGCCCCAACTCTGCCTTTAGCTCTGGCAGAGCTGGAGCAGGAGCTGGGGCAGGAGCCAGCGCAGGAGCCGGAACAGGAGCGGGAGTCTGAGCCCCACCTGCTGACCAACGGCGTGACCACCCAGAAGGAGGGGACCCAGGTGGGGCAGGGGCAGCCTGGTGTGTGGGGGGGGGTCGGGGCCCCCAGAAGGGGCTTTGCAGCTGTATGCCCCTTCTCTATGACCCACATTACTGGGGGGAAACTCCTTTCCACTCCCCCTCCCTGTACCAGCTCTGCACTCCCCCTCCCTGTACCAGCTCTGCTTTTGTTCCCAAGGCAAGCATCTCTTGTTTCCCCGGCAACTAATGGAATCCCTGGTTGCCAGGGAAACGGGCTCGGGCCTGGTAGGTCAGCCCTGCAGCCTGCTGGGTGGGGCCCACTGACCTGGTGGTGTCCCCATACAGGCCAGTGAGGGGTACTTCAGCCAATCACAGGAGGAGGAGTTTGCCCAATCAGAAGAGCTGTGTGCTAAGGCTCCGCCTCCTGTGTTCTACAACAAGCCTCCAGGTAGTACTGGGATGGATGATGGGGTCGAGGATTCGGGTGGGGTTGCTGGGTTTCAGAGTGGACAGGTAGCGCTTTCCCCTCACCTCCCAGCCGGCTAAGCCCAGCTCCCAGGGTTTGGGGGGTACAAAATCATGGGTCTGGGGTGGGGGTAGGGGCATCATCTAAACTTCCCTTCCTTCCCTTTCCTACACCATAGAAATCGATATCACCTGCTGGGATGCAGACCCAGTACCAGAAGAGGAGGAGGGCTTCGAGGGTGGCAATTAGCAGTAGCACCTGCCCTCAGGCTGCCCTTGCCACGGCCGCCCACCTCCGCCAGCCTCTGGCCAGACGGCCCGCCGTGCCTGCACTCGCAGCAGCTCTGCCTGGCACCCACTCCGGATCCCGGCCCCGGCCCGGGACTTGGCCGCTTCCTTACCCACAGGGCCCAACTTTTACAGCTTTTCTCTCTCTCTCTCTCTTTTTTTTAAAGTTGATAGGAGACTTGTACAGTTGACTGGTTTTCCTCCTGTTGGTAGTTGAGACGCTGTTGCAGATTTCACCCCCTCTCTGCCCGGTCCAGATTGTAGCTGTTAGTTCTCTCTGCTCAGCTGGCCGGGGTGGCGGCCTCACCCTGCTTGGGGCCTGGTTGGGGGAGGGGGGGCTCTGGTGGGAAAATGTTCCCCCACCTCTTTTCCTAGTTTTATGTTTCTTGGAAAAATATCACTTTGTATTCTCCGTCCAGGGCTTCAGATATTTTGCACGAATTTTAAAACATGGCAATAAATGGCTCGTGGGCTCTGGCTCCCTGGGAACCCCCTCCCCGCCCTCTCTCAACCCCTCCCTGCCTGACCCAAAAGGAAGTAGCAGGCCCAGCAGGGGCTCCTCGGCTTCCCTGGCCCTCGCCTGCCCCCTCCTGCTGGGCAGGTCCCACGCTGGAGGCCCTAAGTGCCATCCAGGTCAGGGCTATAGGTGGGGCCTGGGGCTCAGGTGGCCCCTCCTGAACTCCTCCTTTGCTTGGGTTCCTTTTTCACATTCAGTAACTGTTTTTTTGGAAAGCACAAACTTCTGTAACGGGTCGTGCTTATGTCTGTTAATAAAGATATCCAGATCCCTTCAGGCCTGCTGCTCCGGGCCTCCAGGGGTTGATCTGGGGTGGGCCGCCCGCCCTCCAGACCCCCATTCCTGCCCAACTCCTCTCACTTCCAAGCCCACAGCAGAGGGTATCAAACCTCTCTGCTACTAGATGGTGCCACAACTGACATCCCCGAAACTAGCCTCTGGTCCACGAAGCAAGCTCATCTCTGATTTAGTTCTGCTCCCTCGGGCCAGCTTGTAGCCCGAAACCCTGCCTTCAGGGCCCTTCCTAACGAGGCACCTACAGAGCCGGCCTCCAGCCCTCGCTGATCCGTGGGCGCAAGCAGCAGGTGCCCCCTCCGCTTGTACCAAAGCAGATCACACACCTTTATTATCCTCAAAATGTAACAAACAGGGTAAGAAATCCCTCCCCCCCAGCCCCCCTACCCCAGTCCAAGGGAAGCATTTAAAAAGCCCCGCAGTCAGGCAAGGAGTCCGCGGGTGGGGCCCGGGACGCCAGGCGCCCTTCTATACGGCTGTAGTCCTCCCGAACAAGGGAATGGAGACCGGCAGGCGCCAAGCTCCGTGCTCCAGGGGCTCGCGGCTGCTGAGCTCCGAGTCGGTCCAGCTGGGGAAGACTCGGCGGCCGCGGTCGGCCTGCAGGCAGAGGGCAGGGCAGGGCGGCGCGGCTGGCCGCGGAGCGCTGGGCAGGTGCAGCGCCGACGTGTAGCCTCGGTCCAGGAAAAGCGGCTTGTAGCTGGGCGGCGGCTGCTCCTGTTTCTCAGCGCTGTCGCGGCGGCTCAAGAAGGGCGTAACGATCTTACGGTAGAGGCCGCGCGTGTCCGTGAGCACCTCGCTGTAGGGCGGCGGCGGCTCGGCCATCAGCACCGCCTCCTCGTAGCACGGTGGCTTGGACATGTCCGATTCCGCTGCGGAGTGGGAAGCGGTCCGGGGGAGAGGGGAGGTGAGGCCACCTTTCCCCTCCCGGGTTCTGTGGCCAGCCGTTAACCCCAGACCCAGGGCCAGTTCCGGTGAGCCCGCTCCCGCCTCCTCGGGTCCTGGGCGGGGCTATCCCGGGGAAACCTCGCTTGTCTGCGGCGAACCCACCCCCTACCGAGGCCCCAGGTCGCCCCCTAGGGTCGATCCTTACCTTGGCGCGGGTAGCTCCAGGGCCGCGGCGGCACGGCCAGGTGCGGCGGCGGCGGGTGCGGAAGCGCGTGGTGGTGCGGCTGCGCGTGCGGCGGTGGGTGCGCATGCGGCTGCGCGGGCCCGTGGTGCAGCACCGGCTGTACGTGCACGTGCGGGTGCGCGTGCGCCGGCGCCTCCAGGCGGCTGCGGTGCGGTGGTGGCGGCGGCGCCAGACCCGGGGGGCTCCCGGCCAGGCTGCCCTCGAGCTCTAGGGGCTCGAGCTCGAGGGCGCGCAAGTTCTGCTCGCGTAGTCGCTCCTCCTGGCGCCGTTTGAGGCGGCGACGCAGAAAGCTGCAGAAGCAGCAGAGCAGGACGATGAGACCCCATATGAGCCAGAAGCCGGCGAAGCACGTGAGGAACGTGTAGGTGCCTTGGGACATAACCATGGCGGCGGCGCTGGCAGCGGATCCTCGGCTGCTTTACTGGACGCTGAACTCTTCCGCGCGGCCCCGGGCCCGCGCCACGCTCCCAGGTGCCGCCCGCGTCACTCGGAGACCCGCGGCAGGGGGCTGCCCGCGGCGGGGTTCAAGTCGTGCGCGCGCCGGCGGGGGGCAGCAGCGGTGCCCGCTCCTTCCCATGGCGCCGGCGGGCGCGCGGGGCAGGCGTCACCCGGGACCGCGCGGGACCTGTAGGGCAGATAAAGGGCGCTGCGAATGCACGCCACGGCCCCTGACGACTTCCCTGCTCGCGCCCGCGCCCTGTGCCGTCCCGGGGAAGCCTCCTCTGCGGGAACCCCTGCGCTCCCCAGGGGCCCAGTGACGTCACCGAGAATGCTGACGTCATTTTTCCAGGTTTCCCCGGTAGGGTTTCCCCGGATCTGAGACAGGGCCGCCGCCGCCGAGCTGGTGTACCAAGGGGGCGCCGGGCGGGCCAGTAGGGGGCGCGCGAAGGCCAGGCTCGGACGCTGAACCCGCAAGAGACGCCACCCGCATCCTCAGGCCTAGGGTACCCCAGCTTGGAAAGGGTACTTTGAGGCCTGTGGGCAGGCCTCCGGGGCGCCGAAGAGGCGTCTTGGCGCGACGACTTTGCGGCGCCGAAGGGTGGTCTTCCTCTGAGAGCCCTACAAGCAGTTCACCCGGCGCCCAGCTTCAGTCCTTTGCATACGCGGGGCAGCCCCCCGCATTCCCGGCCTCGTACCCACCCCCCAGCTGCCTGAAGCATGGAACGTCCGGGTCCCGCACCGCGGCTTCCTGATCTTCGGGACATGGGCGTGGTCTTCGGCGGCCACTTGCGCATGCCACGGGTTCTTTGTCTCCCCCTAACGTCCCGCGCTGGCCGTGGACCGGTCCCTCTTCCTTTCTTCTAGGTGCCTCTGCCCTAGGAGTTCCAGCTCCAACTGCGCTTCCCTTACTTCCTACCCCGCGCAGCTCCACTCGGCACTTCCCGCCTAGCTCCAGGCCTCCAAATCCTTTCTCTTTGCAGGAGGAGGGAAAGTAGGCCCGGGAAGCCTGCTTTCCATCCCCAGTTGGTCCTATACCCACTCGGATTGGGCATCTCTAATTCCACCTCCTCCTCTCCTAAGCCAGGGCATCCTAGGGGTATCTGCACCAGGGATCCCTGCCTCGAGGTAGTTAGGGAAACAGGCAGCTGTTCCTTATCCCCACGAAACAGAACCAAACCCTCTCCAATGCCTTATACCCAGCTGCTCTGACATTACCCTTTGGGGTAACCAGCATTATTCCAATTTTACAGATGCAGTGGGGAACAATTGCTGTATAGATTGACAGGTGGCAGAGCCATAGTTTGAGCCTGGGCAGGGTCGGGGAGTACTGCTGCCTGCAGCCCTCTGTGGCCCTCTTCCAGGAACCCCGTGGCTCCCCCGAGCCTCAAAAAGCCCAGGGCGCACCCACATTCCCACGTAGGGAGGCTCCAGATCAAACCTCCTCAGATAGGTCTCAGAGCACACTGGGGTGGAAGCCAGGCCACATTCCCCCTTCTCCCCAGATGGCTTCTGACTTCACGGCTGCCTGCAGCCATGTGCCACTGGGTGCCTGTGCCAGTCCCTTTCTCCTGGGCCTGTGTTCCAGAACAGACAATGGCAGGAACAATAGCTCTGCCCGCCCCCTCGACAACCCCACCATGAGGCTGCCATGGCGACGCAGCCCAGATAAAAACACGATGCTGCCAGTCACTGGGAGTTAATGAAATCTGTTGTTCTCCTTTTCCCGAGCCCTCAGGAATTTTCAGGAAAACTCTGAGGAAGCTGGCACCAAGTAAGAGCCCCTTGGCCCCCCGGGGCTGGAACAGCTCCAGGTCGGAAAAGGTACTTCTGGGGCTGGAGGTGATGGGATTTAACTGAATTAAAAACAGAAATATCTGCCAAGGACCATCTACCACAGGTCACGCTTTGTTCTGGACCCTTCCAATGCAGAATCTTCTGTCTTCTTCAGTATGCTGGGGGTTACAGCCAATTTGATGGATGAAGAGACATGCTCAGAGAGGGAAACGACTTGTCCTAGGTCACACAGCTAATAAGGGGAGGAGCTTGGATTTAAGCCTGAGTCTGAATCCAACATCTTTGTCAAAATGCACTCCCTACCTGACAGGTGAGGTGGAAATGAAAAGCCTGGTGCTGGTGAACAGTTGGCACGTGGGGTCTCACCAGCCATGGGGCATGGGGCAGAGTGGCCAGCCTGGAGCCAATGGGCATTCACATCCCTTCAGACCCAGGCCGTGGGCGCCTGGCCACTGGCTCAAGGATGGGAAAGGGCCTCAGAGTGAAGGAGAGATGGAAGGGCAGCTCCAAGGACCATGCCGAGGGCAGGCCACAGCTGCCCTGCTGCATGCCACTGTCACCCCTCAGCCAGGAGGCAGGAATCCTCACTGCCTTGGGGTCAGAGAGAGGAAGTCTCTTGTTTACAGTTTCACAGATGAGCAGGCCCCCGGGACCCCAGGCTGGCTCCAACGCCCAGTTTGAGTGGGTGGGGCTTGATGCATGAAGCACTTCCTCCTTAGCTGTCATGTCACTCCGTGGGGCTAAGGCCCAGCCCAGGCCCCCCCTCCCACAATCTGGCCTGGAGCCTCCCTCCTCCTCCCCCATCAGGAGCTGCTCAGTTTATTTTCAGCCAGTCCACAGGAGGTGCTACATGCGCACATACCAAGATTCGCCCAGACCTTTCAAAACGCTTTTCCCCACCAGGCCAAACTTCTGAAAGCCCCAGAAACAGCTGTGTCTCTTACCGCCGCTGTGCCTTTGTGCACGCGCTTGCCCTTGTCTGGGGAGCCCTCCAGATTCAGACCCTGCCTGGCAACCCCTTGTCCATGGCCTCTCGCCCTTGGCCTTGCTCACACCCCTCCAGATCACCAATGGCAGATTTCCTGCCCTTTGTCCAGGCCGCCATCCGGAGGAGCTGTGCCCTTCAGATGGACTCACCCTTAACTCTGCCATCTTATTACGGTCCCTGTATGTTTCCTGTTTCTCTTTCCTTACCTTCTGATGGGTTATTTTTTAGGATCCCGTCTCGGTTTCTTTGTGGTATGGTTCCACAGTTTTCTTAGATGACTCACTCTCTGGGAGCACAGCAGGGAGACAACAGTGAGCCCCTGGCTGACTTTCTTAACCTCTCTCTTGCCTCAGTTTCCCCATCTGTGACTGCAATGAAGAGGAATTGAGCTAATCTGCATAAAGGCTTGTAGATGCCAAAAAAAAAAAAATTAGATCTGATGACCACAGCTTCTGAGCTGGGGGTGCAGAGATGTGTTTGTCCCCAAGGCACTCCCTGCCAGCGGGCTGGACACCGCAGGTAAATTTTCAAAATCATTCTACAAAGGATAACATCCTTGTCATGTGACCAATGAGAAAACGTAGCTCCCCAAGATGAAAGGCCCTCCCTGCCCCCAGCTCACTTAGAGCTCTTACTATAGAGCCTGGGCTTACTCTTACTCAGTAGGTCTGGGGTGGGGTCTGAGAGTGAAACCCTGGCCTAGAGCATGGCCTTTAGGAAGGGCTCCTGCCAAGGTCTCTCCTGCCTCACCTCCTGGCATCCCACGTACACACCCCTGCCCCCCAATGCCTTTCACACAGCAAGCCTGTGTTCCTAATCCGGACTGCCGAGACATCTCAAACAAGCCACGCTCTCTCCCAGGCCTGCAACACAGACTTCACTGCACTCAGCCTTCCTCCCTTTACTTGGGCCCTTGGCTTTACCTGTTGGAAGTTAGCCCTGAGCTACCCCCCCCCCCAGGCTTGATGAGAAGCCCAATGATAGAATGTTCTGGAGCAGCCTGCATCCAACACCACCAGAAAGTGGCATCTGTCTGGTACATGGTAGCTCAAAACCCACTTGTTGAAAGAGACTGGAGGGGCCCAGGGGCCTGTTTGGTCTTTTAGCTGTAGGACAGGGAACACCCTCAAGAGCCAGGTCTGCAGCCAGTTCATTCCCAGGAAATGTTAGCCATTCATCAAAATGTCACTGAGAAAGAACCCATCCCTGAGCTCTCAGCCCTTGGGGATGATTTATGGGCAAGCTGAGAATCCAAACATCGATGTAACCAAGAGGAGAAGATGACATGGAGTCACTGACCAAGGGCTCTGGAGCAGACAGAGGAAATCCTGGCTGCAGGGCTGCAGGGGTCCTGGACGGAAGGCTGAGGCTGCCGGTCCTTGAGTGAGGGAACAGGGAACTTGGACCAGAGCATGGAGGGAAGAGAATGTGGTGAGGATTGAGTGAGAATGGTGTGGGTGGAGGAGGAAGATGACTGCAAGCCTGTCCCACCTGCCCTGCCCATGTCAGGCCTTGCCCCTTTTTAAGCATCACCTCAGAAACCCCTAGGAGAGTGGCTCTTGTCATTCTCACACTGCAGACAAGGACACAGGCTCAACATGGAAGCAGTCCAGCTCAGGTGCACAGAGCTAGGTGGTTGTGAAGCCCAGGTGACCAGAAAGCCCGCTGACTGGGCAGGAGGGGCATTTTGGGTGACATTTTTACACCCTGTCCCACACCAAGACAGATTTACTGAGGCCAGGGGGATGACAGCACTCATCCCCTGCTCCAAGAGTCACAGCCAGGCATGGAGCTGGCCAGGACCTCATCTGCAGTTAGGCCAGGAACCCAGGGCGTGGGAAACTGCAAAGAGGACAACCAAGACTGGGGCCCAAGTACCTGGTGGGTAGAGAGCCCTGACCAGGCCACAGTCCACTGTCCTCTGGGAGCTGGAGAGCAGGATATTCAGGGACCAGTGGCTCACTGTGCCTCCAGCCCCTCATTGGGGCATCAGCCATTGACCGCCCAGGTAGTTATGATACCCTTTTCTGAGGGGCAGCCTGTTGTGACACAGAGCACTTAAGATGGAGTCCTGCGTTCAAATCCTGCCTCCGCCCTAAACAGCCATGTGACCCCACACACACACCCCATCCTGGCTCCTCCCATCCTGAGCTGAAATCTCCCTACCTATGAGACCAGGATGGTGAGGCCTTCCTGGCAGCACCAAGGTGGGGGACAAAAGTGATGAGGGATGTGAAAGTTCTCCAAGCCTGGTGTACCCAGCAACACACGACTAAGCACATGCCAGCACCTCACAGCCTCAAAAAGGCTCAAAGGTGGAAACCAGTCCGTGGTGTGACCTCATACACAGGCCCGGGGTTGGTCCAGCAAAAACCGTCACTGGCCACGGACCAGAGGTCTGAAACTCATCACCCTCAGGCTGGACAACAGTTCATAGATGGGTTTTGTAGGTCCACTATCTATTTTTTTTTTAAAATATTCTGATTAGTTGCCAACATTGAAAAAAACAGGAGATTTTACACAAAGATCTGGATTTCTGCCTTCTCTTGAAAACTGGACGATCTGGTCACACTAAGTCTACATTCTCACACTGTGACCTAGGCTGGTGCTGAGCAGCTCCCTGGTTCACCTCACTCATTCCACCAAACCCCCCACCCCCACCCCCCACCCCTGGAGGAGGCATTTGAGTTTCCAATCCCCAAGCTAGACTGAGCATCCCACAGGGGCCCCATCTTTGCTAAATCCTCTCTTCCACAGCCAGGACTGCTGAGTGCACAGAGCCCAGAAGCCAGTGACTAGGGCCTCAGGGGTTTCCCACAGGAGCTGCTGTCCTATGGTTCTTGAGTGGCCCCCCACCCTGGACCTCTCAGAACCAGCCCTGGGTGCCAAGGCAACCCTCACCACTCGGTCTCACCCAGAGAGAGAAAATGGAGGGAGGGAGAGAAGGAGGGAAGGAGGAGGCAGCAAGCCCAGCAGCAGCACAATCTTATAAAGCATCTGGGGGAGCAAGAATCTGGCTGATTTTGCTGCAAAAAGGCAAGGTGTACCAAAGCCTGCAAGACAAAGGGAAGTTCCCTTGCCAGAGGAGTGTGAAGGAGGGTTAAGAGCACTTCTCTAGAAGGCTCTACGGTTTTTTTCTGCCTGGGTCACAAGCAGTGTCAGGAAGCAGGCAGTGAGAGGCTTTGTGAGCGGAGGAACCTCAACTGGAAACCTGGCTCCCTCACTTACTGGTTGGCTGACTGACCTTGGGCTAGTCACTTCCCCTCCCTGAGTCTGGGAGTCTTCACCTCTAAAACGGGATAGTTAACTTACCTTGCACAACGATTGTGTGAATTAAGAGGTAATGGATACAGAGGACTCAACACAGGTCTTATGGTGCAGGAACAGGATAAGAGAGGCATGTGAATAATTCCAAAGGCACTGCTGCCGGTTGGGGAGACTGAGGCCTGACTTCTAAGGCCCCCATCTAAGGGCAAGTCACCCAGATCCTGGTCACCTCTGCGGCCCAGGACACCTCCCTGGGATGGGAAAGGAAACCCAGGAGTGGTTGTGATCATGGGCTGTTGGGTCCGAGGCCTGTGGTAGGAGCTGGCATCTGCTGAGTCAGGCCCAGGAGTGCTGGCAGGAGGGCCACTTCTCTCCCCCAGCAGGCCGCCAGAGGGGAGGCTGGGAGGGAAGCCAGAGGTCATTTCCTCTGACTCAGAGACCATTCTCCTCCCAGAGGAGCTCCCCTGGAGGACAGGGCATCTCCCTGTGGCACTGACCAACCTGCCTGCCACCCCGGCACAGTCCAAGTCTTGTGCTCAGACAAGAAAGGAGCACTTGTGATCCAGACAATGGGCTGGGTGGCTACCACTTGGCCTGGGCTTCGGCTTCCCTGGGTCATCAGTGGCTTTTCCTCTGCTCCTGCCCACGTGGCTCCCACCCCTCCCCGGAGAAAGGCTGGTTTGGAAGGGCCCAGCAGAGAGCCACCAGGGGCCCAGGCGGTGGTTTGGCACATGCCCCGGCCATAAGGATGCCAGCTTTCCTCTCCCCTGGTAAGGAAGATCGTCTCCGTGGAACCCACCTCCGGGCAGGCCATTTCGCGGGCGGGGTGACGGTAGTGGGGGTGGGGGGTGGGGAGGTGTTCCACGACCGAGATCCCAGGCCCAGCCTCTGTGCCTCCTCTCCTCTTGCCGCAGGCCCAGGGTCTGGGCCGCCCCCACGTTTTGCAGCCACCCCACGAGCCCGGCTGCGACGACTGCAACCACGTGGGAGCCAGATCGTGCCCACGGGGCTGCTCGCCCCTCCCCCACCCGCACCCGCACCCCCGATGAGCCGTGGAGGCAGGTACACCCAGAGGGGCGAAGGATCCCCCCCACCACGGGGAGGGGGTGTCCCCGCACACGCTCTCCCCCTGCACCCCAGGGCTGCGGCCCCGCGTGGGGTGGGGGAGGGGCGGGAGGGAGCGTCGCCGCCCCGCTGCCGCGTTGCCGGGGAGCGCAACCCCGTTGCCGTGGCAACCGTTTCCAAGCGAACCGGTGGCTGCTCGCGCCCCGCTCCGTCTCCCTTGCTCGCTGGCGCTCTCCCTCCCTCCCTCTGGTGTGGTCTGGGGGAGGGGCTGAGCTGCGGCCGGGGCGAGGGTCCGGGGCGGCGACCCGGGGACCCGGCGGCAGAGCCGCTCCCGGGGAGGGGCTCGGCCCCGGGACCATCTTCCGCTCGTGCCCCCGTGTACCCGCCAGACCCCACCGCCGCCACCACCGCCGCGGTACTCACGGGCCCAGGCATCCTTCCTCGAGCTCGTCCTCCTGGTTTGGGACGGGCGGCGCGGGCCCAGCGGGCCGAGGCTCCCCCGGCCTGGGGTAGGCGGCGGCGGCCCGGGGAAGCAGACTGGCAGCGAGAGCGGCTCCGAGTGCTCGGGCTGGTGCCGCGGGGCGCGCGCACGGGCGCGTACACGGCGCGTACAGAGCCCGGCGTGCGCGCGCGCGGCTGCCGGCAGAAAGCCTCGGTCCCCCCCCACCTCCCCGCCTTGCTCCATTCCCCCACCCCACCCCCGCCGGTACAACACTCCGCCGGGGGGGGGGGGGGCGGCCCAGGGAAGGAAGGAGGGGCAGGTCGCTGCACCCCCCCAGCGCGCCGAGACACAGCCCCACATGGGGCGCCGGGCTCACGCTGCTGGGGGCACCCGGCACAAGGAATGCCCACGCCACCCCGCTCCCGGCAACGGGCTGTCCAGACGGGCAGTCGGGTGCACACAGTCGGTCGTGCACACCGCGTACTCAGCCAGGCAGCTGAGGTGGAGAATCTGGACACACACACACACACACACACACAGCTCGACCTGGGGACCCCACGCGGGGCCAGGCCCTGGACACATCCTGGCAAGCGGGCACGACTGCACACACGCAGTGGGGCAGTGACCAGGTGGGCCGGGCACCACGTTGTGTCCCCAACAAAGGAATGCACAGCCCCCTCTCCACTGCCCTGGCCCCTACCCTTGGGCATACATCACCACCTGCCGTTTGAGAAGTAGTGTGGGGAAGAGAAGAACCATAGTCCTCCAGCTGAGGCCCTGATCCCCATGGACCCTGCTCCCTCTGAGGGGTGTGTATCCAGCAGCTACAAAAGAACCAAGTGTTTTTGGGGGGACCCATTCTTGCTCACACTCAGCCCCTGTGATTTAGATAGGGTGGGCTCAGCACCCCTTGATATGCACATCACACACACCTGTGGCATGGGACCCAGGTGGGGCCACCAGATGACTTTGGTGAAGTTCCCATTGGCTAGCTGAGACCCAGCCGCAGAGGGCCAGTCTGAGCCTGGCTGTCCAACTTCCCTACAGCACTCAGGGTTCTGCCCCAAACACCCTTCACCACTATCAGCTGGGACATTGTAGGTTGCAAATGACAGAACCCCAAATGAATAGCTTGAGCCCAAGGGGCACCTGAGTGGCTCATGTACCTGAAGAGTCCAGGGGCAAATGTTAGCTTTGACCACAGCTGGAGCCAGGCAATGGCATCAGGTATGCATCTCATTCTCTCCAAGCTGCTTTCTTCTGTTTGCATCATTCTCAGGCAAGTGCTTCCCAGGCTTCTATCCTGCCATTCCTCTCCAGAGGAAAGAGAACCCCAGTTCCTTCCTAATAGTTCTACTAAGCAACCCCACAAATGATTCTCTTGGGACTCATTTTGGTTGTGTCTGTAGGTGAACCAATCCAGGTAGCCTTGCTGGGAGAACATATGTGTTCTGCCACCCAGGGATGTTCCCTTTTCTTTGGTCACTGTCACGTGAATTTCATTGGGGGGTACCCCTGCACTCCGTAGGTGCCATCTTGGTGGGCCTGTGAACCCGAGAGCCCTGCTCCCCTGACCCACAGTGGGCAGGTTTCCAGCCTGGCCATTCGGACTCCTTGGGTTTGAAGTCTTGGCTCCATGATGCAATGAAACATGGCTGGAGCATATTGCTTCTTTGACCCTGATCAAAGAATGGGGTCTGCCATTAAGACCCCAGAGCTGCCCCAGTTCTGGTCTTTCTTATCTGTGAGTCCCCCCAACTCCCACTCCCATATCCCTCTAACGTTCTGTTTCTCAGTTAGCTGGAGGACACTTCTGTCATTTGCAACCAAAGTCATCTGGTGGCCCCACCTGGGTCCCATGCCACAGGTGTGTCTGGTGTGTATATCAGGGAGTGGCGGCCCCACCCTATCTAAATCACAGGGACTGAGTGCGAGCAGGAACAGGTCCCCCAAAGCACACTTGGGGTGCTTTTGTAGCTGCTGGGCAGACACCCCAACTCAAACCAGCTAAAACCATTTAGGACTCCACTGCTTTCCAGAAGAGGCCCCCCATTCTTAGCACAGCCTTCTAGGCTCTGCATGACCTCAGCACCAGCCACTCCCTTCTTCCACCACCCACTCACCCCACCCCAAGGTCATCAGAAACCGCAGGCCCTAGACCATCCGGCTCCTTTTCCTAGGCAGAGTGCTGACAGCCCTGACAAACTTGGTGGCCAAGAGGCCACCGCTGCTTGGGGTTTGCCCTGCACCAGCAGCCCCGCAAGCGCCAGAATGAGCTCTCCGCCACGGTGCTGATCACAGTGGGTCCCGTTGTTCCCACGTCTCCCTCCCTACCAGACTGAGCTCCAAGCTGGCAGGGGCCTCATCTCCATCTGGGTCCCCAGCTCCCAGCATGGAGCTGGGTGGGGGGGAGGTGAGCTTAGGGGAGGCTTGCTGGGAAGTGAATTCTGGGTTTGCCATGCCAAGGATCCGCTGTGGTAACAGCTTTAAAGTGAGCTTCACCCTGGCTGAGATGTTCCCTGGATGCCTCGCTAGCCCAGGAAGGGAGCTTGGCAGGAGGGTCTGGACTTACCCTCAGGGACCCAGACATCTGCCAGGTGGCATCCCCACCCCCATCCTTGCACACCTTCAGAGGCATTGGCCTCTGCACCCTCTTATCCATCTAACAGGCCGCACCTACCCCTCCACCCCCACCCCCAGTGGAGCCTGGAGCAGAAGGGCAAATCCACAAGCTACTGGGGAGGATCTGGCTTTTCCTTCTTCACCCGGCTTCCTCTCCACCCCACAGTGGCCACTTGCCCTCTCCCCACCCCACTTCCCTTGATGGGCGAGATAGTGAGTACCCTACCCACCATCAAGAGCTGGGTTGTCACAAGAAGCTCCTTCTGCTAAGTTGGTGCTTGGCGCCTTCTGGCTGCCCCGGGGACAGCTGGTCAGCTTGGCAACCAGCACCCACCCCTTAGCATTTCGAGTGCTACTGATGACCTAAGGGCTTGAGGGGCTGCCTGGCACCTTCCCGTGAGGTGGTGATGATTATACCTACTCTGCCAGGCAGGGGAGAGGCTTTAAGCCAAGCCACACTGCTTAGAGAGTGGCCACACTGGGATTTGCACCCAGAACTGCCCAACAGCAAAGCTCACATGGCTCTGGTGGCATAGCGATGCCCAGTCCAATAACAAGGAACAAACCCTTACGGCAATTATAAGGCATGCCTGGGAGGTGGTGGAGGCCCAAGTCCTCTTCCCAGTGGCCCCACAGTCTAGGTTGTGGCTTTGAGGGCAAAACTCAGGTTCAATGCCCATGGGTTGGCCCAGGGCTGGTCACCCAGCAGGAACCCAGTAAGCCAGATCCAGGGCAGGTGTTCCCAATAGCAAGCACCCAACCCACACTCCAGGCTGCTCCAAGCCCACCATTGGTGACCGGGCCACCTTGGCCTTGGAGAAGACGATGCCAGCTGGGCCTGCCTCTCAAGCACAGGCCACCAGACTCACACCCCAACAGGCACCCAAGGCTCCTTCCCTCAGGCCCCATCCCATTCAGGCAGCTGAGAAGCCACTAAGGCCTGGTTGCCTGCAGAGGCACCCTCAAGATGTGCCCTGGGAGGTGGGGGTCCTGGATCTTGCTGGAAAGGGCAGCCCTTGCCAAGTTCACCTCCAAACCCTTCTCACTTTCCAGCAGGGCCCAGGAAGCCGGAAGCCCCACTGGAGGGAGCCCCGGGAGCAAGAAAGACACAGGCGGGGGCCACAGGCCGGGTTTGTGCTCGGACTGTATTGACACAGAGACACGTGGCAGCTTACATTGGACAAAACAAGTAATAAAAATTGGCTTTAAATATGGAAATCCAGGGCCCCGTAATCCCATGCTGGCCTAGCACTGGGACCAGGATGACCATCACAGTTTGGGAAGGGCCAGGCCGGGGCAGCCTCACCCTCCCCACATCACGCTCTCTCTTGCACACGCGCGCGCACACACACACACACACACACGGAGGAGTGGATTATTGCTGGGCACGTGTGTCTATTGTTACGAGGGAGGCCGGAATGTATGAGGGTTGGCCAGGGACCCCCCCTCCCTGCCCCCCAATTGCCCAGGCTGGGGCATTTCTGAAAGAGGCGTCTTCAGGGCAGGCCCAGCATAAGGGACGAAGCGCCCTGGGAGCCGGAAGGCAGTGGCAGACCCATCTGGGACAGCCTGGGCAGTGGACTGATGGGTCCCAGGGTCAGCCCAGTCTCTGGCCACTTTGGCACAGGCCGAGGGGATGCAGAGGCCCCAGATCCAGCTTCTGAGAAGCACGGCAAAGGAAGGGGGCAGCCCGAGCCTGGGGCAGCAGGGGCAGGCACAGTTCTCACTCGGAGGTCTGCGGCGGCGGGCACAGTGCAAGGGGGCCTGGCCTGGCTCGGCCTCAGCCCGGCCAGAGCTTGGGGCCTGAGGAGCTTGGGGTTTGGCAGTGGGCCCTCTGCCAGCCCCTGGCTCTCCCGGGATGGGGTGGGGGGGCTGGCACTGAGGCTGGGGCACCAGGCCCAGGCTGGGCAATTCAGAACGCTCTGGTCACTATATACATTCATACAGGTACATAAATACAGAGAGCCCCGAGCTCCACAGAGAAGAGCCAAGGGGACGCACCTTTGTCCCCAGGACAGCCCAGGCCATGCCCAACTCAGCCGGGCCAGGGGCTGAGGGGCGGAGGAGCCCGGGGACAGCTCAGGCTGTGTTCCCCAGGCCACGGTTTGAGTGGACGGTGGGGGAAGACCACTGTGCAAAACTGTAAACAGCGCTCGGAGCAGCTGCTACCGCCAACTGCCGGTGGGGGCCTCGGGCTGGGGGCTAGAGGCGGGTGGGGAGCTCGAGGAGGGCGGGGAGCTCGAGGCGGGTGGGGAGCTCTTCCTCACTGTCACTGCAGTTCCCACAGCAATCCTGGAAGGGCAGGAAGATACGGAGGGAGAGAGGCAGGGCGGGCGCTGTTAGCTACCAGTGACGGCAGGGCGGGAGCCACTTGGGGTCACAGCTCTGGGGGAGGGACACCTCCCACCAAGAGGCCTGGAGCAGCAGCTCGGCCAGAAGTGGGTGAACTTCAGTGCAGAGGCCGCTGGTGACGGGACTGGAGTAAGGGGGTGGGGGGGGCTGGGCAAAGCCTCCAATGAGCCCCTTCTCCTGTGGCCGGTGGAGGCAGGGCGTGGGGCAACAGGACGGCTAAGCAAGGCTAGCAGCTTGAAGGTGCCAGGGTGCAAGGAGGGAAAGCAGTGGAGGCGGGGGGCCGGGGGAGCGGGCACCGGACTTCTTTCACCCTCATCTCGCCTCTGCCATGGAAGGGCTGCCCGTGGCTCCCCGAGGCCGGGCAGCAAGGCCAAGCCGCGGGGAGCCCACAACTGCTCACCTCTGGAAAGAGAAAAGAGGCCGTGAGCCCAGCCGGGGGCAGGGGACAGGTGGGAACGAGGCCCGAGTCCCTGGGCACCGCTGGCCACGGGTGGAGGATGCCATTCCCAGCGCGGGTGGGCACCGGCTCGGCCTCCCCGCCCCCACCGTCCCCTGGAGAGCCAGGCTGGGGGCCCAGGTGGGACCCGGCCAGGGGGATTACCTGGCGACTGAAGAGCCTCTGCAGCAGTCCCTTCTTGGGCTCAGGTGGCTGTCCCTTCCAGTCCAGGTCGGGGGGAACTGAGCCGTCCAGCCCGAAGACATTCAGCTCCTGGAAGCACTCGGTCTCCACCATCTGCCGCGTGACAGGGATGCTTGTTGTGAGCTCCACCCCAGGGCCGCCACTCTGGGGCCCACCTTACTGGAGGTTGGAGCGGGGTGGGGGGGCCCACCTCGTTCTGCCAGGGGATGGGCACGCTGCCCGTGGCAAACTTCTGATAGAAGTCCTGGTCGGTGGGCTCCAGCTCTACGCCCTTCACTGTGGAGAACTGCTCGATGTCCAGAACATCCTTGCAATAAATGGCCTGGGGCTGGGATTGAGGGAGGGGGGCAGAGACAGCAGTCAGAGAGGGACAGCCCCCTTCCTCAACACCCCCAGCCTCCTGGTGGCTCATTTTAAGTCTCATTCTGCAATGACATCTGTAGCTCTCGGGTTTAGACTCAGGAATGGGGTGCTGCAAACGCTGTCCTGCCACTTCCTAAGCCTGGCAGTGCCCTCTCCTCTCTGGCGCTGTCGCCCACCCTGGGTGGCTGCCTCGATGCCCAGCAGAGGCCGCGGTGAAGGCCCTACGCTGAGCCACGAGCCCTCACTCAGCAGCAACGGAACAGTCACAACCAGCCCGCCCACATGGCACCTTTGTGGGATCAGTAAAAGGCGCCCCCCACTGCCACGTGTGCCCAACTGTCGGTGTGTGGCTTGGTGGGTGAGCACAGGCAGACACCCTCGTGCAAGCCTGGAGCTGCCTGGGTTCTCCACCCTGGGACATCAGCTTGCTGTATCCCCTTCTCATGCTTCACAGCTGACCAAGGCTTCAAACAATCCTCCTACCAGCCCCCCTCATCCAGCCCCTCAGTTCTAGAGGGCCACTTTCTTTTTCATCTCTATGGTTTTCCAAACCTGGCTATTAAGGATGTCAATGAAAATATCATCCTCCTATAAAATGGGGCAGCTGCTTTGGAAAACAGTTGGGTGGTTCCTCAAAAAGTTAGAGAGTTCCCATTCAACCCCATGACTCCACTTTTAAATATATACCCCAGAGAAAGGAAAGCATCTGTCCACACAAAAACCCACCAGTATTCGTGGCAGCATTACCCATAGTGGCCCAAAACTGGAATCAACCCAAGTGTTCACAAATGGATAAACAAAAGCTGCTATATTCCTACGACAGTACATTATTTAACCAGAAAAAGGAATAAAGTGCTGATACATGCTACGATATGGATGTACCTTGAAAACATGTTGAGTGAGGTAAGTCAGACACAAAAGGCCACATATTGTATGATTCCACTTAATATGAAATATCCAGAGAAGGTAAATCCGTAAAGACAGAAAGCAGAAAAGTGGTTGCCAGGGGCTGTGGGGAAGGGAAAGTGGGGAGTGATGGCTAAGGGAGATGGGGCTGATGTCCTTACCAATTGATGGAGGTGATGGGTACACAACTGTGAATATACCAAAAGTCCACGGGTGGACTACGTGCTATGTGAATTCTATCTCAATAAAGCTGTTAAAGAAACACCATCGCCAAGCTTGCTTTTCATCTGCTGCTTCTAAAAAGTTAAACTCCAGGACATTGATTTTAGCTCTGGCTTTGACTGAACGGCACCAGAAGCTGTGCGCTGACTTTGAGGTTGAATGAGGTGACGTGCACCAGAGCAGTGAGGGAGTGCGAGCGGCAGGGGTTGGCAGGCAGGCTCACCGGGGCCCCGTGCGGGCTCTGCTCAGTGGGCCGGGGACCTCACCCCATGAAGACGCCTACCCTGCAGGGTTCTGGTGAGCACCCCCAGCTGAGGGGCTCACACCCCCTGTGGTGCCCACACCTTGCTTTCCGGCTCAGCAGCCTCCAAAGGCCCCCCACCATCCTGCTTCAAATAAGACCACGGTCCCCTCAGGCCTCCCTGTTCACCTCTCTCCTGCCACGTGCTCTGCCCCAGCCCCACTGGCCTCCACCTCACAAGGTAGGTCCTGCCCCAGAGTCTTGGTGCCTGGAGACTGTTGCTTCTACCTGGAATGTTCCGAGACTAGGGCAGGCTGAGTTGTGGACACACATACACACACCCACCTCCAGAAAAAAAATCTTAATCCCATTTCTGTGGGTGAGGACCCATTGGACCTTTAGGAGATGGTATTTTTAGTTAAGGTGAGGCCCAACTGAATCAGAATGTGTCTTAATCCTATTATTACTAGAGGTCCTATAAAGAAAAAGCCACAGGGAGGCACCAGAGGCTGGAAGTCAGTGGGAACCCGGAAGAGAAAAGCGAGGACATCCGCCATGTGAGCGGAGGCAGGGATGTGGGATAAGGAACCCCCAGGACCGCTAGCGGCCAGTACCAGGATGGTATAGACTTTGGGGAGAAAGCACCGCCTTGCTGACCCCTCGATCTTAGACTTCTCCTAAGGCTTCAAAGCACAAGCCAATCAATTCCCGTTGTTTAAGGCAACCCATTGTGTGGTATTTGTCAACAGCCCACCGTACCTTGATACAGCTTTTTCCTTCACTTATCTTAGGCTTCTGTTTAACTGTCAGCTCCTCAGAGACCACCCTGTCTAAAACCAGCCCCACTCCATTAGTCCTTGTCTTCTACTCAGCCTGCTTTATTTTTCTTTGTTGCCCTCAACATTGCCCTGGAATTCTTGTTCACGTATTACTTGATTTTGGCAGGTCTCCCCACTAGAACATAAGCTCCATGGGGGCAGGAGTCAGTCCTGTTGACTTGGGTATGCCCCAGGCCTGGCACACATGGGCGCCCTGACAGTTGTTGACAGTGAATAAACTATGTGGATGTATGGTTGCCAGCAGCGACTCGGCCTTCCCACCACCTTCCTGTCTCTCCAGTAGTGTCTGCTGAGCTGTCAGTCAGGACCCAGTCCTCCTAGACATGGCGGGGAGGGGGCGAGCCCGTGACCTGATGTTGGCCGATCTTGGCCAGCCAGAACCTTCCCTGAGACTTTATCCAGCAAAGCCTCAGTTCAGTGGACAGGATACAGCCAAGAGACAGACAGAGTCTCGTCGACATGGTGAGAAACGCTGATCCTGGCCCCACTCCGGAACTTTCTGCCCAAGCAAACCAATAAGCTCCATGTTGGGCTTATGCAAGTTTGAGTTGGGTTTCTGCCACTTGGAACCTGATGATTGCAGGATTTTTGAGCCTGCAGAGGGCTGGACCCACGGACGTGCCCAGTGAGTGGGGGAAGACTCCTCGGTGGGGAGTGTCCCCCCACAGGGGGGTGGTCACCGCTGCCGGATGTGGGGGGCAGCCAATGCCCCGCCAGCCCTGCAGCCAGTCCCCCCACTAGCACAGCATCTGGGTTCTCCTTTGGGGAACTGACCTCTCCCCTTGGTAGGTGTCTGGGCCAGGTGGGGCCAGTGAGGACCACAGGCCTCTGGACAGAGAGAGTCACTTGGTCCTGGAGGGGCCGCAGCCCAAGCAACCAGAAGCAATGAGCACCACCAGCCTAAGGACTTCCTTTTTTCGTTTTGATGCAGGACTTCTTTTGAAATCATTGGGCAAGAAGCGCTCTCTATTCACTGGGGCCGCTGAGCTGGGAGGATGTGGGCCTGGAGCTGCTGGGGACACCATTTTCACACCTTGGGGAGAGCTGTGTGAGCTTGAAGACCACATATAATACAGTACAGTGGGGATGGAGAGGATGTGAGAGAGACGGAGGGAGAGGGAGAGACAAGGAGAGGGAGGGGGAGAGAAAAGGGAGGGAGGGACAGAGGGAGGGAGAGAGAGGGTGGGGGGAGGAGAGGGAGACAAAGAGAGGGAAAGAGAAAGGGAGAGAGAGAGAAGGCAGAGGGAAGGTTAGGGAGGGAGAGGGACAGAGGGCGAGAGGGGCAGAGAGAGACAGGGAGGGGAAGAGGAGAGGGAGGGCGACGGACGGGGGCAGGGGGAGAGGTAGAGAAAATTCCTACAAGAAACCCCGGGATCCAGGCATGCCAAAAAGCCAGATGTATTCTGGGACTTTTCCTTCCGGTTTCTTTTTGAGGTAAAATTCATCTAACACAATCAACCATCTTCAAGTGTACAATTCAGTGGCATTCAGCACATACTCACAATGTCATACAGCCATCGCCTCTACCTACTTCACCACCCCAAAAAGATACCCTATACCCACTGAGCAGCAACGCCCCCTCTCCCGGGCCCCCAGCAAACACTTATGTGCCTTCTGGCTCAAGGGATTTGCTTATTCTGGGCATTTCATATAAACGGAACATCATCACTTGTGACCTCTTCGGTCTGGCTTCTTTCACTTGGCAGAATGTTCTGAGCTTCCGCCACACAGCAGCGGGGGTCAGTACCTCACTCCTTTTTATGGCTGAGGACCTTTACATTTTCGTGGGCCCCGGGAATTTTTTTTTGGGGGGGTGGGGGGCCTTTCGAGTTGGATTTCTGGACACCTGCAAGGAGTACATCCTGACCACTGCTCCCAGAGCCCCCGTCCCCCCCGCCCTGGCCCTGCCCTCAAGCGGCCCAGGCGGGCTCACTCACGTCAGGTTTGAAGGGGGGCTCCAGCATGCCGGCTCCCAGCCGCTTAAAGTTCAGCTTCTTGAAGAGGGGGTGCTCCTTCACCTCACGGGCACCACCCCCGCGACACCCCAGGCGCTCGGCCGGGTCCTTACAGAGGAGCTGCGGGCAGGGTGGGGCGGTCAGGGGGCCCTCGGATGGGCGCCAGCCCTGCTGATGGGGTCTCCCCGCCGCGGCTGTACCTGGGAGCAGAGCGAGCGGGCCTGCGTGGAGAACCGGTCTGAGTACTCCTCTAGCACCTCCTTCACCAGGCGCTCCACCTCCTCCCGCTTGATCTTCTTCTTCCTCTGCTGGAAAGGCGACTGGCCGGCGATCATCTCGTACAGGAGGCAGCCCAGTGCCCACCAGTCAGGGCTGAACGTGTACCGCTCATTCTTCACCACCTCCGGAGCTGGGGCAGGGAGCAGTATGGGAGTCAGGGCCGGCCGGGCGGGCCCCATGACTGCCCTGTGCCCAGGGAAGTCAGGGATTCCAAACTCTAACCACCCCCTCATCGGCCAGGTTGGCACCACCTGGCGGCTTGGTGGGGCCTGTGGCAAATAGGCGAGTAAAGGGCCCATCACAGGGAGGCTGAAGCAGCCTTCTGGGGGCCCCACCCGGTATCCCCGATCTTCAGATTCTTCCAGAGAAGTCAGAAAACTCACCCCACCACCCCCCCTTTTTTAAATGCAACTGCCTGGCTTATTATAAAGTGATGGACCCAATTCAAATTGTTTTTGAAGCCATCTGATCTGAACACAAATGTAGCCGGATCGGGCCCACATGGCTACTGGTTCACCATCTCTGGGTTTAATAGCCAAGAGAAGAAAGAAGGAAACTAATGTTTGCTGAGCACCTACTACAAGCTAAGGCATGCCTGTGGAATTTTCACCTCTGTTCTCTTTCCATCTTTGAGGCCACCCTGGGAGGCAGGTATCGTGACCATCATTTTATAGTCGAGGGGGCTGGGGTGGGGAGACAGGGAGTGTCTGGCCCGAGCCATTCTACCAACCAGAGACGGGGGGAAGGCTTGTCGAGTCTGAATTGTGTGAACCGTACCACTGTCCTGGACCCAAGGGCAATACAGGGCACCTCCTGGCCTTCCCACTGGCCCCCACCACAGATGGACACTTCCACACTGGGCCCATAGGCCCTTGAGGGGCAGGGAGGGCTGGGACATCAGAGACGGGTCTGAGTCCCCCCTCGGTGGTTCACTGGCAACTGCCTGCCAGGCCCAGCTAAGAGCAGGTGCTTGATCAGCATGTGGTGAATGAATGATGTTGGATTTACAAGCTATGGGGTCCCTCTGGCAGAGGCTTGGGCTCCTAAGCTCTAAAATAGGAACATCCAATGGACTCCTGAGTTCCTGAGCCTCAGGAGACTTCCAAACAGAGGTGGGTGGGGCTGGCCCCAGGGCAGCCAGAAGGGGACCCGGGAGGGGGACTCACCCATGTACCCCACGGTGCCCACACGGCCTTTGATGGTCTGGCCCTCGGGCACGTGCACGGCCAGCCCCAGATCGGAGATGCGGATGTGACCTGGATGTGGGTGAGAAGCAGGGAGCTGGTTAACGGGACTGGCCTCTCAAACCCGGCCCTCCCCAGCCCACCTCGGCAGCACCCCCACCCACCGTGGTCATCCAGTAGGATGTTCTCCGGCTTCAGGTCCCTGAGGGAGAGAAGGGCAGAGTTGGACGCTGCTGGGTTTGCCACGGAGCCTGATGGGGCCACCCTGTCCTAGCTCACTCGGCCCTGTGGAGCAGGCTGGAGGTCCCAGCACCAGGCCTGTCCCCAGGGGATGGACAAAGGACACAGTGCTCTCTGGGCAAGCGGAAGGCAGCTCCTAATCAGGACAGCTCCCGGAAAAGCACTGGTAGCTCTGCTTGCCACCGTGTGGGGAGTGCTCTCCTTCTCTTCCCTTTCCTGAGCTGTCAAATGGGGCTATTCTTCTGTCCCCTCCTGGGGTGGTCATGGGGCTCAAATGAAATCGCCACCATTTATAGTAATACCCAGACTGCTCCACTGCTGAGCCCTGCCTGGGATCTGGGCCGAGAACTTTACTGCATCATCTCATTCGGCCCCTATTACAGCTGGCAAGGTAGAAATCACAGGAATTATTGTCTCTGCTTTCCTGGAAAAGGAAGTGGTGCTGGGAGCAGGGAGCTGGTTGGCCTGGTACCACACAGAGAGGGGTGACAAAGCTGGAATTCCCACACAGTCTGCCAGACCCCAAAGCCTGAGTTCTGAACTCCTCGAGTGCACCCAGCATGGAGCAAGAACCAGCACCTGGCCAGAGCCCCAACGCCCCAACATCCTGCACCTTTGGCCACCACCCCCACTCCCACCTGTAGACGATGCGCTCCCGGTGCAGGTCCTCCAGGCCGCAGCAGATCTCAGCGGCATAGAAGACGGCCCGTGCCTCCGGGAAGCCGGCCTGGCCCATGTGGTAGATGTGGAATTTGAGGTCACCGCCATTCATCAGCGTCAGCACCAGGCACAGTGCGTCCTTGGTCTCGTAGGCATAGGCCAGGCTCACCTGTGGCCGAGGGGACCCGAGCCCTCAAGCTGGGGCCACAGGCCCCGCTGGCTGGTGCCGGCCGCCCCCAAATCCTTCTCAGGTCCCCTCCTGTACCCAGCCTGCTCCCCAGGCCTGGTGCCAACCCCACACCTCCTCCAAACCCACCCTTCCAGGACATAACCAGGGACAGGGAAGGCAGGGCCTTGGGAGTGGCCAGGGCCAGGGCGGGGGCCCTTGCAGAGCAGGAAGAGACTTTAGCCTGGTGGACGGGCAGGGCAGGGCACAAGGAAGGGTGCGGTCTCCTTGCTGTACTTACTACAAACCTACTGTTCACTTTCTCCAGGATCTGCTTCTCGTTGAGGGCCATGGCCTCCCCTTTCCGCTTCTTGATCCGCTTCTTCTCCAGCTTCTTGCAGGCATACATCTTGCCTGTGGCCCGCACCTGGCAGGCACACACCTGTGGCCAGGGTAGGAGGGGGCAAATGGGTGCCAGCCCCACCCTACCCTTCCTGGGGGTTTGAGGGCTCAGAGAGGGGGAGGGGCTGGCCCACTCACCTCCCCAAAGCCACCTTTGCCGAGGACACGGTACTGCCTGAAAGTGTTTTTGGTCACTGGCTGCCTGTGGGCATGAGGGGAGGGGAGAAAATGTTGGCTGAGTCAGGACCCAGGGGCCCACGAGGAGCCCCAGCCTCCGAGGGAGCTCACCTTTCTAGCCACTTCCACTGCAGGAAACGGTTGAAGTAGATGCTGTCGAGGTAGTCGGCGAAAGGCGCCATACTCAGGTACTCATGGGTCAGCCTTTGGAGAGAAGGCCCAGCCTGCCTGTCAGCCCCAGGCCTCCCATTCCGTCGCCCCTCAGCCAGCCAAGCAGTGTCCTCAGTGGGCCCCAGGCCTCCCATGCTGAGGAGGCTGCTGAGAGGGCAGGCAACCTGCCCCAGGTCCCAGGAAGAAGGTGAGCTCCCTCACCCGCTGCTGAGTCTTCCAGGCCCCCTCGATGCCTCCTTTTCTGGGCACAATTCCATTCCTGAGGGCAGGGAGAGGCTTACCGGGTGAGCTCTTGGAAGAGGTCTTTGCAGGGCCCCTGCTCCAACCGCTGGGTGCAGTTAGTCACCAGCTGCTTGGGGACCTCGGGGATGAGGTCAGGACCCTGAGGACAGGCCGTGAAAAGGTCAGTGCAGGCCACCCCCAGGGGACCGAAACCAGGTATCTCAGGCTTGTGCCAGGGTGGCAGCTGGGTGCCAGCCTGCCCAGTTGCTGAGCTCCGTTCCTGCTGGGCAGCCTTGGGGTGGGGGGTGTGGAGCCAAGCTGCTGGCAGGCTCTCCTGACCCAGAGCCTCCCTGGCCAGTCCCCCTGGACTCCAGAGGCCCCTCTGCCCCTCAATGGGCTCTGCCCACTGCTGTCATCCCTCCATCACTGCTCGCTCACCGTGTGGCTCAGAAAATTCTGTATCAGCCGCTGCCCACATGCCTTCCGCTTCTCATCAGGGGTCACTTCATACTCGGCCTGCAGAGGGTGGGGAGGGAGAGAAGCTGGGGTCAAGGCTGAGCGACAGGTGCAGGGATATAGGGCACGGGAGGCTGGGACCTCTGCCTGCTCTTGAGGCTGGGCCAGGCCGCACTCACCACCCCGTCCAGGAAGGCAATGCAGCGGGTCAGCTCCGGCCTCGTCTCACAGAACTCGCGGAACAGCAGGCGCCCGATGGGCTGCCGCTCACACAGGCTGTGATAGTCACGCTCTATAGGCAGAGGGGGAACGCTGCTGGGGCTCCCCGGCTCCAAGGCCAGCTTCTGGCCCCATGGTGTGGCTACCACTCTCTCCTCGAGCACCCTCACCACCACCCTGCTATTCCTGTCACAGCCTGGGAATCTGAGGCCCAGAGAGGTCAAGTGACTGGCCCAAAGTCACACAGCTCCCGGGCTTCACCTCCCCCTGTGGCCTCCGGGTTCACACCACATGCATACATGTCACTGTAGTGGGAGGGCTGGGTGTGGTCTGTGAGGTTCCGGCCCCAGCCTGGGCCAGGCCCACACCTGCTCCCTGCCTGGCGAAAGTACAGGAGGAAGCTGTGGCTTCCGGTGAGCTCGTGGCTGGGCCCCCTTCCCAGGCAGGTGGAGGAAGCAGCCGTAGGTATGCTTCTTGCTCACGTGCAGGCCGGCCGAGGGCTTCAGAGCTGGGGCCTCAGGCAAGACAGCAGGAAACGGGGATATGGGCTCTTCCGTCCCCTCCCGTAAGTGACCCTGTCACGCTGCCCAGGCTGAGGCTGGGTGAGACTAAGCGCAGGCTCTGTTCTGTCCCATGGGCCCTGCTCACCCTGGACCTGGCTGTCCCTTCCTTCCCGCAGATCTGTCTCCTCCCTGCTCCCTAGCCCCTGCTCCAACTGACCCCCAATGCTGACCCTGGTTGCTCTTTGCCCTTCAGCCATCCCAAGCTCAGGAACCGAAACCGGGTGGGTGGTGCAGCCTCAGTCTTCCTGCTCACCAGACACCCCCACCCCTACCCCACCCCACCCAGCCCCTCGACCTTAGGACGAGGGCTCAGGGGAGGCTCCCATGGGCCAACCAGATCCCCTCAGTCCCCACCCATGCCTCACCGAGGCTGAGACGCAGCTCTTCACACTGGCTGATGTGGGGGAACTGCAGCATCTGCCGCCATTTCTTGCTTTTGCCTTTGCGATTCCCGCCACCACCTGTGGGAGCAAACAGGAGCTGGGCCCCTGGACCCCCAGTGTGCTCCAGAGAGCCTTGGGGCCCAGCCGAGGCCCAGCCCACCCAGGGAGACCTCCCCCACAGCCAGCCCTCCACAAGCCTCCGCCACATCCCTGGCCAAGTCCCAGGATGCACGTGGTTCCCATGGGGCCCGCCTCCTGGGGCCTCCCAGCTGGGGAGGCCAGGGGGCGGTGAGGCCACTGGGGGGCTTCCAGGGAGTTTTTTCAAGGGGTCCTGCCTGAGCTGGGTCCCACCGGGTGGGAGTTTCCCAGGGGAAGAACGCAAAATGCAAGGAATAGGGACTGCATAAGTCAAGGTCCAGAAGAAAAAGGTTCTAGGGTGTTTGAGACATGTCTGAGAGATGCCAGAGGCAGAGGGCAGTCAGGCCTCTCATCAGAGATACCAGAGGCACAAGTAAGGCTTGATGGACAGCCCAGCTGTTCCTAAGAGCTTCTCTGGCCCTGATGCCTGCCTTATTGTACCTAGCTGACTCCCCAGTTAGCTCAAATGTGTACAGAACCAGCCAGGCATGGCCAACGTGGGCCAGCTGTGAGACAACAGGGAGTGGTGAGGAGTGCGACAAATTGGAATGGGCACATCCCTTCTATCTGCAGGGGCAGCTGCAGCACAACTCCAGCCAACTGTGACTGTCACTCAGCAGGAATGCTGGCTCAGTGTGGCCAGGGCTTCTGATTTTTCAAAAGAAAATGGAGATCTAGACTGTTGCATAAAATGTTGGTTTCTGTTTTATTTACCAAAGGAAAAAAAAAAATCCAAAACACAAAAACAAAATGATGATAATAATAATAATCAAACACACTGCAGCCAAGTAAATAAAATGTCAGAGAGCCAGATCCGGCCTGTGGGCCACTAGGTGGAGCATGATGAGTGGGCCTAAGTCTTCTAGTCTCACAGTCTTGGGCTCGAATCTCCAACTTTAGCCCCAACAGTGGCCCTCAATGAAGCTCAGTTTCCCCATGGGTACTTGCTTTGGGTCCTGATCTACCTCTGGAGGCATTGCAATGGTACAAAGGGAGTCTGTATCCAGCACCCAGGAGGGCTGTGGCAGGAAAGAGGTGGGCCCCAGGTCTAACAACTCGCTGGCAACCTCAGGCAAGCGCTTCCTCTTGCCTGGCCTCAGTTTCCCCTCTGGTGTTCCCAGCCCTGTTTCCATTTGGCCCAGGTGAACGCAGCAGGTACAGGGGTCGGGGTTGCCTTCTAGGGAGGACACAGGGCCGGGTCCCTCGACAGGCTCCCTGACCTAAGCTGCCAAGAGGAGGAAGTGTTGCAGAGCACCCATTGGGAAACGTGCTGGCGGCCTCCGCTACAGCCCATACCCGGCATACCCCAGTCATTGCTTCACTGGAAGTGAGCAACAGGGAGGGCCCCCACCCCCACTCCAAGGCCAGGCCTCCCCAGAAGGGGAACTCCTCCCCCACCCCCATGGGTCCCGCACCCAACCCTCCATCCACCTGTCTCCCCACCAGTTACTTCCTCCTCCCCCTCCTGGCCACATCAAGGCAACAACCAAGAGTCACATGCAAATGTCCTGCCCTGGAGCTGCCACCAAGGCAGTGGGGCTCCTCCCCACCCTCCCCTGGCCCCCTCCCTGTGCCTCTGGGTGCCTGAGAAAGGAAGGACTGTGTCAGGGTACACACATACACACCCACTCAGGGCTGCCCACTTCATCCTCAAAGCAACTCTGCCAGATGTGGCCCAATTTCATGAGAAAATGGGAGGCCTCGAGGAGGGAGGAACCAATGTGCCCCAAATCACAGAGACTGGAGGTGACGGAGGCAGGAGGCGAACCCTACTCTCTGGCACCATAACCCGAGTGCCTTCCCCACCCCAGACACCCCTGGGCATCTATTAGGTGCCAACTGTATACATACACCGAGGGTTCCCAAACCACTGAGGGCCTCAGACTCGCTGGGGAAGCTGGTAGAGGCCCCGGCCCCAAGCTGGTTAACCAGCTGGTGAAGTGATTCTGACACAGCCAGTCCACAGACCAGGGTTCAGGACTCAATGACAATAAGGACAGCTTTGCATCCTCATGCCCCACCCCCAACCATTCCACACACAAAAAAGGGATCCTGAAGTCCAGAGAGGTCAGACTTGTTTAAAGCCACATAGCTGGGAAAGGGGCAAAGCCAGGCTGTAAGGGTTCTCCAGCCCGGGCATGGGCCCACATAGCTACCGGTGCCCTCAGCCGGCCTGAGGCCTGAACTGGACATAGCCCTCGGGAGGAAGGACTGGCCAAGCTCTCCCCATCCCTCCTCCCTGGCTGCCTGGATGACAAGGCAGAACAGAACCGGCAGATGCCCCCAGAGGCTGGGAGGAAGGCCTAGCCCCAGGGCTCAATAAGGGACAGGAGATAAGGGCGGCTCTGGGCACTGAGGACCCAGCCTGCCATGCCCATTTCCAGGGAGCACACCTCAGGGAGCAATGAGCACTAGAGCTGGGAGCGCCTCTGGGCTTCCTACAGACTGTGTTGGGGGCATCCTGTATCCAAGGCCTGGGACAACCACGGTCTTGCTGTGTGACCTGGGGCTAGTCCCTGGCCTGAGCCTCAGTTTCCCACCTGTAAAATAGGGCAGAAAGGGGCAGCAGGTGACTCAGCTAGAAGCCCATGACCTGCCCTACCTGGAGTTTCCTAAAAAGAAGGGTCTTGTTCACTGTTCAAACCAGCACCCTGGACAGGGCAGGGCATAGAGTGGGTGTTTGGGGATGGTGTTTCTGAGGTGGGCTATGGCAGGGGAGGGGCAGACAGACCACAGGGCCCTCACAGAGCAGGTGTTTAATAACATCTGGACTGGAGAGCACACACACTTCAGGTGTCCAGGCTGGTTCCTGCCCCAGGGCCTTTACACATATGGTGTGGCCTGCTCAGTGAGCTCTCTTCTTTCCCAGCCCGGCTTCCCACCTGTTCCAGGGCTGGTTGGCCGCTCTAGACTGTGGGCTTCCCGAGGGCAAAATTCGTGCCCCATCCATCTCAGTCCCCTGGGTACTGGGGCACCGAGCAAGTGGCAGTCTGGTTGGTGGCATACATGAACAGGAGTTTCCCCAAGTCCGGCGGGCTGTGCTCCGCAAAGGCTACGTTCATTCATTCTCCAGACCCTCCCGGAGCACGAACTTTCTGCGGGCCCAGGCTGGGCGCCGGCAACCGGGCTCGGGGCACGTGGGGTGGGCTGCCCCTCCCCGGAGCATCTTCTCAGCTATCACCTGGGAGAGGGCTCTGCAGCCCTCCCGGGGTTCAGGTCCCACCCTCTCCGCTTCCTTCCTCTCCCCTTCCTTCGTCCCCCCGCTGAGAGGGCGGCGGCCTGACCCCCGCCCCTTCCTGGGCCCCGGCTCCGGGGGGCAGGTGCGGAGGACACCGCCGGGCCGGAAGGGCTCGCGTGTGCGCGGGGAGCGGGGCGCCGAGCCCGCGCGGCCCTCAAGGGGCTGGGGCGGCCGGGGCACGCTCTGCCGAGTTCCGAGGCCGCGCGCCCGCCGCTCTCCACACGCCGGGGCCCGGCCGCACCTCCCGGCCGCCTCACCTTCCCGGGCCTTGAGCAGCACCGTGTTCGCTACGATGTTCTCGAGCTCCATGGGCTGCGGCGCCGCCGGGCCCCCGCTCCGGGCCGCACCGCCGGCCGGGATCGCGCGCGGGAGCCGGGGCCGGAGGGCGATCGGCGCGGCTCGGCGCGGTTCGGCTTGGCTCGCAGTGACCGCGCCGCGGCCTCCAGGGCCTCCCCGGCCGCCGCCGCCCGCCGCGCACTCTCCGCCCCCTCCCGAGGGCCACCCGGCGCCGGGCCCGCCCCGTCCCGCCCCGTCCCGCCCACTGTTTACTTTTCCTCACCAATGGCCGGGCAGATACTCCCCGCGCCGTCTTTCTATTAGACGGTCTTTTCATCATTCCCCGCCCTCCGCGCCAGGGATTCGCCTAAACGAGCAGGGAGGTGGGACTGATTGCGTCACCTCTCCCTGGTTGGCCTGGGGGCGGGGTTCAGCCTCTAGGTTCGAATTTCTGGGCCTTGATAGGGTAGGAAACTACCAATTAGGGGGGAGCCCTCAGCCAAGACGACGGAGGTGGGGCCTCTGGGTCACGCCCAGAATATAGGACATCTGATTGTATGCAAGTAGCGGTCGCCATCCTCAGAAGTGCATTCTGATTGGGCCATACGTTGGGGGTGTGGCCACATGGGGGTGGCCCGGGCTCGTTAGGCTCGCCGAAGGCTTTTTCTGGGGTTTTGTTGGAGACGCGCTTGGTATGTTCGGCCTCGTGCGGCTGGACCGCGAGCTTCTTTGGGCCGTATGTCAGGCTGTATTTCCTTGGGTCAGCCATCCCGGAGTGGCGCATCGAAAGCGGGGTGCGGCCAGAAGGAGGCTGGCAACCTCCCCAGAGGCTCTCCGGCGTCCGGTTGTGGCCGTGGCGAGCGTCCCCTCCCTGCCCCCGCAGCCGGATATTGTGATTTCTCTCCACCCACAAGGCCTCGCCCGCCCTCGGCCTCTTCTGCCTTATAAGGCAGCGCTACCACCCCGAAACGTTGGGGTGAGCTCACACCCATTATACAGGTGGGGAGCTGAGGCGCCCAGAGGTCGAGTAGCTGGTTCCAGGCCGAAGACTAGGGGGAAAACAAGGCTGAAGTTCTTCAGCCAGTCAGCACCTTTCAGCTCAGCAGCCCACTCCCTCCACCCCCATTTCACGCAGCAGGAAAACGGAGGCTTGCCCAAACCCAGCAAGTAAGGTGGAGCCGGATCCAACCGGGCTTCTCTAATCCGTTTTCGTTCATTCATCCAAAAATACTTACAGAGCGCCCGCTTTGTGCCAGGCACTGAGCCAGGTGCTGGGGTTACAGCCGTGTCAGCAAGATGGCCAAGCTCCCTGCTTACATGCTAGAAAGGAGGATAGAGAGAATAATCCTGTACATAAACAAATATATAGGGTGGTTTCAGAGAGCAATAGTGCTATTAAGACCTCAAGACAATACCATAAAGATTTTAGGGGTGGGTGGGGGACAGTTTCAGGGTGTGACAACGCTTGAGCAGAGACCTGAGTGATGGGAAGGACCCAGCCCTGCAAAGATCTGGGGGAACAGAACCCCAGGTAGAAAAAACAGCAAGTGCAAAAAGGTTCCAAGCCTGGAATGAGTTTGGTGGGTGCAAGGGCCAAGAAGAAGGCCCGTGTAGCTTCAGGGCCAAGTGAGTGGTCTGCGATGAGCCCAAAGAAGCAAGGACTTCATGTAAGGTCTTCTTCATGTAAGGTCTTGGCAAGGAGTTGAGGTTTTTCCCTGCTAAGTGAAATGTGAAGCCGTGAAAGGATGATTTATACTTTTAAAAGATCATTCTGGCTGGTGCACCTTTAGATGACCAAGAGTGTTAGCAGTTGGAGTGTCCAGAAGAAATGCAGGAGATAGGTGCTGTTGGCTTGGACCAAAAAGGTAACAGGAGAAAATTGTGCCTAAGAGTCTCCCCCTGAGTGCCTCTTTGTTGCTCAGATGTGGCCTTCTCTCTCTCTAAGCCACCTTGGCAGGTGATCTCACTGCCCTCCCCCTTCGTGGGACCTGACTCCCAGGGGTGTAAATCTCCCTGGCAATGCAGGATATGACTCCCAGGGATGAATCTGGATCCAGCATCGTGGGATTGAGAACATCTTCTTGACCAAAAGGGGGATGCAAAATGAAACAAAATAAAGCTTCAGTGGCTGAGAGATTTCAAATGGAGTCGACAGGTCACTCTGGTAGACGTTCTTACACACTATATAGATAACACTTTTTAGGTTTTAATGCACTGGAATAGCTGGAAGTAAATACCTGAAACTATCAAACTCCAACCCAGTAGCCTTGACTCTTGAAGACGATTGTATAACAATGTAGCTTACAAGGAGTGACAGTGTGATTGTGAATGCCTTGTGGATGACACTCCCTTTATCCAGTGTATGGATGGATGAGTAGAAAAATGGGGACAAAAACTAAATGAAAAATAGGGTGGGATGGGGGGTATAATTCGGGTATTCTTTTTTACTTTTATTTTTTATTCTTATTCTGTTTCTTTCTGGTGTAAGAAGAATGTTCAAAAATAGATTGGGGTGATTCTTTCTGATGTAAGGAAAATGTTCAGAAATAGATTGTGGTGATGAACGCATAACTATATGATCATACTGTGAACAGTTGATTGTATACCATGGATGACTGTATGGTTTGTGAATATATTTCAATAAAACTGAATTAAAAAAAAATAGATTGAGGTGATGAATGCACAATTATATGATGGTACTGTTAACAGTTGATTGTAACACCATGGATGATTGTATGGTATGTGAATATATTTCAATAAAACTGAATTTTTAAAAAATGGTAGCAGGAGAGAGAGAAAAAAGTGGGTGGATCTAGGATATATTTGACAGTAATGATAAGTACTTTGAAAGAGGGAAACCCAGTGGCCAATGGGATAAAAGGCAGTATCTTACCTAGCCTGGGGTAGGGGAACTGTCAGTGAAGGCTGCTGTGTCCAAGATGAGACTTAAGGGTTAAGTGTGCCAAATTCAGTGGTTACTGGAATGGGGAGGGAAAGTGCCTTCTAGAGGGTCATCACATGTTCAAAGATCCATACACAATGTGGGAAGGACTTGAGGGCAGAGCATCAGGCTAGAGTTTAAGGTACACAGTGGGCTATGGCAGCAGGATACCGGATCAGGGAGGTCCTTGGAAGCCAGGTAAGGAGTTTAAACTTCATTTTGAGGGTAGTAGGGTGCTATAGAGGGGGGTTTCAAGCTGGGGAGTAGAGTGACCAGATTTGCTTTCACATAGAGCCCTGCACTATGAAACATGGGTGATGAGTGGTGGTTGAGGGTCAGAAAGGAGGGGCTGAGGCTGATATGTGGAACCCTGTTGTTGTGGCACCGAGCATCTGAACACCCCTCCCAATTGGGAAGAATCCTTTCCTTGCCTTCTGCTAGGAAAATCAAAGAGGGGAGGCGGTATTTCTACTCCCAGGTCCCTGGCAGCTGGAGTACTTTCTAAGGTTTCCAACCAGGTCATCATGGAATCCAGAGCAAGTGATCAATGCAAGACAGCAGGAGGGCCATTTAGAATTCGTTGTGGAGGCAGCAAAGGGGGTGGGAAAGCTGTCAAGTTGGCAGATCCAAGCCAGGCCCTTCCTGGGGGAGAAGGCTTCAACAAGCACCCCAGGAGCCATCCAATCAGTTCCTTGTCTGCTTAAGTCACCCAGTATTGACTTTGATGTTTGCACTCAAGTATCTTAAGACAGGTGGGAGACCCCTCAGGAGGAACCATTAAAGCGAGAAGTGACGATGCCCTATGTAGGGACAGTGACCAGGGGAAACAGAGGGCAGATTGAAAGCTCTCATGGAGCTAGAATGAACAGGACTTGGCAATTGATTTTGAGGCAAAGAGGGGAAGGTGTCACACACAACTATCGGGGCCAGGTCCTGGCTCTTCAACCTATTCTCCACCCATAGCCAAAGTGATCTTTTATGAAGGGGAAATATGCCACCAGCCATCTGAGATATGACCTTCTAGAAATTAATCCTATGGATACAATTGCACTTAAGCAAAATAAAAAAATCTTCAAGGTTATTCATTGCAGTATTTTCTGAAAAGGTGGAACACACCAATTGTCCTTAATAGGAGGAAATGGGTAAGTAAAAGTTGGTCCTTTCCTATACAGGAATACTATGTAGCTGTTTAAAAAATAAATGACAGGGGCAGAACTCTTCATATGCTGATATAAATGATCTCCAAGATATGTTGTGAAGTGAAAAAAAAAAGTGCAGAACAGTTGTAAGGTTTGCTACTATTTGTGTAAAAAGGGTCAGGATAGGTTAGGTTACTGTGCAGTAAAAGTGACCCCCAGATTTCGGCAGCTTAAAAACAACAAAAGTTGATTTCTCATGTACACCACATGTTCAGCCCAGATTGGATGCCTAGCCTAGCAGTGACTCAGGAACCCAGGGGATAGGGGCTCCATCTCACTGTGTGCTTCTACACTGTCATAGACAGTAAAAGGAAATGTGAGAACTCATAGGATGATCCTTGAAGACTGCACCTGAAAGCAATGCAACTTACCTCTCCTCACATTTCATTGGTCAAACCAAACCACATGGCTACAACTAACTTTAAAGGGGGCCGGGGGGAGTACAACACTACCACAGGAGATTGTATTTTCCAAAGACAAGTGTAGCAATCTCCCCCATCCCACAGGCACTTCTGCAATGTGATCTTGCTACCCTTTCTCATCAAGAAGTGGAATCTAACTTCCCTCCCTGTTTTAGTCTGCTAATGCTGCCAGAATGCAAAACACCAGAGATGGATTGGCTTTTATAAAAGGGGGTTTATTTGGTTACAAAGTTACAGTCTTAAGGCCATAAAGTGTCCATCAACAAAGGGTACCTTCACTGGAGGATGGCCAATGGTGTCCGGAAAATCTCTGTTAGCTGGGAAGGCACATGGCTGGCATCTGCTCCAAAGTTCTGGTTTCAAAATGGCTTTCTCCCAGGATGTTCCTCTCTAGGCTGCAGTTCCTCAAAAATGTCACTCTTAGTTGCTCTTGGGGTGTTTGTCCTCTCTTAGCTTCTCCAGAGGCAAAAGTCTGCTTTCAAAGGCCATCTTCAAACTGTCTCTCATCTGCAGCTACTCTCTCAGCTTCTGTGCATTCTTCAAAGTGTCCCTCTTGGATGTAGCAATCTCAGTCCTTCTGTCTGAGCTTAATAGTGCTCCAGTAAATGGCCATGCTGAATGGGTGGGGCCACACCTCCATGGAAATTATCCAGAGTCATCACCCACAGTTGGGTGGGGCACATCTCCATGGAAACACTCCAAGAATTACAATCTAATCAACCCTGATATGTCTGCCCACACAAGATTACATCAAAGATAACGGTGTTTTGGGAATCACAATACATTCAAACCAGCACACTCCCTTTGATTGTGGTCTGTCCATGGTGACTCTCTTATAATCAGTAGATTATGGTGGAAATATGCTGAGTGACTTCTGAGGCTGGATCAGAAAAGGCCATGCAGCCTGGTCCTCTTCAAATCCTTCTCTCGAGGAGTATTCTTTCATGCTTCCCCACAGAATCAGTTGCCACACTGTGAGAAGCCCCAAGTCTAATGGAGAGGCTCCAGGTGGGAGCTCTGGTCAACCATCCCAGCTGAACCTGGGCTCTGAATCATCCCCCCGACTCAACCCAAGCATCAGACATGTGGGTGAAGAAGTCCCCAGGTGATTCCAGTCCCTGGCCATCCAAGTCACACCCAA
This sequence comes from Choloepus didactylus, assembly GCF_015220235.1. Taxonomy (NCBI): domain Eukaryota; kingdom Metazoa; phylum Chordata; class Mammalia; order Pilosa; family Megalonychidae; genus Choloepus; species Choloepus didactylus. The sequence continues at coordinate 5,336,299 of NW_023637577.1, forward strand.
CCATTCAAGTATCCCCAGCTGAGGTCTCAGGCATGGTGGAGGAGAGACAAGCTGTCCCTCCTGGGTCCTGTCTGAATTCCTGCCTCACCTGATCAACGTGGTTAAAAAATGTGGTGGTGGTTTTATGCCACTAAATTTGGAGGTTTTTTTTAATACAGACATTGATGAATGGAATAACTACCATATGCCCGAATGTAGAAGAGACTTGGAAATACTAACAACTACTGCAAACAAAATTGCTTATATACATGTGGATCACCCCTGGTGGGCTATGCGAAAAACCAGGAACACTGGTTGCCTCTGGAAAGGGGAAATCAGGACAGGGGACATGGGTGGGAGGAGAGTTTTGCCCTTTTGAGCCTTGTTGGGGGATTGGATCATGTCCTCCACAAAGACACGTCCAAGGCCTAAACCCCAGTCCTGTGAGTGTGGACCCATCTGTAAACAGAATTTTTGTCTATGTCAAGGAGACCCGCGGATGTGGATGTGAAGCCATTTATGAACCAGATCTTTGAAGATCCTGTTTAGATGAGGCCAAATTGAATCAGGCTGGGCCTTAATTAACGTGACTGGAGTCCTTTTAAGGAGAGGAAATCCAGACAGAGACATAGATGACTGAGCAGAAGTAGACGCCAGAGGAGGAGACAGATATCACCATGTGAGGGGGACAAAGATGCATTTACAAGCCAAGGAATGCCAACAATTGCCAGCAAGCCACCACCAGAATGCTACAGACTTGGGGAGAAAGCTTGACGTGCCAACACTTTGATTTTTGACTTCCAGCTTCCAAACACCATGGGCCAATAAATTACCATCATTCAAGCCATTCTGTGGTATTTGTCATAGCAGCCCTGGCAGACTAAGACAGACCTTTCATTCTCTATCATGTGGGCTGCATTGCCTGTTGTTAAAGCAGTAAGTGTAAACCTGATCCTGTCACTCTCCTGCTTGGAAGCTTCCGGTGCCTTCTTGTGGTGGGCAGCTTGCAAGATGGCCCCCAACGACCCCTACCTCTTGTTGTTTACCCTCCCTCTGGAATGTGGATGGGACCTAATGACTCACTTCTAATGAAGAAAATAGGGCAAAAGTGATAGAATGTCACTTCCAAGATTAGGTTAGTAAGAAAGCCGTGGCTTCCATTTAGGTGCCCCCTCTCCTTCTCCCTGGCTCACTCTGAGGGAAGCTGGCTGCCATGTTGTGAGCTGCCCTGTGGAGACACCTACGTGGCAAAGAATGGATGCTCCTCACAGAGGACCCGACACCTGCTGATGCCCCTGTGAGAGAACTTGGAAGTGGATCCTCCACCAGTCAAGCAGCCCTGGCTGACACGAGGCAGCCTTGTGAGAGAGACTGACCTAGAATTTGAATTTAAACAGTTCCCATGTTCCTGTGACATAATACATGTGTGTTGTTTTTAGTTGCTAGATTTGAGGGCAATTTGTTACACAGCAATGGATAACTGATACTCTTCTCATTACACTTAAAATCCAAACATCTCCCCAGGGCTTACAAAGGCCCAACTTGATCTGGGCCCTGTTTACTTCTCCAACATCTTCTCATGCCCCTGTCCATTTCCCCAATGTGTATCACCAGTCACACACAGACCTTCTTCCTGCATCTGTCTGGAGCTGCGCTGTCCAATATAGTAGCCACTAGCCACATGTAGCTATTTAATGTTTAACTAATTAAACAAATGAAATTAAAGTTCACTTCCTCTGTCACACTGGCCACATTTCAGGCACTCAATAGCTCCCTTCTGAATTGGACAAACACCAATATAGAAAATTTCCATCATTGAAGAAAGTTCTGTTGAGCAGCACTGGTCTGGAGGAAGGAGTGGCTTCTGTTTGTATAAAGCCTCCTTTGCAACAGCTTGAGTTACTGGGGGAACAATGGTGCCATCAACTGAGAAAGTCAGAAGGAGGGCTGGCTGGGTACGTTCTGACCCCACAAACTTGTCTTTGAACAGGCAGTTCCAGAATCTCAAAATCTCTGCTCCAGCCTTTGCTAATGAGAAGTGGTTTGTGTGTATATATGTGTGTATCTCTCTCTCTCTCTCTCTTTTTCTGTGTGTGTGTGTGTGTGTGTGTCCAGGCACCTGTGAGCAGGAACTTGATGGCTTCCCGTTTGCCATCCCATATACTCATATCACAGCTGTAGAAAGACACAAGGACAGGGTAAGGAGACAGTGCATTTCTGCTTGATCCAAGGGCTCTCCCAGCAAAGCAGGTGACCCAGATGTACCGGGAGAACTGGAGATTGGGGGGCAGGTTTGCAGAAATTGCTGAGAAGGGTGAGTGCATTTACATGGGCAGGTTTCTCTGCAAACCTCAATAGCTTGAGTCCTACTTTTAAGCCAGGCGCTGCTCTTTTCACAAGCATTCCCACTGAGGGCACTGCTCCTGGAGCCACCCCACTCTAGACCTCTCATGATGTGAAATGATGAATTTGAATTTGCATACTGCTTAAGCTTGGCTTTCAAAGGCATCACAACTTATGCCACAGAGTGAGCACAGTCTGATCAAAGCACAGGTGGTGCAATGCCAGGCCTCCCTCCCAACTCCTCTGGCCATCCTTGTGTGGCTTGATCGGAAATCAGAGTCCCGGGAGAGAGCACTCATTGGCCCAGTTCAGGTCCCTCTGGCTGTGCTGTGGTTGGGAGTGGGTGATCTGGTCCATTGGGCTTCCAGAGTGGGAGATGGTCATTAGAAATGACCCTTTCACCACACGATGGTGGAGGGGCAACCTCCAACCAGAAACTGGGAGACTGGGTGAGGGGGGTATAGATGTTCAGCAAAAGCTCACCAGCGTCTGCCACCGAGCCCAATGGACTTCACAGCCTCATCTCCTTACACTCCCCATGAAACAACATTCCTCATTTGACATGCTGCATTCAGGCTTCCATGAAGTCATGAGTCTTATTCACTCACTACCTGGCAGCCCTTCCCTCCCTTTCCCCCTGCAAACCCCCTACTCATTGGGAAGACCCCTTCAAAAGGCCCTTCCATTGGGAGGGATAGAGTGGTTCTCACAGGGGACATGGTCAGAACCCACGAAGTCATTTTCCCTTTAGTGAGCCCATCTGTACGACTCATGGTGGTGCTTCATCACGGTCTTGACAGCTGTCACATCAACATACTACCTTTGAAAAATATTGCCCAAAAGGTGCCACTTTTGGAGAGTCTGCTGGGTGTGCCCCTACTCCTCCTACCCTCTTCTCACTGTGTTTCTGTTTCAGGAAGCCTGCCACAGCCTGCCTCTCTCCCAGCAGAATGAATAAGTCACTCCACTCGGTCTTCACTTCATTTCCCATAAATTACTTTGTGTCACTCAGGGCTCCTTTGATTAAAAGTGACAGAATTCCACCCAAATTGGTTTAAGAAAAAAAAAAAAGGAATTTATTGGTGCACATAAATAACTGAGAAGTCTTGATGGTACTTCTGGTTTTCAGAACCAGGTCCTCAAACAAAGTCATCAAGAATCTCTCCATCTGTATTAGTTTTCAAATGCTGTGTAACAAATCCCCTAAAACATATGGCACAAAACAACAATAATCAATGATTATTTCTCACAGTTTCTGAGGGTTAGGAATTCAGGGGTGGCTTAGGTGGATGATTCTGGCTTGAGGTCTCTCTTAGGTTGTCAGCAAGATGTTGGTGAAGGCTGCAGTATCCACTTCCAAGACGGCTCTCTCGCATGGCTGTCAAGCTGTGGCTGGTTGTTGGCGGAAGGCTTTACTTTCTCCCCACCTGGGCCTCTCCAATGAACTGCTTGAGGGTCCCCACAGCATGGCAGCTGGCTTCCCCAAGTTTGAGCAATCCAAGACAAGCAGTGACAATTGCAACCATCAACATCTCCAGGCCTACATCCTAGCAAACCCACTGGAAAGAAAGAACCTCTTTTCCCAAAGTTCTGGCAAAAGTCCCAAGACAGACTCTAATTGGTCTAACTTGTGTTACATGCTTATCTCTGAACCAATGACTATAGTCTAGAGATACCATGCTCTGGTTGGCCAGACCTAGGCCACACCTTCATCCCTAGAACTGAGGGCAGAGATGGAGAGAGTAAGAGAGAGGTGGTTCCTAAAGGAAAAATCAAGGTGCCCTTACCTAATGGATGCTGGGCAGGAAAAATGATACATATCCACCCCATCTCTCTCACTTGTGCTCTAACTACACATTTTAGCACTCCTTGGTTTGGCGCATTTCCTATGGAATTATTTACTTTCTTGTTCTATTTCCTGTGGTCGGTAGAATTCTGAGATGGTCCCCAAGATCCTACCCCCCTGTTGTGTGCCCAACTTCTCCACCTTATTCAATCCAACACTTATCTAGGTGCTTCTGTGAAAGGATTTTGCATCTGTAATTAAGGTCCCAAATTAACTGACCTTAAAACAGGGCAATTATTCTTGGTGGGCCTGGCCTAATCAGGCAAGCCCTTAAATTGGAAGGGGCTCTTCCTGGCAAAGGAGACTCAAAGTGTGAGAGAGTTTCCATGTGAGGGAGATTTTCTATTGCTGCCTTTGACAATGGAGGGGGCCACATGGCAAAATATATGTATATGCAGGCAGCCTCTAGGAACTGAGAGCGGCTCCTGGCTGCCAGCCAGCCAGGAAATGGGGAGCTCAGTCTCACAGCCTCAAGGAACTGAATCCTGTCAATAAGCTGAATGAGCTCAAAAGTGGAGTTTCCAAAGAACACAGTCTTGAGATCAGCCTGTGATATCCTGAGCAGAGAACCCAGCCATGCAGTGCTGGATTTTTGACCTACAGATCTGTGAACTAATAAACAGGAGCCGTTTTAAGTGGCTTGGTTTGTGGTGATTTGTTATGCAGCAATAGAAAACTAATACACTTCCCAGGGGATTCTAAAATCCCTAGAGAGCTTCTCTTTGATCTCCTTAACCCTCTCACTACTGAGAGGAACTCTAACGCAAGAATGTTCCTTATTCTTGTTTCTAGTCCTGATGACTGGGACAGAGGGAGGGAACCCCACTTCCCATCGTTCTTCCCCGCCCACTAATTCCCAAACTCCCCTCCCTTTGGGGTCTACCAAGAAAGCTGCCCTGCTTGGTTTCCCACAAATAGCTTGTGCCCTGGTGGGCCAGAGGGCAGCTTGGCCTCTCCCTGCTTCCCAGGCCCCAGAGACCTTTGCCCAGCCCTATTGATCCGGACTCCTGGGCAAGCACTTGGTCTAACAGACGCACACCATGAGGGCTGTGCTGCTGCTGGGGTCCCTGCTGGTGAGCCTGGACCCCACACTTTCCGTGAAGGATGTGGGAACTGGGAGGACAGTACTGGGATGGTCCACTGCCAGCCATGCCCCTGGCCGTGACCTGGTGGAAGCTGAAACTGGGCCAGGAGACTCAGGCAGAGGGTACAGACAACCTGAGCTGGTGGACACGAGGGTATGGCCTGTAATTCACAAGGTGAGGGGTCCCTGAGGAAAAAAAGGACCCAGGTCTTAATGAGGAAATCGGCTGGATTTCTGGGCTATGAGAGGAAGCTGGGATCTAGCATCGGATCAGGAGCAGGCTATGACTTTCTGGGCCAATTCCCTGCCCTCTTCTCTTCCCCCGTCCCCCATAGACTCCACCTTGGAACACCCCCAAGAAGCATAAGCATGACACGGGAGAACATTCCGTGGGTAAGTAGCCCAGCTCTGCACCCTAAGATGCCCATGGGTGGGGCTGGGGATGGTGGGGCCAGTGCAGGTGGTCAGTCTCAGGCCCTGGGGGTGAGTGGAGGCATCTGGGGCACTTTTCATTCCTGTCCCCAGGATCATTCTGGCTGGCACTGAGACCTGAGTGCCTCCTCTATGCCAGGTTTTGTGCCCAGGGACCCAGAGCAATACTGAACTCTGTGCTCCTTGAGGATGGATTGGGCTGTATCTGAGGGCCCAGCCCAGAGCCCGGCATGGATGGGGTATGTGCTGGTTCAAGACTTCATCTCAGGAACCCCTTTGTTTCCCAGCCTTCCATTTCCCCAGCCTTCCCTCATGGGGCATCCTGTCATGCCACACAGAAGCCAGGGCCCTTGATAGGCAAGGAAGATCCGGAGCAGGGTTCTGGAGCCCAAATGCCCCTGAATCCCAGTCCCGGCTTCATCACTTATGAGCTGGGTCCCTGACTTCAGGCAAGTGGCTTGGCCTCTCCAAGTTTCAATTTCCCCATTTGTAAAACCAGGATGATAATAGTAAACCTCTTTGGGCAGTTGGAAAAGGGAAATGAGTCGTTGATCAGTGTAAGGCACTCATCCCAGAATATAGTAAATGATTAAAAAATATTTGCTTTTGTTATCAACCTCCTATTTACATGGGGGGTGGTGGGAGGTATCTGCTATCTCGCCTGTGCTCAAACTCTGCCGTGGCTCCCATTGCCCTCACTCTTTCAGGCACTAAATATTGATCTAGAGTGTGAACCAGGGGCTTGAGGGGTCCCGGCCCCGCCCTGGTAGAGCCTGGCTGAGTGGGGTCAAGTCTCAGTCCCTTAGCGTGGCATTCGAGGCCCAGCACAATCCAAGTCCGGTCTCCCTTAGCTTCCTCTCCTCAGCACCCACACACCCAGCAAACCTGCTCACCTCAGGCTTGCCTGACCACATCTGATCCCTTACCTGTGGGCTCCCTCCTCTCTGTCCATCCTATTTGCCTTTTTTTTTTAAAATGCAATTTTATTGAGATATATCTACACACCATATAGTCCATCCAAAGTATACAATCAGTGGCTTGCAGAGTCATTTTTGAACCCTTGGTGTGTGCCAGCCACCGTGTCCAGGGTTTTGCAGACAATATATCATGTCAGTCTTGCTACATTCGTCAGAAGTGGATGCTAGTGTCACCGCCACTTTACAGATGAGGAAGCTAAGGCTCAGAGTCCTCAAGTGACTTCAATATCCAACAAGCCCTTTTCTGGGCCCTGAGGCTGTAGACTTACCTGAGGTCCCACAGCTAGTAGGTGGTGGTGCTGGGAGTCCACCCCAGCGGCCTGGCTCCAGAACCCAAGTTCTTGAGCCAGATGCTGTCTTGAAAACACGATGTTGTTCGAGGCCCCTGGGGAGGCCACCAACCCCAAGGAGTGGTGCCTGGGCTTACTGGGGCAGTGGGAGAAGCCCTCAAGGAGTGTGTTATCCCCGCAGTTGTCACCGTCAGTGGGGAGCCGTGCCACTTCCCCTTCCAGTACCACGGGCAGCTGTATTACAGATGTACCCACAGGGGCCGGCCTGGTCCTCAGCCCTGGTAAGAAAAGACCAACTAGAGGAGGTTGGAGTGGTGGGAGGAGGGGGGAGGGCAGAAAGGAGGGGGACTGTGCTTGGAGAGACGGAACCATGAAAGGGGAGGCCCGCCCAGCCCCCCTGGGCAGAGCAGGGAGGTTGCACCTCTTTCTACAGGTGTGCTACCACCCTCAATTTTGAGCAGGACCAGAAGTGGTCATACTGCCTGGAGCCCAAGAAAGTGAAAGGTGACTCTTGGTGGACCAGGGCCCTCTCCTCTCCCCTAATTACTCTCCTGGGTAGCATGAGACTCCACACACTTGGGATTCTGGGTCCAGCTCCTTCTTTCCTTCCACAGAACCTCTCAGAAGTCCAGAGCAGGGTGGCGGGCGGGGTTGTAGCCCCATTTTGCAGATGGATAAAAGAAGGCTTGGAAACTTGGAGTACCAGGGTCACCAGACAAGCAGGTTGAGGCAGGCCTTTGCCTCCATCCCCCAACCATCTGACTCAGGCTCCCCATTCTTCTGCTGGCTGTGTGCACCTCTCAGACCACTGCAGCAAACACAGCCCCTGCCGGAATGGGGGGACTTGTGTGAACATGCCAAACGGTCCACCACACTGCCTCTGCCCAGAGCATCTCACCGGGAAGCACTGCCAGAGAGGTAGGGGGGTGGGGTGCTGAGGCCCAGAGGAAGGGCGCTGGGACAGGGGCTGGCCCAGACCTACTGAAGATGTTCTGGGGTCCTGGGAGTCCATGCTTGGCCCAGTCTTGCCATGGTGAGCCCCTCTTGAGACCAGGGTCCCCCTCCCTTTGTCCCCAGAGAAGTGCTTCGAGCCTCAGCTTCTGCAGTCCTTCCATGAGAATAAGATATGGTACAGGCTCCAACCGGCAGGGGTGGCCAAGTGCCAGTGCAAGGGGCCGGATGCCCACTGCAAGCCTCTGGCCAGCCAGGGTGAGCGCACCGGGCGGGTTCGACCCCCAGGAGAAGGGCCAAAGGTCGGGAGGAGAAGTTGGGAGGAGCCCAGGGACGGGGGGCGCTTTCTGCGGGGTCTCTAGACCCAGGGATGGCTCCACACTCTCCCTCCCCCAGGCTGCCGCACCAATCCGTGTCTCAATGGCGGCAGCTGCCTGGAGGCGGAGGGCCGACGCCTGTGCCGTTGCCCCGCGGGCTACGCGGGACCCGTCTGCGACGTGGGTGAGGCAGGGTCACTGGGAAGGCAGAAGCACCAGGGGGTGTGGGGAAACTGGATGAGAGGGGGGCGGAGTCCACGCCACCCCCTGGCTGCAGAGACCCCCTCTCTCCACAGACACTGAGGCGAGCTGCTACCATGGCCGCGGGCTCAGCTACCGTGGCTTGGCCCAGACTACAATCTCGGGCGCACCATGCCAGCCGTGGACCTCGGAGGCCACCTACCGGAACGTGTCTGCAGAGCAAGCGCGCAACTGGGGACTGGGCGGCCACGCCTTCTGCCGGTGCGCCGGGTGGGACCTGGCCGGGCATCTCTCTCCGTCGCAGGGTCCTCTGCGGCTCCCCGTACTCTAATGGGGCCCCCTTCTTGTGGCTGCAGGAACCCAGACAATGACACCGGCCCGTGGTGCTTCGTGCTGAGCGGCGATCGGCTGAGCTGGGAACACTGCCGCCTGGCACGGTGCCGGCTCCCAGCCTCGGCCACGCCCCAGCTCCTGCGTCCTACCCGGGACCCCTCTGGGAGTCAGGACCTGCCCTCACCCGCGCCTTCGGCTTTGCAGCAGCCTCAGCCCACGACCCAGGCCTCGCTTCAGTCCCAGACCACAGGTAGGTGGGAAGCGGCCAGAAGGTCGAGGACAGAGGGCATCGGGCGAGCTGGATCAGGGCAAGCGGCGGCCTCAGCCTGGGCTCCTCCTACAGTCTCGGGCACGCCCCCGGAGCAGTGGACTTCAGTGCCCCCGACGAGTCCGCTGGGCTGCGGGCAGAGGCTCCGGAAGCGGCTGTCCTCACTGAGCCGCGTCGTCGGGGGGCTGGTGGCGCTGCCCGGAGCGCACCCCTACATCGCCGCGCTGTACTGGGGCCACAATTTCTGCGCTGGCAGCCTCATCGCTCCCTGCTGGGTGCTGACCGCAGCTCACTGCCTGCAGGACCGGCGAGTACCCGCCCTCCCACTGGCGCGAGCTGGCCCCTACCAAGATCCCCTCTCCTGAGGGCGCTTTCTTCCGCGCGACTCCCTCCCCTGAGCCCAGCCCGGAAGGAAACTGAAACCGGGGGAGGAGATTCGGGAGCAGGGGACACCCTAGGACGGCCGTGGCCGGCTCCCAGCGCGCTTCCTCACCCCACCCTGCCCCCAGGCCGGCCCCTGAAGAGCTGACGGTGGTGCTCGGCCAGCAAGTCCATAACCAGAGTTGTGAGCAGTGCCAGACTCTGGCGGTGCGCGCCTACCGCCTGCATGAGGCCTTCTCACCCACCAGCTATCAGCACGATCTGGGTGCATGGGGGGTGCCCCGGTGGGAGCGAGGAAGGACTCGCAACCCAGCGTCCGGTCCTCACGCTCCTCCCCGCTGGCGTTAGCTCTGCTGCGCCTTCAGGAGAACACGGACGGCAGCTGCGCGCGCCTGTCACACTTCGTCCAGCCCGTGTGCCTGCCGAGCTGCGCCGCCACACCCGTCCAACGCAAGGCCGCTGACTGCGAGCTGGCCGGCTGGGGGCACCAGTTCGAGGGTAGGCAGGACGGCTGCAGGCGGGAGGGAGACCCCTAGCCACCGGGGTAAGCCAGAGACGCCCGCAGCTTTGTGGGTTGTGAGAACTTGCATTCTGCTCCTCCCAGGGCCGGGTATTCACTTTTGGGGTCCCCACGTTTCCTGGGGGTACAGGGAGAATCGCGCTTTCTCTTGGTTCATTCCGGGGCTGTGGACTACAAGGGGCTAATCAGGACGCTGGTCCGGCGCTCGAGCAGGGAGAAAGGTTCTGAGATCCTGAATGGGGAGATTAAGATGGAGGTGGGCTTCCTGCCCAGCTCCTCTCTGAGCCTCAGTTTCCTCTTTTATATAAATTGGAGTTAAGGACAACTCCCGGGTTGCTGCGAAGGAGGGAGGATATTAGTGCGTTTGGAAGTGCCTGGTGTAGCCAGGTCTGTGGTCCAGGCGGCAGCCGGAGTGGGTGGGGAGTAAGGAAGACCCTTTGCATCCGCAGGGTCTGAAGAATACGCCAGCTTCCTGCAGGAGGCGCAGGTGCCGCTCATCGCGTCTGAACGCTGCTCCGCCCCCGACGTGCACGGAGCGGCCTTCACCAGCGGCATGCTCTGCGCTGGCTTCCTGGAGGGGGGTACCGATGCGTGCCAGGTGAGTCATGGGCCCTGTTGGTTCCCTCTCCCCCACCCTTTCAGGCGCAGACCCCAAGCCGAGGGCGCTGAGCTGCGTGTCCCCGACCCAGGGTGACTCTGGTGGCCCGCTGGTTTGCGAGGACGGAACCTCGGAGCGCCGGCTCATCTTGCGGGGCGTCGTCAGTTGGGGTTCGGGTTGCGGAGACCGCAACAAGCCGGGCGTCTACACCGATGTGGCCAGCTACCTGGCCTGGATCCAGGAGCACACCTCTTCCTAACCGCCCCTGGACCGTCTTTCCCTCCTGGGCGGCAAGGACTGTGTCCCATTTCCCTCAGCGCCGCTAGCCGGGTGCCAGGCATGGCGAAGGCATCACATAAAGTGCTTTGAAATGCTTGAGAGAGAACATGCTTCGGGGGTCCCACTCGCCAATGCCTTTTCCACAGCCCTTCAGAGAACCGGGTCCATGAGATTTCATCATGCAAGGTTTAGATTCACTTCCAGCTAACGTTTATTGCGCTGCTATTAACATTTGGAGTTCATAGAGCAGCATTTCTCAACCTTGTCTGTACATTGGAGTCGCCTGGGGAAAAGATGCCCAAGATTCAAGCCAGACCAATTAAATCAGTATCTCCAGGGATGGGAACTGGATAACGGTATGTGTGTAAAACTCCAAGGGTGATTCCATGTGTAACCAAGGTAGAGAACTATTGTTAGAAAAGCCTAAAGTTAAAATAATGGTGTGACTCCTTGGAATACCACCTCCCCAACTCACACTAGGCGACCAGCAAGAGTTGCCAGGGAACTTGTTAGAAATGCAAATTCTGATACTACTGAATCAGAAACTCCCCGATGGGGCCCCCCAATCTGTTTTACAGACTTATAGGGAGTTCTGATGCTCACGTTTGAGAACCAGAATCTAGGGGTTGAATGGTTCTCTTCCAGGCTCAGAGGTCCGACTGCCCGAGACATCGCCATGTCTTTTTATTCTTAAGCTACGTGTACTGTGATCTACGGGTCATTTAAGTTGATTTTTGAGGGTAATTTTGACCCTGACACCAGTTCCTCTTGCGTGCTATTTTTAGAACTGCAGCAGGCTTAAGCCACAAACGCCCCCTTCCCGCTCCCCGACCCCTTTCCAGCCTCCGTAGCCGCTCTGTGATGTCACCGGGCGGCCTACGTCACATACCCCCCACACACACACACACACAATTGTCACAAATGCCCCGGGCATTCCAGGCGCTGGCTGCAGTGGGACGTCCCTGGGCAGTGCAAGGCGGAAGGGCGCGCTCCGAGCCAGGATGGGTGACTGGAAGGGCTACATTAGCGCGGTGCTGCGAGACCAGCGCATCGACGACGTGGCCATCGTGGGCCACTCCGACAATCGCTGCGTGTGGGCGTCGCGGCCCGGTGGCCTGCTGGCTGCCATCTCCCCGCAGGAGGTGGGCGTGCTCACGGGACCAGATCGGCGCACCTTCCTGCAGGCGGGCCTGAGCGTGGCCGGCCGCCGCTGCTGCATCATCCGCGATCACCTGATGGCCGAGGGCGACGGCGTGCTGGACGCGTGCACCAAGGGCCAGGACGGGCGCTGTGTCTGCGTGGGCTACACGCCGCGCGCGCTCCTGGTGCTCATGGGCCGACGTGGCGTGCACGGGGGCATCCTCAACAAGACTGTGCACGAGCTGATCCGCGGGCTGCGCATGCAAGGCACCTAGTGGGACCCCCAGGCTGCCCGCGCTGACGGGGCCGGAATAAACTCTCACCTGGCGCGGTGCGCTCCGCCTCCCGTTGCGCGTGGGGAGTTACAGGTGAGGACACCTGCTTAGCGGAAGATCCTTGCGGATGGGTTGCCTGGCAGGGTTGGGATTATGAGTCCGGAAGCTGCCCTAGACCCTGCTCTCCCATCCCCAGGTGCCCTGAAGAGCCCTCTGGCCCTTTGGCCAGTCCCGGGGGGGCCTAGAGGCGCTCCACCTGAGGAAGGGTCCGAGGGTGGGGTCTTCTTTTTCACACACCCTTCCCCCATCTCAGGCCTTTCTCACAAAAATCTGGCACATCTGTGCATGACAAACAAGAGTTCCCTCCTCTCTCCCCATCCTTCCAAAGATCTCCCCCCAGCACACAAAAGCTGGAGGCCAGCGTACCTCTCACCCCTCCACTCCACTGCAGGAGGCAGGAGCAAGGATTGTGAGTGGACAGCCAGCTGCGTCAGGGTGAGGAGGGTAGAGAGCAGTGCTGGGGATCCAAGGCTCCTGCAGCTCCCCCACTTACTTCAAAGGGGGAAAGTCCCACCTGGAGAGCCCATGTCCCAGTCCATTACACCCCCTGGTCTGGGGCCCTAGGGCTTCCTTTCCCCCTTCCAGTCCCCTTGGGGCCCAAAGGCCCCAGAAGTAGGTAGGCACTTTAGAATCTCCCACCCTTTGACCATCACTCTGCAGACCTGAGCTCAAGGGGGCCCTACGGAGAAGGAATTAAACCCCTTGGATGGACTGAAGTGAGGGCTACTTTATTAAAGGCTGCAGGTGGAGGCCAAAGGTGGGAGGCAGGGTGTCTGGTCCCTGTCCCCATGCACTGGGGTCCAGGGCATGGCTTCTGTCACCCCCTCCCCCTGCCTGCCCCCTCCCCCAGTGGCTCTGACAGGCCCCACCAGTCAGTCATTTTCTGGAACGCTGATCTTGTCCCAGTAAGGGGGAGTGGGAAGGAGGGAGGTGGGTTCGGAGGGCAGGGAGAGACCAGAAGAGGTCCAGCCCAGTGGGGATTAAGAGTAGGGTGGCCCCAGGCACTAAGTAGGGCTTCTGGGGCATTTGAATTGTAGGTTGCACACATTAAGGCAGGGTAGGGTGGAGAATTAGGGACAGCTGGCAATACCCACTCCTCCAGATCCGATGCAAAGATGGCAACTGGCCAGGGCAGGGCTGGCTGCTATCAGAGACAGTCTCTGGGAGGGGAGATGGTGCTATGGAACCCCAAACCATGGTCTTGCCTTCCTCTCTAGTTGGGGAGCAAAAAGACTTCCAAATGCATGAGAGTTTAATTCTTGTATTTATTTTTTTTCCATCAGGCAGTGTTTGAGAAGCAGGTTGTAGTTGGTGGTGCAGAAACCCTGGGTGAGGATAAGAATGGTAGCATGGAGGAAGGCAGGTGGCAGGGAGGGGGTGAGAATTCAGTCTCTGATCAGGCATCCATGTATATGCCCAAGCAAACAACCACATGGTCACATGCTCCGACCAAACCTCCCTCCCACCCAGCCCAGTCAGGTAAATGCAGAGATGCAAACTGGCCTCTGTTCACATATAGAAAGTCTCAAAATCCTACCCAGACATCCTGCAGCATACACAGCGATGCCCACTGGTGCATCTGTACACACACACACACACACACACACACACACACACACACACAGGCCCACACGTGTACAAAATGCAAGCATCCACACGTCTGCACATTTACAGGCCGGCTTTTCCCAATGAAGGTGCCCACAGGTGGATGTCCACCGACTCTTGGTCACACCAGTCCAAACCATGGCAGACCTGCATCAGGACGAAGTCACACCCAGAGTGGCACAGACACGTGCGTGCGTGCGCACACACACACACACTCTTACACATACACACACTCTCCTCTGCCCTCCCATCTTAGGCACCTGCACAGACCCCTTCCTGGCCCCAGGCAGCAGGCTGGGCCCATGGCCTAGAGGTGGGTGGCATTGTGGCGAGCGGGCAGGGCGAGGCGGGGGGAAGGTGTGGCAGGGGGCAGCTCCTCCAGGAAGACCCTGGTGGGCAGCGGCGGCGAGCGGGGCTCGGGCCGGGCGCAGCTCAGGGTGGCCCGGGTGATGAGGCGGTCCAGGGGCTGCAGCGAGTGCATCCAGTGGGGCAAGAAGTCCCACGTCTGCAGCCATTTGGGCAGGCGCCTGGGGCTGCGGCTCTGCAGAACGCTGATGAGCACCACGAAGGCCAGCAGGGCCCCGAAGGGGGCGCCCACCCCCACCATGGCCCGCCAGCCTGCCATGGAGACCCCAAACACCAGCGAGGGCAGCAGCAGGAAGCACACAAGGAGATAGAGGACAGCGAACCAGCGGTACCTGGCTGTGCGCTTGCCCAGGGCCTTGGCCATCTGGATGGGCAGGCGCGTGCAGGGTACCGGGTACCACAGCAGGATGCCCGAGATGTTGAAGAAGAAGTGGCAGAGGGCAATCTGCAGGAGCGAGGGGGCACAAGTGGGCTCAGGGCTCGGGAAAGCATGTAGATAATGGGGTGGGGGCAAAGTCTGCCCTGGTCCGAGCAGCAGAGAAGTCACCCACACCCTGGGACCCACCCCAAGGGGGCTGCCCTCATTTTGAAAATATTGCAATTCTTCTGGACCAGCTAGTAAATAGCTGCTGCTGCCCTAAACCTTCCACATTCTCCCTGCCAACCCCTCTTGTGGGAGTTCCCCACCAGATTTTGCCAAGGTCTTGGCACTGAAAGATTATTAATGTCTGACCCAGCAGCTCCAGCCTCTTGATTGGTTAATGCCCTGACTGCAGGCCCCTGCCTAGTCCTTTGCTCCTGGATTCTCCAGTGGTTGCCCCCGCCCCAGAGGACCCCTCTTAGAGCCCCCCTTTCTCCAGAATCAGACTTGAAATTGTTTACTGCTGTGGTTATTTGATTAATGTCTCCCTCATAGACTCCAGATGTGTCTACTTGGCTCACAGTGATTTCCACAGAGCCTGGCAGAGTGGGTGGCACCTAGTGGGTGTCAAGAAAATATATCTCCCTGACATATTGTAACCCCCTTGGTCAAGCCCCCAAAGCCCCTGTCCCAGCCCGACCTCCCTACCCCACCCCACCCCACCTGGAAGGCGCTAGTCAGCTTCTCCTTGGGGCTGGCAAGGGCAGCCAGGATGGCAGTGGTGGTCGTTCCTATGTTGGATCCCAGGGTGAGGGGGTAGGCCCGTTCGATGCTGATCACACCTAGGCCTGGGTGGGGGGACAGAGGGAGGGAGCATGTGGCACCCACTGCCCACCCCCTGCTCCCCGCCCCGGCTCCCTCCTCCAGCCCTTTGCCTGCCACCTCCATCCCCAACCCCCCATGGCAGGGGCCCTCACCAATGAGCGGGGTGATGGCCGAGGTGAACACCGAGCTGCTCTGAACAATGAAGGTCATGCCCGCCCCCACCATCATGGCCAGGTAGCCCGTGACCCAGGTGAAGGGCGCCGGGAAGTCTGCAACAGAATCCCCACCCCAGGGGGCCTGGGTCAGTGAGAGGGCCCCCTGGGAGAGAAGCGGGGGACCTGCCTTGGGGAGGAGCTATTCAGATGCCAGTTTCCAAGAAGAACCTTGTCATTCCCCTGACCCAAAGGCAGGAGCTTCCAGTTGCCCTCTTTTGTCTTGGATTAATTAAAAGCCCTTCTCAACCTGGTCCCATCACCCTGCAGGCCCTTCTCTCCTCCAGAAAGATCCTACTGAGCTCCTAAGTACTCTCCTTGGGGCTCAGCGCAGATATCACTTGCGGAAAGCCCTCCCTGACCCTGGCCCTCAGGCCAACCTTGTTTTTGCCTTCTCTGTCCTCCCCCAGCACCCTGGCTGCCCCGGAGTCTGGCATCTGTCAAATGGCTTCTCCGAGTGTCAGGCAGGGTCCCCAAAGCTCAAAGTGAAGCTTGAAATGAAAATTAGATGGTATCACTCCCCTGCCCCAAACTTTTTCCACCTCCCACCAGTCCCACTGGGCTCCTAGGACCCTTGCTAAAGTCCAGGCTCTGAGCACAGCCCCCCGGATCACCCCCACGACCTGGCTCTTGCCCCTGCCTCTCTTCCTGGTGGCACTCGGGGGCTCCAACCACACGGGCCTGCCTTTTGTGCTACAGACCTGTCCAGCTGGTTCCTACCTCTGAGCCTTTGCCCTGGCTGTTCCTTCTGCCTGGAATGCACTTCACCCACATCTCAGCCCTACCTCTTTGAGGCCTCTGCCTGCCAGTCCAAAGCTGCCCCTTCCACACCCCGTTGCATTGCTCTGTTTTGCTCTTTCCTTGACAGTTATCTCTTTCTCTGAATTTCTCTCCCTCATTCATTTCTTTTTTTTTATTGCCTGGTTCCCCCACCTCCCTCCTCACTGTGCTGCAAGTCCCCTGAGTTCAGGTTCCATCTTCCCGGGCTCACCTCTGTGTCCCTGGCACTCTATAGTGCTTTGGCACATGGGAGGGGCTTAATGGATATTTGTTGGTTGACTCCAACAAGAGCCCCTGAGAATCTTTGAGCCTCCTGCTACTTTGGAACCCCAGCCAGAGGGGATGTCAGCACCTCGGGGGCCTCTGAAGTCACCTGGTCCAACCCCTTCTTTGTTCAGGTGGGAAAACCGAGACTCAAAGAGGGTTGGGCTTTACCCAGATTACATAGCAAAGCAGTGGCAGGACTTTGAATTGGGGGCCTCCCTTGGGGAGCCCCCCACCCCACACCACTCCCCAGGGCTCACCAGTGTTGATGACCTTCTGAATGACTTTGGCCACCTGGCCCTTGAGCAGGGAGTTGAGCATCTTGACAAGGAGGATGAGACAGGTGCATAGGACTACCAGGGAGCCAGCCAGCAGGATGAGCCCCACGGCCAGGTCAGGCAGCCCCGTGGCCACGAAGATGTGGTTGCCTGCAAGGGGGGTTGGTGCCAAGCAACAGAGCTGATCAACACCCCCACCCTGTCAGCTCCCAGCCCCCCACTTTTGCCCACTCTTGGGGTGCTGACGCCAGGGCTGCCCCTCCCATGCCCCGTATGTCCCATTCCGCTGCAGACACTTACACTTCTCCATGGTGACATTCCCAAGGGTCCCGCTGGGCATGGCAGTGGGAGCCTTGAAGAAGAGGAGGGGGATTTTAGAGAATTTGGGAGAAATGCAGCCTGGAGTTGGGGCTAAGATGGGGGTTAGGGAGAGATGGGGGATAGGGGAGATGGAGTGGGCCTTGGGTGACCACTGGCTCTCTCTGAGCCTGTTTTCTCCGCTGAAGAAACATGAGTGAAAACACCTTCCACACATTGAATGGTCAGAGGGTCGATGGGCCCTCTGACCGCTCAGCCCCCCGACTCCTCAGCCTGGCTCCACCGAATCCAGTGGTGTCTTTGTTCTTGTTTTCTCCCACCTCCCAGTGGCATGGGACACTGCAGGCCATGTCCCCCTTTTTCAGAAAACCCTCCCTTGTCCCATCTTTTATGACCAAACCCATTCTTGATGCCCCATCCTCTCCCCTAAGGCCCGTGAGAGTCCAAGCTCAATTCTCCTCTCACTTGGTTCCTTATCCAAGGGGATCGGAAGGGGGGAGGGATAGTGGAGCAGGTGCTCCAGACCCCATATCTCTTTCCTCCCCTACCTGTAGTCAGAGCAATCATGGAGGCTCCCCAAGGGAGGCTCCCAATTCAAAGGGCTATAGGATCAGGCAGTCACATCCACGAGGGGTAGGGGTGGGGGCTTGGGCTGGAGTGGGGAGGGGCTGGGACTCAGCGGGCTGGAGAGTATGTGCTGGTCCCATCGGGGTCACGGCTTTCAGCTCCAGGTCACTGTCATCATCCAGAGGCAAGCCAGCCTGGCCAGGTTGTCCAGATTTCAAGGGAACCCAACATTGAAGTGTTAGAGAAAATCTCCCAGTTGGTAAATGAAGGCAACCATTTAAGGCATGCCCTACAATTCTACAAAGGCCAAACAGGAGCAGCCCACTCTGGCCCCCTGGCTCACTGCTTTGTAGCCTCATTGGGTTAGCAATTAAAAGGCAACCCCAGGCCCCTTGCATTTCCTCCAGGAGCCCCCACCCCCACCCCATCCCCTCACCCCCAAGCCCAGGCCTGAATTGCAGGCCGAGAACAGAAGAAAATGTCTCTTCTGGGTTAGAGTAGGAAACCAGGCTGGGAAAGTGATGGTAGCTATTGTGAGTGTAAGGGGAGAGCCAGGGCTGAGGGGGAGAGCTAGGGGTCAGGTTGAGGGGAGAGCCAGAAGTGAGCTGGGGAGACAGAGTCAGGGATGAGGGGGTGGGAGAGCAAGTGTGAAGGGAAAGGTGAGGGGTGGGTAGAGTCAGGGATGAAGCAGGAGGGAGAGCCAGGGGAGAGGGTGGAACCAAAGGGTGAAGGGAGAGCCAGGGGTGAGGGGGGAGAACCAGGGGTGAGAGGGGAGCCAGGTGTTTGCTGTCAGGCAGCTCTGAGTTCAAATCCTCCTTCTTGTACCAACCACCATGGGCAAGCCAGGTCACCTCTCAGCCCGTGTTCTCTCCTCTAAAGTGGGAATAATAAAAGAGCTATTACAAAACTTATAGGAGAAAATGCATGCACCACAGCCCTTGGCTCCTGACAAGCCATCAGTTCAATTGTGCATCTAAATAAGTATTTGATGCTTTCCCTGGGCCTGTCCAGGAGCAGATGGGGTGTAGGTTGTGTATCCATTTGTGTGTGTGTGTGTGTGTGTGTGTGTGTGAGATTGACTTCCCAGGTTAGGTTTAGTGCCTTCCCAGGTTTCTCTTTCCCAAATCAGGTCAACCTTAGGGCTCCTGCAAACTTGTCCCAGGTGCAGACACGTGAGAGCACCAGCCCCATCAGGGAGAAGCTCAGTCACCTCCCTGGGGGTCCCCAGCCTGGAACACTAGGACAGAGGTGACCCCTGAGATGAGTGGGTGCCTGACCCAGCCTGTGCCCCCACTGACCTTCACTAGGTTGGGCCCAGGAGTCTCCTGGGGGAGGGAACCGGGGGTTCCTGGGGAGCTGGAGGAGGAGGTGGAGGAGGGACATTGCTGAGGTCCCCACTCAGAGCTGGCAGAGCCGGGGGCAGGGCACAGCTGAGGGCTAAGACCTCCAGGTTTTTGGAACCTTGACCTTCCTGCCTGGGGTTGCTGAGCCCACAGGGAGAGTTCAGAGACCCTTAAAGCTCCAAAGAGGACTGTAGAGGCAGGAGAAGGGCCAAGCTCCAGCCTCTATTAAAGAGCTGGGCAGACCAGGGTCTGGGGAGATACTCCCAGAATGGGCCCATCCCCTCCTGGGCCTGCAAGGGGTGGAGGGGTGGCATTTGAGGGTGGTGGTGGTAGTGGCGAGCTCTGTGGGAAGAAAAGGACTATGTGGGCACAAACCCCAGTTGAGCCACTCCCAGCTGCGTGATCTTGGATGGAACATTAATCTCTCTGGGCCTCAATTTCCTCCCCGGCAGCATGGGGTGCCTAATGTCCCTGACTTCTCCCCAGGGGCTAGTTGTGAAGCATCTGGGAAGACAGAGTTGGGATTTAAATGCCTGCAGAAATACCCCAAATTAAGGGAACTGAAAGAAGTGATTAAGCTTGCAGTTGAGGGCTTGGCTCCAAGAATCCTCGCCCCGGGAAGGAAAGCATGGGATGTGAGCCTGCCTGTTGGTTTCCCCTCCAGAAATGAGGAGCCCCAGGGTCTTTGTTCTTGTGGAAGCAGAGGGAGAAGGCCATGCCTGTGGCACCCTCTGGTGGCCAAGAGGAGAAATCAGCCCTAGAGCGGTGCCGGCCAGCTCTGGAACCATGACGGGGTGACTGTGATCTCCTGACAGCATTCAAGGTCCTGTGGGCAGAGCAGGGCAGGAAATGGACACGTGTGGTGGGAAGTCATTCTGGCGTCTTGTCGATGCAGCGAGATGGGATTTGCATCTTGCCTCAACTGCGTGAACTCGGGGAAGACACTGCACCTCTCTGACCCTCAGTGTCTTCATCTGCAAAGTGGAGATGTGATTATCCCTACTGTCCAGGTTGCAGGGCCTCCTGATAAGGTGCTCGTTTAAACTAGGCGGGTATGATTCTTGGTCTAAAGTGTGACCACACAAGAAGAAAATTCCCAGGATGGAGGCAGTCCTGGAGAACCAGGAAATGGACACTGAAACTGGATCTGGTTTATCTTTTCCAGTCTGGAAATGCTGAGACCACCCAGTCCCTCTCCTTGGTGGCATTAGTTCTCTGGAGAGCTGTTTGGGCAAGGGTGGGTCCAGTATGGTGCAAGCTGGAGGCAATGAAAGGCAGTTGGAAGGGAGCAAGGGTGACTTTGTGTTCAAAGGGAAAACTTTGGTGCAGGAGGAGACACCAATGCGTGTTCCAGATAAAGAGCAAGCACTTGGCTGCATGAGTCAAAGTCCCACGATGAGGTGAGAACAGCAAGCTCTGCCCCCACCCCCAGCCACCCTCCAAGCTGAGGAAATCCGACCTTGACACTGCTGTGAAGGAAAGGGTTTGCTGATTCAATAGAGTGGCTCATCACACAGAGCCTCCCTTTCCCCTTGGGTAAAATGGCATAATCATGACCACTTCACCGGAGTTGTGTGAGGAGTAAATTATGTGAGATGGCAAACGCTGCAAGTCTCAGTTAGTTGAGACCGTGGAATGCAGCTGCAGTTGAGCGGGCATCTCAGAGGAAGTGAGTAACTCAGCCGAGGGTCTCCTGTGGCTTGTTTTTCATGAAGATCAAAGTGGGTGACTGCTTTCTCTTTCCGATTTTACTATGAAGTAGAGAAGCTCTGAGTGGTCCAGGGAGATCAGAGAGGGCTCAGACTGCTTGTGAGGAGATTGCTGGCGTGTGAGAGAGGTCAGGAAGCTGGGATAAAAGCTGCCTGCCAGGCTTTTTGATGTCGAGCTGTCTCTGAGACTCAGAAGGGGAGCTGGAGCTGTGTGGCACTTCAGATGCAAAGGAACATTGGAGGGTAAGTTGAGAAGTTCTTTTTCTGTTCATCTCCAGATAAAGGTCAGGGAATACAAAGTAGCAAGTGGCAAGGATGCAGGGGAAAGTCTCCTGTTGGTGCCTGGTGGTTGAGATTTCCTTAAGTCTTGTTCGAAATTGAATCTCTTTTTGTATGTAATATTTAAGGAGAAGTAAGTATTATGGATTACAGCTTTGATGAACCATTTTCTTTTCTTTTTTTACAACTGAGGAAGGAAGTGTGCTAATTGCCTGCTTCCTCATGAGCCTGGCAGGCTGTGCTGGAGACTGAGCATCTAGCCGATTAGACAGAACTTCTCTTGGGCAGGAGAAGCCAGAAAGCAGCAGAAACACTGCAGAGGAAGATGTGGGCTCACACCTGAGGCCGTCTCCAGGGGAAGAGCCACAAGCTGCTGTTTGCATCTCAAGAGGGGCAGTTTTCAGGGTCTACATGAGGCCCCTCTGACCTGCTTCTTAGCCAGTTTCCTGTTTGTTCTTCTTACTTTCCCGGGTATCCTTATAATACTCTCTCTGTCCACCTTCTGGTACCCCAGGGGACAGGCAAGAGCCCTATACTAAGACCTGTGCTTGGGCTCTGACACTGTAGGACAAGTTCCAGCAAGTTTCTTAACCTCTCTGAGCCTATTTCCCTACCTGTGAAGCCAGAGAGTTGAGCTAGAAGAATGGTTCTCAAACTTGGGCATGGAACAGAAGGATTTTTGAAACATAGGCTGCTGGGCCCACTCTCCTGGAGTCTTGTTTTGTTTTGTTTTTTCCTGACTCAGTAGGTCTAGGGAAGGGTCCAATAATTTGCATCTCCAAGTTCCCAAGTGGTACTGATGCTGCCCCACGTGGGGTCTAGGAATCCCATGTGGGGAACTGCTGTGCTAGATCAATCACCTTCCAGCTGGAATTGATTGGTCATGTCTGCCTAAGGCACCATGGGAGGCTGGGAGGGATTAGCAATGTCTGCCACAGGCACAGTATCACAGTAAGGGGCTCACCTATTTGTCCTCCAGGTTTAACTATCTCTAAGGTATACCTGGAGGATTTTGAGTGGACGATGAAACCAGCAGGTGGCTGCCTGCAGAGGGAGTCCTCTCACCTGGGGGCCAGGCCTGGGACTCACCTTCCCGGTATCTGGGCGACACCAGATCCGAATGAGACTGTGATTCCTCAGGGACTCGTCACTGGTGGCAATGCTGGTGATGACGGACTTGTCCAGCTGTGGGCAAGACGTGGTCCGTGGCGGGAGATGGGGAGTGAGGGTGGGGGTCCTCATCCCACCATCCACTCTGGGTCCCCCAGCCCCCCATCCGCACCTGGATGATAAGCTTAGTGAAGGGCTCCGTGATGATCTTAAGCAGGTCCGGAGCATCCCGGCCGCCGCGGATGTTGAAGGAGGCCACTATGAGCCAAGTGACGTGATGCAGGTACCCGGTGGCTGCCTCCAGGGGCAGCAGGACCAGAACTGACAGCCAGTTAAAGCAGTCGTGCACCGTGGCCCCTGCAAAGGCCCTGGGCAGGGAGGCCACGTTGCAGGGTGGGCCGGCACCGAGAGGTGGGGAGGTGCTACCCTCCCCCAACAAGCACAAAGCTCCTCTCCCCCCCGACCTCAACCCCCGCACCTCCGGAAGTCAGTCCTGTCTCCTGCCTGCATCAGGGCCACGATGGTGTTGGTGACGGAGGTGCCGATGTTGGAGCCCATGATGATAGGGATAGCAGAGCTTACCTCCAGCACTGGCGGGAGAGGGGGCCTCTTAGCGAATGGGGTCAGGGTCATCCCGTTCCTGCCCCCACGCCAGCTCCTGCAGGGTGCACTACCTGCACCCCAGCCCCCAGTGGGCATGGCGGCCACGCTGCAGATTGCGCAACCTCAGCGTCGCAGGACCTGTGGCCCTGGGCTGGGTGAATACATGTGTGTGCTTGTACATGTATGGTTGTATATGTGTGGCACACACACAAGCATGGGCATATGTGTAGGTGTGGGCATGCATGAGCATACGGGTCCTCTGTGCAAATACACGCCTCTGCTTGTGTGTGCATATGTATACCTGAGTGTGCATATGGCTAGGCCACTGTCCCCAGTTATTCATCAAATGCCAACCTAGGTATTTTGTTAACATCTATAGTCAGTTGACTTTAAGTAAGGGAGATTGTCCCTTCTGAGTGTCATCTGAGTGGATCTCATGCAATCGAATGAAGGTCTTAAGAGCAAACTGGAGACTTTTCTGAAGAAGAAGAAAGTCCCCCTGTGGTCCACGCAGCTCAGCTCCTATCCAGGAGTTTCAGGTTTCCAGCCTGCCCTTCCTGATGGCCTGCCCTAGGCACTCCAACTTGCCTAGCCAGACCCCACAGTCTTAAGTCAATTCTTTGCCGTAAATCTGTATAAATCTGTATATCCTGCTGGTTCTATTTCTCTGGTAGAGGTGTCACTGATCCAGTGGGTGATGAGGGAGAGGCAAAATGGAGGGGAACCTTCCTGGGGTCTTATTCCCCATTCACCATCCTTTCCAGCTTCTGGGGGCGTCCCTCCTGGCTCAGACTCTCGGCCATACTTTAGAGGACAGCGTGGGAGATGCCCCCAGCCTCCTGCCTCCCGATTCTCAGCCCTGAGCCACCACCCCTACCCTATCCAGCCCCTGCCCCAGCCCTCTCCCTGGCCCAGCGGCCTACTCACAGCCAGAGGAGACCATGCTGACGACGATGGACGTGGAGGTGCTAGAACTCTGCACCAGCACCGTCACCAGGATCCCTACCACCAGCCCTGCCACCGGGTTGGAGAGGATGGCGTTGTCCTTGAAGATGTCACCAGCCACCTTCCCTGGGTAGTGTGAGCCAGCATTGGCCAAGGCCCCGCGGGAACCCTTCCTTCCCCAGCCCCCTCCCCCGGGCCCTACCTCCAGCCAGCTGGAAGGCCGAGCTGAGCACGTCCAGGGAGCAGACGAAGAGGTAGAGGAAGGCAAGCATCAGCGGCACCTTGAGGAGCATTGTGGCGGCCTGGCGCAGCTTCTGGGCCCACCCGGGCTCTGGGGTTGGGGTTGGGGTGGGGTGGGGTGGCCACGAGCATAGTGGGCAGGGGGCTGGGAGAGTGGCTGCCACTCCCACTTGCCCCCCAGGCCCACCTGGCTTCTGTTCCTCCTCCAGGGCCAGCTTGGCAGGCAGCGGCTCGGGGAGCTCCAGGACCTCCCCGTAGGGGCAGCCAGGCTCGGCGAGGGCCACAGGGCCCAGGCTGGGGAAGGCATAGGCGGAGGCCCCTGGGATCCTGTGCAGGACTGGGGGGTGGGGAGAGGCTGGTCAGGAGCCCCAGAGGCCCCAAGATCCTGGGGAGGGTGGGAAGGGCAGGTGGGGGGCAGAGGGCTCACCCGAGCTGTGGGCACACAGGGGTGAGCAGGGTCTGCAGGGTGGGAGCAGCACTCACCCTGTGGGCTGGGCACATAGGCAAAGGCAGCCCCGCTCATCATGTGCCCACTGCAGACCGGCACTGGGGAGACAGCCCGGGCCCCCAGCCTCTCGCCATAGGACAGCATCTGACACCTGCAAGGGCAGCGGCACTGAGTGACAGCTGCTGTGCCCTGGACAGACACTCACACGCACACCTCTCACACATACTCACATGCACACCTCACATGCACTACACACAATCACATGCATTCAAACTGACACCCGCACACTTACACCACACACATTTGTAACGTGCACACACACATCCATACACACAAATCCATACACATACACCTTGCACATACTCATGCAGATTCAAACCTAACCTGCACACTTACGCTACACACATTCATACACACTCACACATAACATATACACACACGTCATACACATGCACATTCTCACATTCAAGCACACACCTGCATGCTTACACCACACACATTTGTAACGTGCACACACCTTCACACACACACTCATACACATCCATACCCACAAATCCATACACATACACCTCACACACAATCAAACCCACACCTGCACACTTACACCACACACACAGTTGTAACGTGCACACACACATTCACACACACTCACACCTGCATCCATATACACAAACCCATACACACACCTCACATGGATACACATACTCACATTCAAGCCCACACCTGTACACTTCTACCACACACACATTTGTACACATTCACACAGAGAGAATCACACATACACACTCATGCACATTCATAAACACTCACACTCCACACACATACATTCGAACCCACATTTTCACACTCACTTGCACACCTCACACACACCTCACATGCACTGCACAACCTCACGTACATTCAAACCCACACACTTTGTACACACGCACATTCACCTACACTATGCCCTCATACACATACACACTCACACACATTCAAACCCACACACTTACACCACATGCACTTTTGTATACACACACACATTCATTCATACACATACTCGCACATATCATATACACATACCTCATACACGTACACATACATATATTCAAGCCCACACCTACACACTTATACCACACACATATTTGCACACATTCACACACAGAGAATAACACATACACTCACACATTCATACACACACACCTCACACACTACACACTCACATTCAAACCCGTACTCTCACACTCACACATTCATACACATTTGTACACACACATTCACACACACACAGTCAAACCCACACCCAGACACTTACACTGCATGCATTTGTACACACCTTAACAACCCCAACACACCCTCAGACATATTCACACCTGCCCTTGCACATTCACGCACACACTCACACAGGTTCACACACACAGGCACCCATAGCATGTGATCCCAAACACACACATGGCTGTGGAAGTCAGACAGGGGTCCTCTCCTCAGGAAGCTGGAAGTCCAGTGGGGGAGGTAGATCTAAATCAAATAACTCTACAAATGAACAGAAAATGGCAACGGGACAAGTGCTAGAATGAAAGATACAGGATGCAGCAGAGGTGGGCTCTTAAGGGAGAGGAAGTCTTCCTGAGAAAGAGAAAAGCTGAGATGAAAAGTGAGGGGAGTGAATTGGAGAAAGAGGGGGAGAGGTAGGTGTGCAAAGGGACCGTGGGAGAGCCGCCTGTCTCCACTCGGGAGCTGAGAAAGCTGCTGTGGCCTTAGAAGACCTGCAGGTGTAGGGCAACTGGGCTGTCCTGAGAACACGTTGACGCCTGAGACCTGTGTTCATGGGGCCAGCCGGGAACACTCTCCTAGTCACCCCGCACCCCCACCCGTGGCACCGCCTTGGGGCGCCTGGATCCCACATCCCCGGGTTCCTCTTACAAATGAATTTCCTTCCTTATCCAGTCCCCGGAGGGGCAAGGAGCAAACACCAAAAGCTTTTCTTCCCACAAAGAGGCTCAAAACAGGCCTGGTTTAGGAAAGGAGGGTCCCGACCCTGTCTCCAAGTCTGGGAAGCCCCCACCTTACTTTACTTTTTTTTCCTTTTTTTTTTTTAACTGTAGAATGTAACATATATATATGTAACGGTGACAACTTTCCAAGTGCAACTTAACAAGAAGTTAAAGAGCAAATTTCAAAGAATATTATAGGTTACAACTCCAGTTTCGGTTATTTCCTTATTATGAGATATAATACATACAAAAAGGTAATATCTTTCAATGTATGATTTAACATGTAGATATATAGGAAATTTCCAAAGTTGTTATGAGTCATAGTACCACAGTTTCAGTTACTTCCTTGTTGTGAAATACAACATATACAAAAAGGTATAGCTTTCAATTTACCATTTAACAAGTAGCTATGAACAAATTTCAAAGGATACTGTGGGTTACAGTTCCACTCTTTCAATTCTTTTCTTCTAACTATTCTAATACCCTAGCAACTAAGAAAAAGCAAATTACATAAAGATTCAGTATTCATAATCCTTTGTTAAATTCCATCTTGTCTGTTGCTACCCCTTCCTCTAGTGTCTGGCTTACTTTAGGGCCCCTGCACTGCCCTGGAATTCTTGGCTGTTGGGGTAGGGGTGCCCCTGTTCTGCCTCAGTACCCCGTCTCCATTGTCCCAGGGGTCCTTGGCTGTTGGGTGGGGCAGAGATGTATTCAAGCCCTGGGAGACTACGAGTCCTTTGGCTGGATTGGGGTTAAGATGTCATAGGGGGAGAAAGCGATGGTGGTTGTAGTGGGGCACAGAGGCCGGAGGGGAGACTGGAAGAGGAGCTGGGACTGAGAACTCCTGGCTGCGGTGATGGGCTGTTTTCTACTAGGAGTTGGGGATGGGGTCAAGACATGGGGTTCCTGGACTCACCTTAGGGTTATGCGTTTCGATTCCTGCTCAGCAGCTCAGGAAAGTCCCAAGACCCTGAGGAGGGGCTGGGACCCTCCTCTTTATACCCTCGGGTCAAGGGCAAAGTCCCTAGAACCCCAGCTGCCCCCCCTCTCTGTTCCCTGATTAACCGATTAACCTCACCCCCTGAGATTCCTCCCAGTTAATTGCTAATCGTCAGCTCTGCAGGGGGAGCCTGTGGTCAGACACTCAGTGAGAGGACAGACATGTCCGCTGCCCCCAAGCAGAGGCCCTGCTGCCCTCAGGCCCCTTGTTCCCTGGGTGCCAAAAGAAATTCTGTGGTTCTGGCCCCTTCCCCTCATTCTTGGCCTGACAGGACTCTCCAGGGAGTGATGCAAATATCCTGTGACCTTGGCATGTATCTATGGGTCTGCATCTGCATCTGGGCAGGGCCTATAGGAGAGGGAGTGGGTGATAGAGGAAGCAACAAGAGTTAAACCTGGAGAGGCTGCACAGAGTTGACTCATGGAGGGTCTCTACCACCCGATCATGGATCCAGGGTGTGAGTCTGAGAGAATGAGGAGCCACTGGCTAGCCCCGGAAGGACCTGACTTACATTTTAGAGGGAACAGGTCTGGAAGCAGAGAGACCAGTTAAGGGGCTGAAGGCATGTTCCAGGAGAGAGATGATGAGGTCTGAGCTAAGGTGGGAAAAGGAGGTGTTTTAGTTTCCTTGGCTGCTCAAGCAAATACTATGTGATGGTTTGATGCTATTAGATGAGTGATCCTCAAAATGTCATCATTTGAGGTCTAAAATGACCAAATATGGAATTACAGAGTTGTCTAGTTTACCCACTCTGAAGAATTTGTGTTAATGCATCTGCCTACTAAAAACTTTAATCTGAATTCAGATACTTTGCTGCTAGACATTGATAATAATAATATCATTCATCACTATTTTTATTTGTTACATCTACTTTCTTCTACTCTTTAGTATTTTACAATCTCATAACAACTACCCAGGTTATATTTTTTTCATTTATTCAATGCTCATAAAATGAGGGCTTACAAATGGCAGGAGGTGTTAGTGCAAGAGCTCAGGATCCAGCTCTCATAGAGATTACCATAAGGGGAGAAATTAAGCAAGCAGACAGATGATGAATGGATTAAATGGATTACAGGATAGTTTTAGAAAATGGTGAGTCCTTCAAGATAATAAAACCAGATAAAAATGAGATGTTGGCATGGCAGGAAGGTCAGCTTTAGGAATGATGGTCAGAGAAGGGTCACTGAGGAAGAACATTTGATCTGACTCCAAACTTGGGAGGATCTGTGAGAAAGAGTGTTCTAGGCTCAGGGAAGAGCAAGTGCAGGGGTCTGAGCAGGGCCAAGTTTGGACGTTTGTTTTAAGGAAAGAGTCAGTGGCTGGATATATAAGTAAGGTTGGTAAGAGGTGAATCTTAGCAGATATGTGAGAATCAGAAAACAGCAGGTTGTATTTCTTCTTTATTGTGCCTCATGTGCTTTGTTGAATAATGTTTCTGCTTTTCTGAGGTAGTTTACTTATAAATATATTATACCCTTCATAACCTTTAGTTTTCTACTCAGTAGACAAATAAAACAATTAGTATATTTATAATATGTGATATTAATATTCTTCTCTACTTAAGATCTATCATTGGTTCTCAAATTATAAGCCATCCTTGCTTTGAATTCTTATTCTGTTCCATTTTGATGAAAACTTTTTTTTTTGAATTGAGTATTGTTTTATGGAATTTTTCTCCTTCTACCTATTGTTACTTTATATCTCTGAGTGGGAAGGTCAAATGATGGTGGTTATTTTCCTGGGACATTGAATCTAGGGTCTATTTGTCTGCACAATCATTTGAATTTGCTCTTAGTCGTACTGATTTCCAAGGGAGTTATCCTCTCAAATATATGGGCTTTCTCAAAATCTTTTTAATTTGCTACTTCTGTTCCTAACCTTCAAAGGCTTCTTACTATCTCTCACCAGTCTTTCCCTCATACTGATTTAATACTGTCTGTAGGTTTAATTAACTTGCTGTTTATTTCTCTATCCTAGATCATTAATGAAGATATTATTTAAGACCCAGAAGAACCTCTCATATTGAATATGCTTTGCCTTTTAATTCTGTTTTGCTTTGCAATCTTCAATCCCAGTTTCAACAAAATATCTTTCCCTCGATCTGATCGGGAAACCAGATTTTGTGAGTCCTTACTTACAAAAATGAGGTTCATAATGAATAAATATGCTATTTATTGGTTTCTTCAGTTTTGTTAAGGGCATTTTGCATTGTATTATGAGGCAGATTTTAGCTAATCATTTTACAGAATTTGCTATTTTCTTTTTTAGAAAAGCAGTCCCTCAATAACATCGCTCTGTAAGCTTTAAGTTATCTTATGATAATTTGATTTCCAGAGGCACTTCTGTGATCATTTCAGGAGAAAATTTTTTTCTTGATTAATCTGAGGTCCTGTAAATCACTTCTATTTCTTACTGTTGTTTTCATTAAGTTCTAT
The DNA here is from genome assembly GCF_015220235.1 of Choloepus didactylus. Lineage (NCBI taxonomy): Eukaryota > Metazoa > Chordata > Mammalia > Pilosa > Megalonychidae > Choloepus > Choloepus didactylus. The sequence goes on from NW_023637577.1 coordinate 5,366,234, forward strand.
GATTTGGAGATTTTTTTTAAGTTCTTCACTTAGACACTTGTTCAAATATACTTTAAAAGAAGAACACTATTTTATGGATTCTTTTGCAGTTTATAACTTTGGCAGGGAGTTATATCGGGACTTTTTTCTGTCCTCTTTCCATCTCGGGTCCCAAATATTACACATTCCATCAAGGGGTTCTAGGCCAACCAAGCCAAAAAAAACAAACCAACAAACAAAAAAAAAAACTTGCAAGAGAAATGCCTGAGAACGGGTTTTGCGCTCTTAGATCACCACTTACCTCCATCCTATAAAAGGGTTTGGAAAGGCTGAGGGAATAATTGGAAATGGAGGAGAAATTCCTTAGAGGGAGTAGCTGGGTCATGTAGAAGTGGCGGGAATTGTGCCTCTCACCTCACGTGCAATGAATAGGATTTCAAAGAGTACTCGACCTGAAATCCCCTCCTGGGCACAGAGCATGGTGCTGGACCCATTCCTGACAAAGAGTCTAAGCTGAGATGCTGTGACTAGGACTGGGGAGTGAGGATGGAGGCCTGCTTTGGGAATGGCCCAAGCTCTCAGATTCTGTTGAAGGAAAGGATGTGCAAGTGTTTTCTCTGAGCTTTGTAGAGAGTCTTTTCCAAAGAAGACTTCCTAGAAAGCAAGTCAACCACAGTAGAAAAGACTGGAGATGCACTGTGGGTTGAAAATTGAGGAGCATTCCTAGCAGCTGACCACAAGAGACATTGGTCTCTCTTAAGGGATCTGTGGTTGAGTGGTCATCATAAAGGCTGAGGTTGGGGCAGTAAGTCCCTGAAAAACACCTTGCATGACCAAAAGATTCCAAGGTCAGTTTACATCAGCGCGAGTCAAGCAATATCTTTCATACCCTGTAACTTTTATCCCTCTTCTCCTTCCCTGCTCCAACCTTGGAAGGATCAGAGACCAAAGTTGAGGGCTAGGAATAGGGGAAGAAGAGACACACAAAACAAGAAGCAGAGGTGCCCAAATCCCACCCGGAGAGGGAAGGAAGGAGTTGGAAGACACACGACGGACAGCGCTGGGGGTGGAGGGGGCCCTCAGGACACACAAGCCGGAGCTAAAGGCAGCCTCACGGCAAACATCGGCACGCACACGGACGCCGGCTCCTGAGGCGCGCGCGCGCACGCGCACGGACGCGGCTCCTGAGGCGCGCGCGCGCGCGCGCGCACGGACGCGGCTCCTGAGGCGCGCGCGCGCACGGACGCCGGCTCCTGAGGCGCGCGCGCGCGCGCACGGACGCCGGCTCCTGAGGCGCGCGCGCGCGCATGTGCACTTCCGTTAGTCAACCGTTTGGCCAGTTATTCTCGGCCAAGAGGTGTTGATGTTCCCTGTGTGTCTGTGTGACGGAGATTGGGTGGGGTCCCCTCTAGCACTGGTTCTGGGCTCGGGGGACGGTGAAAAGCCGAGGGACAGCTGAGGTGTCTCCAGAGCCGGTGCCTCAGCGATGAAGAGGATTTTCGGCTTGGGGAGGAGGCAGATCGCTCCGTCTGAGAGACCCCGCAACCTCTGCGGGATCGACGGGTCGGGTTACCTCCTCCGGGACCGGGACCTTGGCAAGATCCACAAGGCCGCCAGTCGTGGCAAAGTGGCCAAAGTGCAGCAGATCCTGTTGCTCGGAAAAAATGGCGTGAATGACAAGGACAAAAAGAACAGGTGATGGGGGCCCCGCGGCAGGGCGAGGATGGGCCGGCGGGAAGGGTCTGGGGGGAGGCGGGGTGCAGCCTGGAGCCGTCTGTCCCACGATGGCCGGTCCCCTGAGAGGTAGTAACGTGTGGAGCTGTCTCCCTAGAAGCCATCTCCTGTGAGGCTGTCACCCGAGGGGCGTCCTCCGATAGTTTATCTTTCCAGGGGCTACCCGCAAGCGGCCATCAAACCGAGAGGCTCAGCTCCTTCCGTCTGAAGAGCCCGAGTGCCTAGGACTTGGAAACTTTACCTGGGGTTTGGCGCCCAACGGGTCTTCAGGAGCAACAAGAACCAGTACAAATCCTTTTGCACTCACAAATCCCTTAGAGAGTACCAATGTTGAAGTGATTTAACCAAGTGTCAATAGAAAGAAATGAAATTGTCTGTATAATGATGTACACATGTTTAATGAAATACGTTTCAGAAAACTGCATGATGGGAGAAATAATTCCCACAGTATATCAACTTCTGGGCTAAAAATTCTTCCAATACAATCCAATATCTATTTTATGCACAGGTATTCACTAACAGCTATACCTGTGCATATCTGTCCTTTAGGGGGGTTTAAAAGGAAACATCTGTTTCTTGCCCTAAAGATGTGGTACAATTGTTTAAGCAGTTTTATTCACATACCATATAACCCATCCAACCTGTACAATCAATGGCGCTCAGTATAATTGCAGAGTCATCGTGCTTTAATTACTAATCAATATTAGAACATTTTCATTTCTCCAAAAAGCAAACCCCATATCCTTTATACCTCCCTATTATTGACACTTAGCATGTGTGTTAATTTTGTTGCAATTGATGGAAGATATTAAAATATTACTGTTAACTGTAGTCCAAAGCTTGCATTAGGTGTATCTTTTCCCATATACCATCCTATTATCAACACCTTGTAATAGTAACGTATATTTGTTCTACTTCATGGAAGAACATCTTATATTTGTACTATTAACCACCTTCATCATCCATAACAGAGTTCACTAGGTTATACAATTCCATGTTTTATCCTCTAGCTTTCCTTCTCATGAATATACATGACCCTAAACTTCTCCTTTCAACCACAGTCACACACATGATTCAGCACTGTTAATTATACTCAATAATGTGCTACCATCACCTCTATCTGTTTGCAAACATTTTTGATCAACCTTATTAAAAATTCTGCACAAATTAAGCATCAGCTCCCCATTTTCTACCCTCACTATCTTCTGATAACCTATATTCTAGATATTAACACATGAGTTTACTCATTATATTTAGGTCATATTAGTGAGATCATACAATATTTATCTTTTTGTGTCTGGCTTATTTCATGCAACATAATATCCTCAGGGTTCATCCATGTTATCACATGCATCAGGATTTCATTTCTTCTTACTGCTGAATAATATTTCATTGTAGATATATACCCCATTTTGTTTATCCATGCATCAGTTGATGGACACTTCGATTGTTTCCATCTTTTGGCAGTTGTGAATAATGCACTATGAATATCAGTATGCAAATGTCTATTCATGTTCTTGCTTTCAATTCTTCTGAGTATATATCTAGTAATGGGATTGCAGGATCATATCGTGGTCTATACTTAGCTTCCTGAGGAACCACTAAAGTGTCTTCACAGTGGGTTTACTATTTTACATTCCAATCAGCAGTGAGTAAGTTTTCCTATTTCTCCACATCCTCTCCAGCATTTGTAGCTTTCTGTTTGTTTAATAGCAGTTGTTCTAGTAGATGTGAAATATCTCATTGTGGTTTTGATTTGCATTTTCCTCATAGCCAGTGATGTTTAGCATTTTTATGTGCTTTTTAGCCATTTCCTCTTTGAAAAAATGTCTATTCAAGTCTTTTGCCCATTTTTAAATTGAGTTGTTTGTCTTTTTGTTGTTGAGTTGTAGGATATCTTCATATATTCTGGATATTAAACCCTTATCAGATATGTGGTTTCCAAATATTTTCTCCCACTGGGTAAGCTGCCTTTTCACATTTTTGTCACAGTCTTTTGAAGCACAAACGTCTTCGTTTTTGATGTGGTCCTTTTCTAGTTTGCTAATGCTGCCAGAATGCAAAACACCAGAGATAGAATGGCTTTTATAAAAGGGGATTTATTTGGTTACACAGTTACAGTCTTAAGGCCATAAAATGTCCAAGGTAACACATCAGCAATTGGCTACCTTCACTGGAGGATGGCCAATGGTGTCCGGAAAACCTCTGTTAGCTGGGAAGGCATGTGGCTGGCTTCTGCTCCGAAGTTCTGGTTTCAAAATGGCTTCCACCCAGGATATTCCTTTCTAGGCTGCAGTTCCTCAAAAATGTCACTCTTAGTTGCACTTGGGATATTTGTCCTCTCTCAGCTTCTCTGGAGCAAGAGTCTGTTTTCAATGGCCATCTTCAAATGTCTCTCATCTGCAGCTCCTGTGCTTTCTTCAAAGTGTCCCTCTTAGCTGTAGCTCCTCTTGTAAACATCACTCACAGCTGCACTGAGTTCCTTCTGTTATGTCAGCTCATTTATATGGCTTCACTGATCAACTCAGACCCACCCCGAATGGGTGGAACAACACAGCCACGGAAATTATCCAATCAGAGTCATCATCCACATCTGGGTGGGGCGCATTCCAAAGAAACACTCAAAGAATTACAATCTGAACAACACTGATAACATCTGCCCACACAAGATTACATCAAAAATAATGGTGTTTGAGGGACACAATATATTCAAACTGGCACATTCCACCCCCTGGACCCCAAAATGACATTATCTTTCCATATACAAAATACATTCATCCCACAACAATATCACAGAATCTTAAATCATTTCAGTAACAATAGTTAAGTACAAGATCCCATCAAAATCAATTATAGGTGTGGTCAGTCCTAAGGCATAATTCCCCTCTAGCTGTGGATCTGTGAACTTAGAATAAGTTATGTGCTTCCAATATACAAAGGAGGGACATTCATAGGATAAACATTCCCATTGCCATAAGGAGAAACAGTAAAGAAAATGGTTAACAGGACCAAAACAGTTCCTAAAACCTTCAGGATAAACTCCATTAGATTTCAAAGTCTGAGAGTCATTAACAGAATGAGGTTGCATCCTTGGGGCTTGAGAGAGCGGGAGTCTAACCCTTCCTAGGGGACTTTGTGGCAGCCCTTTCCTCTCCAAATGCTTGGGTGAGTGCTCCAACGTATCCACACATTGGGGAGACCACCTTCTTGGCCCCACCCTCTTCAAATATTGGGGCAGCTCCCGGATTCCCTTCCATCTCCAGGGCACATTCTCAACCCCTTCAGAACAGTGTGGTGGCAGCCAGACTCTCCCCAATTCCCTGGGAATGTGCTCCACCCTCTTTGGGGCTTGGGGTGGCTGAACATTTCCTGAGTGTTGAGGCAGAAGGCCCACCCTTGACCTCCAGGGCAAACTCACCCTTTCCATGCATGTGGGCTGTGCCACTCTCCTAGCTCAAGGCTTCTTGACTCCAGACCTCAACCTCCATGGCTCTGCCTTTGAAGAAATTTTTCCTTCAGTTTGTTCCTTGTCTGTCCCCTCCAGTCCAGACTGGCAGTGGCTCTGTCTATAAAGATCTCACAAAAATTCTGTTGGTTTTGCATGAGGCACACAGGGGTCAAAGCCATCAGACAATAGGACTTTCCACAAATCCTTTCTGCTTAGCTCCTTTTCCAATCTTGGCTTGTACTGAAGTGGTGGCTGTGTTCCATGTTTGGTTACATCCTCATGTTGGGCTGTAGCTTCAGGATTCCACCCCCTGGAAGCCCATAATTTTCCAAGCCATCAGCTTCTGGTTTCTTTGAACCCAAGAGTTCAGTTCTAAGTTTATCTCTCTCTGCTCGCATTTTACTGTAAGCTGCAAGGAGAAGCCAGGGTACATCCTCCACACATAGTCTGGAGATCTCCTCAGCTAAGTATTCCAGGTTGTTACTTTCAAATTCTTCCTTCTGTCTGACACCAGGACTCAATTTTGCCAAATTCTGTGCCACTTTAAATCAAGGATCACCTTTCTTCCAGTTCACAACAACACATTCATCATTTCTGTTCAAGTCCTCATCAGAAGTATCTTTAGAGTCCACATTTCCACAGTCTTTTCAAAGCAGTTTAGGCCTTTTCTATCAAGCTCCTCACAATTCTTCCAGAATCTTCCCCTTATCCATTTAAAAAGCCATTCCAACATGTTTGGTATTTGCAAACTCAGCAGCAAAAGCACCCCACTTCTCTCGTGCCAAAATCTGTTCTAGTTTGCTTATGCTGCCAGAATGCAAAACACCAGAGTTGGATTGGCTTTTATAAAAGGGGGATTATTTGGTTACACAGTTACAGTCTTAAGGCCATAAAATGTCCAAGGTAACACATCAGCAATTGGCTACCTTCACTGGAGGATGGCCAATGGTGTCTGGAAAACCTCTGTTAGCTTGGAAGGCACATGGTTGAGGTCTGCTCCGAAGTTCTGATTTCAAAATGGCTTCCTCCCAGGATGTTCCTCTCTAGGCTGCAGTTCCTCAAAAATGTCACTCTTAGTTGCACTTGGGATATTTGTCCTCTCTCAGCTTCTCCGGAGCAAGAGTCTGCTTTCAGTGGTTGTCTTCAAACTGTCTCTCATCTGCAGCTCCTGTGCTTTCTTCAAAGTGTCCTTCTTAGCTGTAGCTCCTCTTGTAAACATCACTCACAGCTGCACTGAGTTCCTTCTTTTATGTCAGCTCATTTATATGGCTCCACTGATCAACTCAGACCCACCCTGAATGGGTGGAGCAACACTGCCATGGAAATTAGGCAATCAGAGTCATCACTCACAGCTAGGTGGGGCACATTCCAAAGAAACACTCAAAGAATTACAATCTAATCAATACTGATAACATCTGCCCATGCAAGATTACATCAAAGATAATGGCATTTGGGGGACACAATATTTTCAAACTGGCACAGGTCCCATTTATCTCATTTTTTCTTTCGTTTGCTTGTGCTTTGGGTATAAAGTCTGAGAAATCACTGCCTACCACAAGATCTTGAAGATGCTTTCCTACATTTTCTTATAGGAGTTTTATGATCCTGACTCATATTTAGGACTTTGACCCATTTTGAGTTAATTTTTGTACAAGGTGTGAGATAGGGGTCTTCTTTTTGTTGACCCATTTGTTAAAGAGACTGTTCTGTCCCAGTTAAGTAGACTTGGAAGTCTTGTCAAAAATCAATTGGCCATAAATGTGTGGATCCAATTCTGAACTCTCAGTTTGGTTCCATTGATATTAATATGTCTGTCTTTATCCAGTACTATGCTGTTTTGACCACTGTAACTTTGTAATATGCTTTAAAGTCATGAAATGTGATTCCTCCAAATTCATTTTTCTTTTTCAAGATGTTTTTGGCTACTCAGGGCCTCTTACCCTTCCAAATAAATTTGATAATTGACCTATCCATTTCTTCAAAGTATGCTTTTGGGGGTTTGATTGTGATTGTGCTGACTCTGTAAATCAATTTGGGTAGAATTGACATCTTAATGATAATTAGTTTTCCAATCCAAGAACATGAAAAGTCCTTTCATATATTTAGGTCTTTGATTTCTTTTAGCAATGCTTTGTAATTTTTTGAATACAGGTCCTGTACATCTGTGGTTGAATTTATTCCTAGTATTTGATTCTTTTAGTTATGGTTGTAAATAGAATTTTTTTTTTTTTTTGATAAATGGATTTCCTCCTCAGATTGCTCATTACTAGTGTATAGAAACACTACTGATTTTTGTGTGCTGATCTTGTATCCTGCTAGATTGCTTGTTTATTAGCTGTAGTAGCTTTGTTTGGATTTTTTGGGGACTTCCTAAATATAGGATTATGTTATCTGCAAATAGTGAAACTTTTACTTCTTCCTTTCCAATTTAGATGCCTTTTATTTCTTCTACTTCTTGTCTAATTACTCTGGCTAGAACTTCAAGCACAATGTTGAATAACAGTGGTGACAGTGGGCATCCTTGTCTTCTTCCAGATCTTGGAGGGAAAGCTTTTGATCTCTCACTGTTGAGTGCAGTGTTAACTGTGGGTTTTTCATGTATGCCCTTTATCATACTGAGGAAGTTTCCTTCTAGTCCCACCTTTGGAGTGTTTTTATCAAGAAAGGATGCTTGGTGGATTTTGTCAAATGCCTTTTCTGCATCAATCAATATGATCATGTGCTTTTACCCCTTTGATGTTTTTTTTCTTTTTTCCCTGCTTCTCAGCTTGACTCATTTCAAGTGTTTTGTCTTCAACTTCACTGATTCTTTCCTGTCAGCTTTTTAAAAATTAATTAATTAATTTTTATTAAAACATATTCACACACCATATAATCATCCAAAGTGTGAAACAGTTGTTCACAGTATCATCATATAGTTGTGCATTGAACACCAGAGTCAATTTCTGAACATTTTTGTTACTCTGAAAAATAAAATTAAGAATAAAAATAAAAGTAAAAAGAACACCCAAAGCATCCCATAACCCTCCTCCCCTGTATTATTCATTTACTTTTTGTCCCCATTTTTCTACCCATTTGTCCATACACTGGGTAGAGGGAGTGTGAGCCATAAGGTTTTTACAATCACATGGTCACACCATAAAAGCTATAAAATTTTACACTTGCCTTCAAGAATCAAGGATACTGAACATAATGCATAAGAGTTACTTCCAGAATGACCTCTCAACTCCATTTGAAATGTCCAAGCCACTAAAATTATATTTTGTTTCATTTCTCTTTTGGTCCAAAAGACTTTCTCAATCACTTAGTAGGTCTTAGCCTACTAAGCTGGTGGTCCCCAATGCTTGCAAGAATATCAGGAATTCCCTATCTGGGGAAGTTTAATATTTCCACTTTTCCCCTCAGTCCCTTGAGGGGGCTTTGCAAATACTTTTTATTCTCTACCCAAATTACTCTGGGTTGTATCAGGGCTTCATGCTAACCTGTATAAACCAACAAGATCTCACTCCCAATCAAAGTTTCATGTAATTATAGAATTTCAGTAAACTGACCATACAAGTTAAATTATATAGCATGCTACAGAAAATACAGATTTTGCACCAAATAAACATCACTTCCTTTGGTCTCACACAGAAGCCATCTGCTGGGTCCTTCTCCAGTGTATATCCTCCTCTAGAGTTTCAAACAATTCAGAATTGTCCTTTTTTTCTGGAGAGGAGTTTTCAATAGCTGTTTGTGTTGCCATGTTGATGACATCACTCCACCCAGTGTCTTCTTAATACCCATTATCTCTTTTGCCTTATTTTCCTTCTCCTCCTTGAATTGGTTTAGATTTGTGTGAACATCTTTGGTTAGTTGTTCCAAATTCTGTAGCTCCTCTGACTTTCTAATTTATTCCTTTGGTCCATATCTTTCTGTTTCTTCATATGGCTTCTAAATTTTGCTGATATATGGCTGTCTGATTATCTTGACAAGATTATTCTGAAAGTTGATTTCTCGGTCTTTTCTTTTTGTTGTTGATAGGGTTTGTGTTAAGGGTCTTAGGTGACCCTTAGTTTGTCAGTATTTCTGAGCCAAAACAGGGCCAGGGACCCATGCTGGGGGCTCAGACCAGTTCAAAGTGCCCTGAGGAGAGGGTTAGGAAAGCCTCCAAAAAGCCTTTTCCTCCAGCTCCCTAAGGCTGTGCTTTCCTGGCCTGTCCAGTGGTTGGCATTCTTTGGCAACATATTCCCCACAGCCCTAAGAAGGCAGAGTATTCTTAGCCCTCTGGTGGCTCTGTCTCTGATGTGGGTTGAAACAGTGGCCCAGTGGTGCCTGTTCAGGATGGGCTAAAGCAGCAGGACATAACCAGTAACTGGATACTGGGCCAGGTTTCCCTCTGTTCTTGGGGAAGAGGACATTTAGGGCCCTCCCAGTCTGCAGCTGCCCTCCAGGCAAGGACCAGGTTGATCTGAAGCTGGTTGCCTTGATGGTGGGAGATGGGTGCAAGGGGCCACAGCCTAACAAGTTACTCATTACTCATGGTTTTTCACCACAGTTTCTCAGTCTCTCTTTCCTGATCTTCCCTGGATGCTGTGCAATACACCACTGGTTTCTGGAGCCTCAGAACAATTGTTCTGGACAGTTTTTGCCTGTCTACTAGCTATTTTTGGAAGAGGAGTAAGGCCTGCAACTCCCTATTCTGTTATCTTCTCAGAAGTTTGCGGTACAGTTTTTAAAATTACATCATTTGTGCAATTGTTTCACACCCAAGAGAAAGCTTCCTTTCCTCTGTTCTTTCTCTGGGAATTTTGATCTGTTGTATTTGTTTTTGTTTTGCTTCTATAGTTTTCTTTATACTCCTTTTACTGCCCCTAGCTGCTTTTGCCTGGGAGGAAGGTCAGCCTGCTCCCAAGTCAGTATTGCCCAGCCAAAATAGGATCAGGGACCCATGAAGGGGGCATAGACCAGCTCCAAAAAGACCTGGGGAGAGGGTCATGAAAGCTTCTGAAGGTTTTTTGATGTCTCCCCAAAGTTGCACTTTCCTGGCCTGCCCGGCAAATGATACCCTTCAGAAAACTTCTCCACATCCCTAAGGAGGCTCTGTGTCTTTAAACCTATGCCACCTCTGCCCCTGATAGGAGATCAGTTGAAAAAATGGTTGTGCTGTCCCTGTTCAGGCAGGTGGAAACTTCAGTTCAGAGCTGGGACCCAGCAATCTGGACTCACAGGTCAAAAGCTGTGATCTGTGCTCGGCTGCCCCTGTTCTTGAGGGAAGGGGATTTCCACTTCCCTCTTCTTCTGCAGCAGCCAGCCAGGGACTGGACCCAAGGCAGCTCAACTAGAGAGTGGAAATGAGTGCTGGCATCTGCGATGGAGCCAGTTACTCACAGTTGTTTACCACAGTTTCTCAGTCTCTTTCCTGGATGCTGTACAGCATTCCCCTGGCCTCCAGAGTGCTGGTATAGTTGTTTGAGACAGTTCTGGCCTGTCCATGAGCTGTTTTGGAGGAGTGAGTCCTGGAGCTCCCTACTCTGCCATCTTCCCCAGAAGTTCTCTTTGTGGTTTTGTTGTGCATTTCCCTAATGGCTAATGATGTTGAGCATCTTTCATGTGCTTGTTGGCCATTTGTATATCTTCTTTGGAAGGGCAAAGTACTTTTTCACAGAAGATCTACAAGTGGCCAGTGGATATAGGAAAAAATATTTAGAGCCCCTGATAACAGGATAAATTTAATGTAAAAGAGGAATGAAATACCATTTTCCTCCCACAAGGTTTATGAGGATGAGGAAGAATGGGTACTTATACTGCTGCTGGAAGTTAGGTGTCTTGTGACTTTTCAACTAGGTGATTTGCACAAGTATCACATCTTAAAAATACATATACCCTATTAGTTGTCAGTTCCATTTATATTAAAATAGCTTTAGGAAATAATTAGAGAAATGTAAAGTACAATTGTTTTCTCAGCACTGCTTAAAATAGCAATATATTAAGATTCCATATATACATTTTATAAATAAATTGCACTATGTCTATAGGATGAAATGAGAATACAACCATTAAAGATACCACAGATACAGATATTTGTTGACATTCAAAGATGTACTTTAGTGGATCATTAAATTAGGAAAAAAAAGATCAGTTTGAGTATGTGTAACACAGACTATAGTCTTGTGTTAGCCAGAAAATATGCACAAAATGAGATATTTTGGGCCTTTGTATTATAAATGAATTTTGTTTCCTTTTTTCTTATTTGTGTTTTCTAATATAAGAATACTGGTATATAATTCTAGTTAAAGCTTATTAATAATGAAATCATATTTGGAAAGAATAGGAATATGAGTCTCACATAGGCAAAAATAATCTTCTAGTTTTATTAATTATTTTGGAATTTTTTTGAGGATTGGTGTCTTCTGCCTTAGATTGTGTTAGGTGTACATATTATTATATACACATTTTTAGTTATATATACTAATTACATATATGTAATTGATTATAGGTTAATCATAGTATTTGTCTGTGCTTATAAAATTTTAGCTGTGTCCTTATGAAAATAAAAAATAAAAAGTAGAAAATATAAATGATTATTCCTATTGCAAAAGTATTGCTTTAATTTATAAAGTTTTCTTTACAAATATTGTGTTCTCCAACTGTATTTATCCATTATTTGAGCCATTCTTGCATCTATTTTTTTCATCAAACATAGCCTCAACACTTGTTATACAGCAGACAGATTTTTCCATCAGGATCTTTTTATCCTTAAAAACTTCAAGTTTACCTGCCTAGTCTGAGCAAGTTGAGAAATTTAACATTGAAGTATTAAGACTTAATGTGAATTGAAGTTCTTCCTCTCTCCCTTCATGCAAAAGCATTTCTGAAAGTAAGAAATTGTAAAAAGCCTTTAATTGCCTTCTAAAAATTTATAACAACATTAAATATTAGTATTAATTGTTGGAAATACATGACTTACATACATTGTATACTTCTAAATATTGAATAAAATGAGCTATACCTAATCATTTAAATTCTGAGTTTCCTTTGGCTGAGTTAAAGTTTCTTGAAAACCAAAGTAACAATTACTTTATCCTTTTAATTCCTTTTGTTGTTTTATTTCAGACCTCTTTCCCCATAACACTTTTAAGAACTAAACTTTATTCAAATGCCAACCAAATGACTTCAACTTCAGTAAACCTGTTGTATGTACCATATTTCTTTTTTTTATTTATTTTTTTATCTTCATTTTATTGAGATGTATTCACATACCATGCAGTCATACAAAACAAATTGTACATTCGATTTTTCACGGTACCATTACAAAGTTGTACATTCTTCATCTAAATCAATCCCTGACACCTTCATTAGCACAACCACCTGCTACATCTTTGCAGGTAAAATTAATACACTCATGGATCTTGGAATTTCTATTTGGAGTTGAGTCATTTGCTTGTGCTGTCTGTCTATCCTCCAACCCTCTTTCTTTCTCCTTCCTTCCTTCCTTTCTCTCTCTCTCCTTCCTCTCTCTCTCCTCCCTCTCTCTCTCTCCCTCTCTCCCTCTCTCTCTTTTCTTTTTTTTATCTTCATTTTATTGAGATATATTCACATACCACACAGTCATACAAAACAAATCGTACTTTCGATTGTTTACAGTACCATTACATAGTTGTACATTCATCACCTACATCAATCCCTGACACCTTCATTAGCACACACACAAAAATAACAAGAATAATAATTAGAGTGAAAAAGAGCAATTGAAGTAAAAAAGAACACTGGGTACCTTTGTCTGTTTGTTTCCTTCCCCTGTATTTCTACTCATCCATCCATATACTAGACAAGTGGAGTGTGGTCCTTATGGCTTTCCCAATCCCATTGTCACCCCTCATAAGCTACATTTTTATACAACTGTCTTCGAGATTCATGGGTTCTGGGTTGTAGTTTGATAGTTTCAGGTATCCACCACCAGCTTCCCCAATTCTTTAGAACCTGAAAAGGGTTGTCTAAAGTGTGCATAAGAGTGCCCACCAGAGTGACCTCTCGGCTCCTTTTGGAATCTCTCTGCCACTGAAGCTTATTTCATTTCCTTTCACATCCCCCTTTTGGTCAAGAAGATGTTCTCCATCCCACGATGCCAGGTCTACATTCCTCCCCGGGAGTCATATTCCACGTTGCCAGGGAGATTCACTCCCCTGGGTGTCTGATCCCATGTAGGGGGGAGGGCAGTGATTTCACCTTTCAAGTTGGCTTAGCTAGAGAGAGAGGGCCACATCTGAGCAAGAAAGAGGCATTCGGGAGGCTCTTAGGCACAATTATAGGGAGGCCTAGCCTCTCCTTTGCAGCAACCATCTTCCCAAGGGTAAAACCTATGGTAGAGGGCTCAACCCATCAAACCACAGTCCCCTATGTCTGTCGTCATGTTAGCAACCATCAAGGTGGGGTAGGCCAATACCCCTGCATTCTCCACAGGCTCCTCAAGGGGGCACTACATATTTTTTTCCTTTTTTTTTTTTTAACTTTTTTTTCCTTTTTAAATCAACTGCATGGGAAAAAAAAAAAAAAAAACATACAATAAAAGAACATTTCAAGAGACCATAACAAGGGAGTAAGAAAAAGACAACTAACCTAAGATAACTGCTTTACTTCCAACCTGTTCCTACTTTACCCCAAGAAAGTTACCTAATATAGCAACATTTCTGTGAACTTGTTCCTACTATATCCATCAGAAATTAACAGACTATGGTCATTCCTGT